>NW_028270167.1:101007967-101364594 GCF_037043375.1 Chiloscyllium plagiosum | reverse complement strand
CCTCCCTCTGTCGCCCTCTTTCTGACCCCCTCTCTCTCTGTCCCCCCCTCTCTCTGACCCCCTCTCACTCTGCCCCCTCGCTCTGTTCCCCGCTCTCTGTCCCCCCAAATCTATCGCCCTCTCTCTGCCCCCTCTCTGTCCCCCCTCTCTCTGTCCCCGTCTCTCTGCCCCCCCTCAGTCCACCCTCTCTCTGTTCCAAACCTCTGTCCCCCCCTCTCTGTAGCCCTCTCTCTGCCCCCTCTCAGTCACCATCTCGCTGTTCCCCCACGTCCACCCCTCTCTGTCGCCCGCTCTCTGTCCCCTCTCTCTGTCCCCCTCTCTTTGTCCCCCCTCTCTGTCTCCCCCTCTCTGTCCCCCCTCTCTGTAGCCCTCTCTCTGCCCCCTCTCAGTCACCATTTCTTTGTTCCCCCCCGTCCACCCCTCTCTGTCCCCCTCTCTCCATCGCCCTCTCTGTCCCCCTCTCTCTGTCCTCCCTCGGTCTGTCCCCCTCCCTCTGTCCCCCTCTCTCTGTACTCCCTCGGTCTGTCCCCCTCCCTCTGCCCCCCTCTCTCTGTCCCCCTCTCTCTGTCACCCTCTCTCTGTCCCCCCTCTCTGTCTCCCTCTATCTGCCCCCTCACAGTCACCATCTCTCTGTTCCCCCCTCCCTCTGTCCCCCTCTCTCTGTAACCCCTCTCTCTGTCCCCCTCTCTCTGTTCCCCCCTCTCCCTGTCCCCCTCTCTCTCTTCCCACTCTCTCTGTCCCCCTCTCTCTCTGTCCCTCTCTCTCTGTCCCCCTCTCTCTCTTCCCACTCTCTCTGTCCCCCTCTCTCTCTGTCCCCCCTCTCTTTCCCCCTCTGTCTGTCCCCCTCTCTCTCTGTCCCCCCTCTCTTTCCCCCTCTGTCTGTCCCCCTCTCTCTCTGTCCCCCTCTCTCTGTCCCACTCTCTCTCTGTCCCCCGTCTCTGTCCCCCTCTCTCTATGTCCCCCTCTCTCTGTCCCCCTCTCTCTCTGTCCCACTCTCTCTGTCCCCATCTCTCTCTGTCCCCCCCCTCTCTATCAACCCCTCTCTGTCCCACCTCTCTGTCCCCCTCTCTCTGTCCAGCCTGTCTGTCCCCGATCACTCTGTCCCCCTCTCTCTGTCCCCCCCTCTGTGCCCCCTCTCTGTACCCCTCTCACTCTGTTCCCCCTCTCTCTGTCCCCCTCTCTCTGTTCCCCCTCTCTCTGTCCCCCTCTCTCTGTCCCCCTCTCTCTGTCCCCCTCTCTCTGTCGCCATATCTGTCACCGTCTCTCTGTACCTCTCTCTCTGTCCACCCCTCTCTCTTTCCCCATCTCTCTCTGTCCCCCCCCTCTCTATCAACCCCTCTCTGTCCCCCCTCTCTGTCCCCCTCTCTCTGCCCACCCTGTCTGTCCCCGCTCACTCTGTCCCCCTCTCTCTGTCCCCCCTCCCTCTGTCCCCCTCCTTCTGTCCCCCTCTCTCTGTCACCTTCTTTCTGACCCCCTCTCTCTCTGTCCCCCTCTCTCTGTCCCCCTCTCTCTGTCCCCCTCTCTGTCCCCCCTCTCTCTGTATCCCCTCTCTCTGTCCCCCCTCTCTGTCTCCCTCTCTCTGCCCCCTCCCAGTCACCATCTCTGTCCCCCCTCCCTCTGTCCCCCTCTCTCTGTCCCCCTCTCTCTGTCCCCCTCTCTCTGTCCCCCTATCTCTCTCCCTCTCTCTGCCCACTCCCAGTCACCATCTCTCTGTCCCCCCTCACTCTGTCCCCCTCTCTCTGACCCCATCTCTCTGTCCCCCATCTCTCTGTAGCCCCTCTCTCTGTCCCACCCTGTCTGTCCCCCTCCCTCTGTCCCCCTCTCTCTACTCTCCTCTCTCTGTCCCCCCCTCTCTGTCCCCCTCTCTCTGTCCCCCCTCTCTCTGTCGCCCTCTTTCTGACCCCCTCTCTCTCTGTCCCCCCCTCTCTCTGACCCCCTCTCTCTCTGCCCCCTCGCTCTGTTCCCCGCTCTCTGTCCCCCCAAATCTATCGCCCTCTCTCTGCCCCCTCTCTGTCCCCCCTCTCTCTGTCCCCGTCTCTCTGCCCCCCCTCAGTCCACCCTCTCTCTGTTCCAAACCTCTGTCCCCCCGCTCTCTGTCCCCTCTCTCTGTCCCCCTCTCTCTGTCCCCCCTCTCTGTCTCCCCCTCTCTGTCCCCCCTCTCTGTAGCCCTCTCTCTGCCCCCTCTCAGTCACCATTTCTTTGTTCCCCCCCGTCCACCCCTCTCTGTCCCCCTCTCTCCATCGCCCTCTCTGTCACCCTCTCTCTGTCCTCCCTCGGTCTGTCCCCCTCCCTCTGTCCCCCTCTCTCTGTACTCCCTCGGTCTGTCCCCCTCCCTCTGCCCCCCTCTCTCTGTCCCCCTCTCTCTGTCCCCCTCTCTCTGTCCCCCCTCTCTGTCTCCCTCTATCTGCCCCCTCCCAGTCACCATCTCTCTGTTCCCTCCTCCCTCTGTCCCCCTCTCTCTGTAACCCCTCTCTCTGTCACCCTCTCTCTGTTCCCCCCTCTCCCTGTCCCCCTCTCTCTCTTCCCACTCTCTCTGTCCCCCTCTCTCTCTGTCCCTCTCTCTCTGTCCCCCTCTCTCTCTTCCCACTCTCTCTGTCCCCCTCTCTCTCTGTCCCCCCTCTCTTTCCCCCTCTGTCTGTCCCCCTCTCTCTCTGTCCCCCCTCTCTTTCCCCCTCTGTCTGTCCCCCTCTCTCTCTGTCCCCCTCTCTCTGTCCCACTCTCTCTCTGTCCCCCGTCTCTGTTCCCCTCTCTCTATGTCCCCCTCTCTCTGTCCCCCTCTCTCTCTGTCCCCCTCTCTCTGTCCCTCTCTCTCTCTGTCCCCCTCTCTCTGCCCCCCCCCTCTCTCCCACTCTTTCCCTCTCTCTCTGTCCCCCTCTCTCTGGCCCCTCTCTCTCTTCCCACTCTCTCTGTCCCCCTCTCTCTCTGTCCCCCCTCTCTTTCCCCCTCTGTCTGTCCCCCTCTCTCTCTGTCCCCCTCTCTCTGTCCCACTCTCTCTCTGTGCCCCGTCTCTGTCCCCCTCTCTCTCTGTCCCTCTCTCTCTGCCCCCTCTCTCCCACTCTGTCCCCCTCTCTCTGTCCCCCTCTCTCTGTCCCCCTCTCTCTGTCCCCCTCTCTCTCTGTCCCCCTCTCTCTGTCCCTCTCTCTCTGCCCCCCTCTCTCTCCCACTCTTTCCCTCTCTCTCTGTCCCCCTCTCTCTGGCCCCTCTCTCTCTTCCCACTCTCACTGTCCCCCTCTCTCTCTGTCCCCCCTCTCTTTCCCCCTCTGTCTGTCCCCCTCTCTCTCTGTCCCCCTCTCTCTGTCCCACTCTCTCTCTGTCCCCCGTCTCTGTCCCCCTCTCTCTCTGTCCCTCTCTCTCTGCCCCCTCTCTCCCACTCTGTCCCCCTCTCTCTGTCCCCCTCTCTCTGTCCCCCTCTCTCTCTGTCCCTCTCTCTCTGCCCCCTCTCTCCCACTCTGTCCCTCTCTCTCTGTCCCCCTCTCTCTGTCCCTCCTTTCACTACCCCCCCTCTGTCGCTCTCTCTCTGCCCCTACTCTGTCACTATCGCTCTGTCCCCTATCCCTCTGTTCCCTCTCGCTCTGTCCCCCTCTCTCTGCCCCCCCACTCTGCCCCCCCCATCCTCCTTCTGTCCTCTTTCTCACTGTCCCCTCTCTCTCTCTGTCCCCTCTCTCTCTGTCCCCCTCTCTCTCTATCCCTCTCTCTCTCTGACCCCCTCTCTCTGCCCCCTCGCTCTGTTCCCCGCTCTCTGTTCCCCCATCTCTATCGCCCTCTCTCTACCCCCCTCTGTCACCGTCTCTCTGTCCCCCTCTCTCTGTCCTCGTCTCTCTGCCCCCTCTCAGTCACCATTTCTCTGTTCGCCCCCCCATCCACCCCTCTCTGTCGCCTGCTCTCTGCCCCCTCTCTGTCACAGATTCTTTGTCCCCTCTCTCTCTGTCCCCCTCGTCCCCCCCCTCTCTCTGTCCCCCTCCTCACTGTCCCCTCTCTTTGTTTGCCTCTCTCTGCCCCTGCTCTGTCACCGTCTCTCTGCCCCTTCTCTCTCTGCCCCCCTCTCTCTCTGTCCCCTCTCTCTCTCTCTGTCCCCCTCTTTCTGCCCCCTCTCTATCTCCCGCTGTCTCTGTTCCCTCTCTGGTACCCCCCTCTGCCCCCCCTCTCTGTCCCCCCTCTCTCTCTGTACCCCCTCTCTCTCTGACCACCTCTCTCTGACCCCCTCTCTCTCTGTCCCCCTCTCTCTCTGTCCCCCTCTCTCTCTGTCCCCTTTCTCTCTGTACCCCCTCTCTCTCTGTCCCCCTCTCTCTCTGTCCCCCTCTCTCTCTGTACCCCCTCTCACTCTGTCCCCCTCTCTCTCTGTCCCCTTTCTCTCTGTACCCCCTCTCTCTCTGTACCCCCTCTCTCTCTGTCCCCCTCTCTCTCTGTCCCCCTCTCTCTCTGTACCCCCTCTCACTCTGTCCCCCTCTCTCTCTGTCCCCCTCTCTCTCTGCCCCTCGCTCTGTTTCCCGCTCTCTGTCCCCCCAAATCTATCGCCCTCTCTCTGCCCCTTCTCTCTCACTGTCTCTCTGTCCCCCCTCTCTCTGTCCCCGTCTCTCTGGCCCCCCCTCAGTCCACCCTCTCTCTGTTCCAAACCTCTGTGCCCCCCTCTCTGTCTCCCCCCCACTGTCCCCCTCATTCTGTCCCCCTCTCTCTGTTGCCAAATTTCTGACCCCCTCTCTCTGTGCCCCCCTCTGTGTAGCCCTCTCTCTGCCCCCTCTCAGTCACCATTTCTTTGTTCCCCCCAGTCCACCCCTCTCTGACCCCCTCTCTCCATCGCCCTCTCTGTCCCCCTCTCTCTGTCCTCCCTCGGTCTGTCCCCCTCCCTCTGTCCCCCTCTCTCTGTCCTCCCTCGGTCTGTCCCCCTCCCTCTGTGCCCCCTCTCTCTGTACTCCCTCGGTCTGTCCCCATCCCTCTGCCCGCCTCTCTCTGTCCCCCTCTCTCTGTCCCCCTCTCTCTGTACTCCCTCGGTCTGTTCCCCTCCCTCTGTGCCCCCTCTCTCTGTACTCCCTCGGTCTGTTCCCCTCCCTCTGCCCGCCTCTCTCTGGGCCCCCTCTCTCTGTTCCCGTCTCTCTGTCGCCATATCTGTCACCGTCTCTCTGTACCACTCTCTCTGTCCCCCCCTCTCTGTTCCACGTCTCTGTCCCCCGTCTCTGTCCCCCTCTCTCTGTCCCCCTCTCTCTGTCGCCATATCTGTCACCGTCTCTCTGTACCTCTCTCTCTGTCCCCCTCTCTCTGTCCCCCCTCTCTCTTTCCCCCCCCCGCCCGTCCCCCCCTCTCTGTCGCCCTCTCTCTGTCCCCCTCTCTCTGTCCCCATCTCTCTCTGTCCCCCCCTCTCTATCAACCCCTCTCTGTCCCCCCTCTCTATCCACCTCTCTCTGCCCACCCTGTCTGTCCCCGCTCACTCTGTCCCC
The DNA here is from genome assembly GCF_037043375.1 of Chiloscyllium plagiosum. Classification (NCBI taxonomy): domain Eukaryota; kingdom Metazoa; phylum Chordata; class Chondrichthyes; order Orectolobiformes; family Hemiscylliidae; genus Chiloscyllium; species Chiloscyllium plagiosum. The sequence goes on along the minus strand of NW_028270167.1, from coordinate 101,359,162 downwards.
CTCTCTCTGTCCCCCCTCCCTCTGTCCCCCTCTTTCTGTCCCCCTCTCTCTGTCACCTTCTTTCTGACCCCGTCTCTCTCTGTCCCCCTCTCTCCGTCCCCCCTCTCTGTCCCCCTCTCTGTCCCCCCTCTCTCTGTATCCCCTCTCTCTGTCCCCCTCTCTGTCTCCCTCTCTCTGCCCACTCCCAGTCACCATCTCTCTGTCCCCCCTCACTCTGTCCCCCTCTCTCTGTCCCCCTCTCTCTGTCCCCCTCTCTGTCTCCCTCTCTCTGCCCACTCCCAGTCACCATCTCTCTGTCCCCCCTCACTCTGTCCCCCTCCCTCTGTCCCCCACTCTCTGTCCCCCTCTCTCTGTCCTCCATCTCTCTGTAGCCCCTCTCTCTGTCCCCCTCTGTCTGTCCCCCTCCCTCGGTCCCCCTCTCTCTGTCCCCCCTCTCTCTGTCCCCCCTCCCTCTGTCCCCCTCCCTCTGTCCCCCACTCTCTGTCCCCCTCTCTCTGTCCTCCATCTCTCTGTAGCCCCTCTCTCTGTCCCCCTCTGTCTGTCCCCCTCCCTCTGTCCCCCCTCCCTCTGTCCCCTCCCTCTGTCCCCCTCTCTCTGCCCTCCTCCCTCTGTTCCCCCTCTCTCTGTCCCCCTCTCTCTGTTCCCCTCTCTCTGTCCCCCTCTCTCTGTCGCCCTCTTTCTGACCACCTCTCTCTCTGTCCCCCCCTCTCTCTGACCCCCTCTCTCTCTGCCCCCTCGCTCTGTTCCCCGCTCTCTGTCCCCCCAAATCTATCGCCCTCTCTCTGCTCCCTCTCTGTCACTGTCTCTCTGTCCCCCCTCTCTCTGTTCCCGTCTCTCTGCCCCCCCCAGTCCACCCTCTCTCTGTTCCAAACCTCTGTTCCCCACTCTCTGTAGCCCTCTCTCTGCCCCCTCTTAGTCATCATCTCGCTGTTCCTCCCACGTCCACCCCTCTCTGTCGCCCGCTCTCTGTCCCCCTCTCTCTGTCCCCCTCTCTCTGTCCACCCTCTCTGTCTCCCCCTCTCTGTCCCCCCCTCTCTGTAGCCCTCCCTCTGCCCCCTCTCAGTCACCATTTCTTTGTTCCCCCCCGTCCACCCCTCTCTGTCACCCTCTCTCCATCGCCCTCTCTGTCCCCCTCTCTCTGTCCTCCCTCGGTCTGTCCCCCTCCCTCTGTCCCCTTCTCTCTGTACTCCCTCGGTCTGTTCCCCTCCCTCTGCCCCCCTCTCTCTGTCCCCCTCTCTCTCTGCCCCCTCGCTCTGTTCCCCGCGCTCTGTCCCCCCAAATCTATCGCCCTCTCTCTGCTCCCTCTCTGTCCCCCTCTCTCTGTCCCCCTCTCTGTCTCCCTCTATCTGCCCCCTCCCAGTCACCATCTCTCTGTTCCCCCCTCCCTCTGTCCCCCTCTCTCTGTAACCCCTCTCTCTGTTCCCCTCTCTCTCTGTCCCCCTCTCTCTGTCCCCCCTCTCTCTGTCCCCCTCTCTCTCTTCCCACTCTCTCTGTCCCCCTCTCTCTTTGTCCCCCCTCTCTTTCCCCCTCTCTCTGTCCCCCTCTCTCTCTGTCCCCCTCTGTCTATCCCTCTCTCTCTGTCTCCCCCTCTCTCTGTCCCCCTCTCTCTGTCCCCCTCTCTCTCTGTCCCCCTCTCTCTCTGTCCCTCTCTCTCTGGCCCCTCTCTCTCTGTCACCCTCTCTCTGTCCCCCTCTCTCTCAGTCCTCCCTCTCTTTCCCCCTCTCTCTGTCCCCCTCTCTCTGTCCCACTCTCTCTCTGTCCCCTGACTCTGTCCCCCTTTCTCTCTGTCCCCTCTCTCTGTCCCACTCTCTCTCTATCCCCCGTCTCTGCCCCCTCGCTCTCTGTCCCTCTCTCTCTGCCCCCCTCTCCCACTCTGCCCCCCTCTCTCCCACTCTGTCCCCCTCCCTCTGTCCCCCTCTCTCTGCCCTCCTCCCTCAGTCAACCTCTTTCTTTTTTTCCCCCTCTCTCTGTCCCCCCTCCCTCTGTCCCCCTCCCTCTCTCCCCCTCTCTCTGCCCCCCTCCCTCTGTCCCCCTCTCTCTGTCCCCCTCTCACTGTCCCTCCTCTCTCTGTCGCCCTCTTTCTGACCCCCTCTCTCTCTGTTCCCCCCTCTGTCCACCTCTCTCTTTGTTCCCCCTCTCTCTATGTCCCCCTCTCTCTCTGTCCCCCTCTCTCTCTGACCCCCTCTCTCTCTGCCCCCTCGCTCTGTTCCCCGCTCTCTGTCCCCCTCTCTCTGTCGCCATATCTGTCACCGTCTCTCTGTTCCCCCCTCCCTCTGTCCCCCTCTCTCTGTAACCACTCTCTCTGTCCCCCCTCTCTCTGTTCCCCTCTCTCTCTGTCCCCCTCTCTCTGTCCCCCCTCTCTCTGTCCCCCCCTCTCTCTGTCCCCCTCTCTCTCTTCCCACCTCTCTCTGTCCCCCTCTCTCTCTGTCTCCCTCTGTCTGTCCCACTCTCTCTGTCCCCCTCTCTCTCTGTCCCCCTCTCTCTGTCCCCCTCTCTCTCTGTCCCCCTCTCTCTCTGTCCCCCTCTCTCTGGCCCCTCTCTCTCTTCCCACTCTCTCTGTCCCCCCCTCTCTCTGTCCCCCCTCTCTTTCCCCCTCTCTCTGTCCCCCTCTCCCTGTCCCCCTCTCTCTGTCCCACTCTCTCTCTGTCCCCCGTCTCTGTCCCCCTTTCTCTCTGTCCCCCTCTCTCTGTCCCACTCTCTCTCTGTCACCGTCTCTCTGTTCCCCCCTCCCTCTGTCCCCCTCTCTCTGTAACCACTCTCTCTGTCCCCCCTCTCTCTGTTCCCCTCTCTCTCTGTCCCCCTCTCTCTGTCCCCCCTCTCTCTGTCCCCCCCTCTCTCTGTCCCCCTCTCTCTCTTCCCACCTCTCTCTGTCCCCCTCTCTCTCTGTCTCCCTCTGTCTGTCCCACTCTCTCTGTCCCCCTCTCTCTCTGTCCCCCTCTCTCTGTCCCCCTCTCTCTCTGTCCCCCTCTCTCTCTGTCCCCCTCTCTCTGGCCCCTCTCTCTCTTCCCACTCTCTCTGTCCCCCCCCTCTCTCTGTCCCCCCTCTCTTTCCCCCTCTCTCTGTCCCCCTCTCCCTGTCCCCCTCTCTCTGTCCCACTCTCTCTCTGTCCCCCGTCTCTGTCCCCCTTTCTCTCTGTCCCCCTCTCTCTGTCCCACTCTCTCTCTGTCCCCCGTCTCTGTCCCCCTCTCTCTCTGTCCCTCTCTCTCTCTGCCCCCCTCTCTCCCACTCTGCCCCCCTATCACCCACTCTGTCCCCCTCCCTCTGACCCCTCTCTCTGCCCTCCTCCCTCAGTCCACCTCTCTCTTTGTTCCCCCCTCTCTCTGCCCTCCTCCCTCTGTCCCCCTCTCTCTGTCCCCCTCTCTCTGTCCCCCCTCTCTCTGTCGCCCTCTTTCTGACCCCATCTCTCTCTGTCCCCCCCTCTGTCCACCTCTCTCTTTGTTCCCCCTCTCTCTCTGTCCCCCTCTCTCTCTGTCCCCCTCTCTCTGACCCCCTCTCTCTCTGCCCCCTCGCTCTGTTCCCCGCTCTCTCTCACCCCAAATCTATCGCCCTCTCTCTGCTCCCTCTCTGTCACTGTCTCTCTATCCCCCCTCTCTCTGTCCCCGTCTCTCTGACCCCCCCCCTCAGTCCACCCTCTCTCTGTTCCAAACCTCTGTTCCCCCCTCTCTGTAGCCCTCTCTCTGCCCCCTCTCAGTCACCATCTCGCTGTTCCCACCACGTCCACCCCTCTCTGTCGCCCTCTCTCTGTCCCCCTCTCTCTGTCCCCCTCTCTCTGTCCCCCCTCTCTGTCTCCCCCTCTCTGTCCCCCCCTCTCTGTAGCCCTCTCTCTGCCCCCTCTCAGTCACCATTTCTTTGTTCCCCCCCGTCCACCCCTCTCTGCCCCCCTCTCTCCATCGCCCTCTCTGTCCCCCTCTCTCTGTCCTCCCTCGGTCTGTCCCCCTCTCTCTGTACTCCCTCGGTCTGTCCCCCTCCCTCTGCCCGCCTCTCTCTGTCCCCCTCTCTCTGTCCACCCTCTCTGTCCCCCTCTCTCTGTCCCCCTCTCTCTGTCCCCCTCTCTCTGTCGCCATATATGTCACCGTCTCTCTGTACCTCTCTCTCTGTCCCCCCCTCTATGTCCCCCTCTCTCTGTCCCCCTCTCTCTGTCCCCATCTCTCTCTGTCCCCCCCTCTCTATCAACCCCTCTCTGTCCCACCTCTCTGTACCCCTCTCTCTGTCCAGCCTGTCTGTCCCCGATCACTCTGTCCCCCTCTCTCTGTCCCCCCCTCTGTGCCCCCTCTCTGTACCCCTCTCACTCTGTTCCCCCTCTCTCTGTCCCCCTCTCTCTGTCCCCCTCTCTCTGTCCCCCTCTCTCTGTCGCCATATCTGTCACCGTCTCTCTGTACCTCTCTCTCTGTCCCCCCCTCTATGTCCCCCTCTCTCTGTCCCCCTCTCTCTGTCCCCATCTCTCTCTGTCCCCCCCTCTCTATCAACCCCTCTCTGTCCCACCTCTCTGTACCCCTCTCTCTGTCCAGCCTGTCTGTCCCCGATCACTCTGTCCCCCTCTCTCTGTCCCCCTCTCTGTCCCCCCTCTCTGTCCCCCTCTCTCTGCCCACCCTGTCTGTCCCCGCTCACTCTGTCCCCCTCTCTCTGTCCCCCCTCCCTCTGTCCCCCTCCTTCTGTCCCCCTCTCTCTGTCACCTTCTTTCTGACCCCCTCTCTCTCTGTCCCCCTCTCTCTGTCCCCCTCTCTCTGTCCCCCTCTCTGTCCCCCCTCTCTCTGTATCCCCTCTCTCTGTCCCCCCTCTCTGTCTCCCTCTCTCTGCCCCCTCCCAGTCACCATCTCTGTCCCCCCTCCCTCTGTCCCCCTCTCTCTGTCCCCTCTCTCTGTCCCCCTCTCTCTGTCCCCCTATCTCTCTCCCTCTCTCTGCCCACTCCCAGTCACCATCTCTCTGTCCCCCCTCACTCTGTCCCCCTCTCTCTGACCCCATCTCTCTGTCCCCCCTCGCTCTGTCCCCCTCTCTCTGTCCCACCCTGTCTGTCCCCCTCCCTCTGTCCCCCTCTCTCTCTGTCCCCCCTCTCTTTCCCCCTCTGTCTGTCCCCCTCTCTCTCTGTCCCCCTCTCTCTGTCCCACTCTCTCTCTGTCCCCCGTCTCTGTTCCCCTCTCTCTCTGTCCCTCTCTCTCTGCCCCATCTCTCCCACTCTGTCCCCCTCTCTCTGTCCCCCTCTCTCTGTCCCCCTCTCTCTGTCCCCCTCTCTCTCTGTCCCCCTCTCTCTGTCCCTCCTTTCACTACACCCCCTCTGTCGCTCTCTCTCTGCCCCTACTCTGTCACTATCGCTCTGTCCCCTATCCCTCTGTTCCCTCTCGCTCTGTCCCCCTCTCTCTGCCCCCCCACTCTGGCCCCCCCCATCCCCCTTCTGTCCTCTTTCTCACTGTCCCCTCTCTCTCTCTGACCCCCTCTCTCTACCCCCTCGCTCTGTTACCCGCTCTCTGTTCCCCCATCTCTATCGCCCTCTCTCTACCCCCCTCTGTCACCGTCTCTCTGCCCCCCCCTCTCTGTCTCCATCTCTCTGCCCCCTCTCAGTCACCATTTCTCTGTTCGCCCCCCCGTCCACCCCTCTCTGTCGCCTGCTCTCTGCCCCCTCTCTGTCACAGATTCTTTGTCCCCTCTCTCTCTGACCCCCTCGTCCCCCCCCTCTCTCTGTCCCCCCCTCACTGTCCCCTCTCTTTGTTGGCCTCTCTCTGCCCCTGCTCTGTCACCGTCTCTCTGCCCCTTCTCTCTCTGCCCCCTTCTCTCTCTGTCCCCTCTCTCTCTCTCTGTCCCCCTCTTTCTGCCCCCTTTCTATCTCCCCCTGTCTCTGTTCCCTCTCTGGTACCCCCCTCTGCCCCCCCTCTCTGTCCCCCCTCTCTCTCTGTACCCGCTCTCTCTCTGACCACCTCTCTCTGACCCCCTCTCTCTCTGTCCCCCTCTCTCTCTGTCCCCCTCTCTCTCTGTCCCTCTCTCTCTGTACCCGCTCTCTCTGTACCCCCTCTCTCTCTGTCCCCCTCTCTCTCTGTCCCCCTCTCTCTCTGTACCCCCTCTCACTCTGTCCCCCTCTCTCTCTGTCCCCCTCTCTCTCTGCCCCTCGCTCTGTTTCCCGCTCTCTGTCCCCCCAAATCTATCGCCCTCTCTCTGCCCCCTCTCAGTCACCATCTCGCTGTTCCCCCCACGTCCAACCCTCTCTGTCGCCCGCTCTCTGCCCCCCCTCTCTGTCCCCCTCTCTCCGTCGCCCTCTCTGTCACCGTCTCGCTGTCCTCCCTCGGTCTGTCCCCCTCCCTCTGTCCCCCTCTCTCTGTCCCCCTCTCTCTGTCCCCCCTCTCTGTCTCCCTCTCTCTGCCCCCTCCCAGTCACCATTTCTCTGTTCCCCCCTCCCTCTGTCCCCCCTCTCTCTGTCCTCCCCTCTCTGCCCCCCCCTCTCTGTAGCCCCTCTCTCTGTCCCCCCTCTCTCTGTCCCCCCTCCCACTGTCCCCCTCATTCTGTTCCCCCTCTCTCTGTCCCCCCTCTCTGCCCCCCCTCTGTCCCCCCCTCTCTGTCCCCCCTCTCTGTCCCCCTCTCTCTGTCACCCCTCTCTGTCCCCGCTCACACTGTCCCCCTCTCTCTGTCCCCCTCCCACTGTCCCCCTCATTCTGTCCCACTCTCGCTGTCGCCTTCTTTCTGACACCCTCTCTCTCTGTGCCCCCCTCTGTGTCCCCCTCTCTCTGCCCCCTCCCTCTGTCACCGTCTCTCTGTCCTCCCTCGGTCTGTCCCCCTCCCTCTGACCCCCTCTCTCTGTCCTCCCTCAGTCTGTCCCCCTCTCTCTGTCCCCCTCTCTCTGTCCCCTCTCTCTGTTCCCCCTCTCTCTGTCCCCCTCTCGCTGTCCCCCTCTCTCTGTCCCCCTCTCTCTGTCGCCATATCTGTCACCGTCTCTCTGGACCTCTCTCTCTGTCCACCCCTCTCTCTGTCCCCATCTCTCTCTGTCCCCCCCTCTCTATCAACCCCTCTCTGTCCCCCCTCTCGGTCCCCCTCTCTCTGTCCCACCCAGTCTGTCCCCGCTCACTCTGTCCACCTCTCTCTGCCCCCCTTCTTCTGTCCCCCTCCTTCTCTCCCCCTCTCTCTGTCACCTTCTTTCTGACCCCCTCTCTCTCTGTCCCCCCTCTCTGTCCCCCTCTCTCTGTCCCCCTCTCTGTCCCCCTCTCTCTGTAGCCCCTCTCTCTGTCCCTCCTCTCTGTCCACCTCTCTCTGCCCCCTCCCAGTCACCATCTCTCTGTCCCCCCTCTCTGTCCCCCTCTCTCTGTCCCCCTCTCTGTCCCCCTCTCTCTGTAGCCCCTCTCTCTGTCCCTCCTCTCTGTCCACCTCTCTCTGCCCTCTCCCAGTCACCATCTCTCTGTTCCCCCTCACACTGTCCCCCTCCCTCTGTCCCCCTCCCTCTGCCCCCTCTCTCTGTCCCCCTCTCTCTGTCCCCCGTCTCTCTGTCCCCCCTCCCTCTGTCCCCCTCTCTCTGTCCCCGTCCCTCTTTCCCCCTCTCTCTGTCCCCCTCTCTCTGTCCCCCCTCTCTCTGTCGCCCTCTTTCTGACCCCCTTTCTCTCTGTACCCTCTCCCTCTGTACCCCTCTCTCTCTGACCCCCTCTCTCTCTGCCCCCTCGCTCTGTTCCCCGCTTTCTGTCCCCCCAAATCTATCGCCCTCTCTCTGCCCCTTCTCTCTCACTGTCTCTCTGTCCCCCCTCTCTCTGTCCCCGTCTCTCTGGCCCCCCCCTCAGTCCACCCTCTCTCTGTTCCAAACCTCTGTGCCCCCCTCTCTGTCTCCCCCCCACTGTCCCCCTCATTCTGTCCCCCTCTCTCTGTTGCCAAATTTCTGACCCCCTCTCTCTGTGCCCCCCTCTGTGTAGCCCTCTCTCTGCCCCCTCTCAGTCACCATTTCTTTGTTCCCCCCAGTCCACCCCTCTCTGACCCCCTCTCTCCATCGCCCTCTCTGTCCCCCTCTCTCTGTACTCCCTCGGTCTGTCCCCCTCCCTCTGTCCCCCTCTCTCTGTCCTCCCTCGGTCTGTCCCCCTCCCTCTGTGCCCCCTCTCTCTGTACTCCCTCGGTCTGTCCCCATCCCTCTGCCCGCCTCTCTCTGTCCCCCTCTCTCTGTACTCCCTCGGTCTGTTCCCCTCCCTCTGTGCCCCCTCTCTCTGTACTCCCTCGGTCTGTTCCCCTCCCTCTGCCCGCCTCTCTCTGTCCCCCTCTCTCTGTTCCCGTTTCTCTGTCGCCATATCTGTCACCGTCTCTCTGTACCACTCTCTCTGTCCCCCCCTCTCTGTTCCACATCTCTGTCCCCCGTCTCTGTCCCCCTCACTCTGTCCCCCTCTCTCTGTCGCCATATCTGTCACTGTCTCTCTGTACCTCTCTCTCTGTCCCCCTCTCTCTGTCCCCCCTCTCTCTGTCCCCCCTCTCTGTTCCACCTCTCTGTCCCCCTGTCTCTGTCCCCCTTTCTCTGTCCCCCCTCTCTGTCCCCGCTCACTCTGTCCCCCTCTCTCTGTCCCCCTCCCACTGTCCCCCTCATTCTGTCCCCCTCTCTCTGTCGCCTTATTTCTGACCCCCTCTCTCTCTGTGCCCCCCTCTGTGTCGCCCTCTCTCTGCTCCCTCCTAGTCACCATCTCTCTGTCCCCCCTCTCTGTTCCCCTCTCTCTGTCCACCTCCCTCTGTCCCCCTCCTTCTGTCCCCCTCTCTCTGTCGCCTTCTTTCTGACCCCCTCTCTCTCTGCCCCCCCGTCCCCCTCTCTGTCCCCCCTCTCTCTGTAGCCCCTCTCTCTGTCCCCCCTCTCTGTCTCCCTCTCTCTGTCCCCCCTCCCACTGTCCCCCTCATTCTGTTCCCCCTCTCTCTGTCGCCATATCTGTCTCCATCTCTCTGTACCTCTCTCTCTGTTCCAAACCTCTGTCCCCCCGCTCTCTGTCTCCCCTCCCACTGTCCCCCTCATTCTGTCCCCCTCTCTCTGTCCCCCCTCTCTGTCCCCCCCTCTGTCCCCCCCTCTCTGTCCCCCGTCTCTGTCCCCCTCTCTCTGTCCCCCCTCTCTGTCCCCCCCTCTGTCCCCCCCTCTCTGTCCCCCGTCTCTGTCCCCCTCTCTCTGTCCCCCCTCTCTGTCCCCGCTCACTCTGTCCCCCTCTCTCTGTGTCCCCTCCCACTGTCCCCCTCATTCTGTCCCCCTCTCACTGTCGCCTTCTTTCTGACCCCCTCTCTCTCTGTGCCCCCTCTGTGTCCCCCTCTCTCTGCCCCCTCCTAGTCACCAACTCTCTGTCCCCCTCCCTCTGTCCCCCACCCTCTGTCCCCCTCTCTTTGTCCCCCCTCCATCTGCCCCCTCCCTCTGTCACCGTCTCTCTGTCCTCCCTCGGTCTGTCCCCCTCCCTCTGACCCCCTCTCTCTGTCCTCCCTCGGTCTGTCCCCCTCTCTCTGTCCCCCTCTCTCTGTCCCCTCTCTCTGTTCCTCTTCTCTCTCTGTCCCCCTCTCTCTGTCCCCCTCTCTCTGTCCCCCTCTCTCTGTCGCCATATCTGTCACCCTCTCTCTGTACCTCTCTCTCTGTCCACCCCTCTCTCTGCCCCCTCCCAGTCACCATCTCTCTGTCACCCCCACTGTCCCCCTCTCTCTTTCCCCTCTCTCTGTTCCCCCTCTCTCTGTCCCCCTCTCTCTGTCCCCCTCTCTCTGTCGCCATATCTGTCACCCTCTCTCTGTACCTCTCTCTCTGTCCACCCCTCTCTCTGTCTCCCTCTCTCTGTCCCCTTCTCTCTGTCCCCCTCTCTCTCTGTTGCCATATCTGTCACTGTCTCTCTGTACCTCTCTCTCTGTCCACCCCTCGCTCTGTCCCCATCTCTCTCTGTCCCCACCTCTCTATCAACCCCGCTCTGTCCCCCCTCTCTGTTCACCCTGTCTGTCCCCGCTCACTCTGTCCCCCTCTCTCTGTCCCCCCTCTCTGTGCCCCCCTCTCTGTCCCCCCCTCTCTCTGTTCCCCCACTCTCTGTCTCCCTCTCTCTGTCCCCCTCTCTCTGTCCCCCTCTCTCTGTCGCCATATCTGTCACCGTCTCTCTGTACCTATCTCTCTGTCCACCCCTCTCTCTGTCCCCATCTCTCTCTGCCCCCCCCCTCTCTTTCAACCCCTCTCTGTCCCCCCTCTCGGTCCCCCTCCCTCTGTCCCACCCAGTCTGTCCCCGCTCACTCTGTCCCCCTCTCTCTGCCCCCTCCCTCTGTCCCCCTCCTTCTGTCCCCCTCTCTCTGTCACCTTCTTTCTGACCCCTCTCTCTCTGTCCCCCCTCTCTGTCCCCCTCTCTCTGTCCCCCTCTCTCTGTAGCCCCTCTCTCTGTCCCCCCTCTCTGTCCACCTCTCTCTGCCCCCTCCCAGTCACCATCTCTCTGTCCCCCCTCACTCTGTCCCCCTCCCTCTGTCCCCCTCCCTCTGCCCCCTCTCTCTGTCCCCCATCTCTCTGTCACCCGTCTCTCTGTCCCCCCTCCCTCTGTCCCCCTCTCTCTGTCCCCGTCCCTCTGTCCCCTCTCTCTGTCCCCCACTCTCTGTCCCCCCTCTCTCTGTCGCCCTCTTTCTGACCCCCTTTCTCTCTGTACCCCCTCCCTCTGTACCCCTCTCTCTCTGACCCCCTCTCTCTCTGCCCCCTCTCTCTGTTCCCCGCTCTCTGTCCCCCCAAATCTATCGCCCTCTCTGTGCCCCCTCTCTATCACTGTCTCTCTGACCCCCCTCTCTCTATCCCCGTCTCTCTGGCCCCCCCTCAGTCCACCCTCTCTCTCTGTTCCAAACCTCTGTCCCCCCCTCTCTGTCTCCCCTCCCACTGTCCCCCTCATTCTGTCCCCCTCTCTCTGTCGCCATCTTTCTGACCCCCTCTCTCTGTGCCCCCCTCTGCGTAGCCCTCTCTCTGCCCCCTCTCAGTCACCATTTCTTTGTTCCCCCCCGTCCACCCCTCTCTGACCCCCTCTCTCCATCGCCCTCTCTGTCCCCCTCCCTCTGTCCCCCTCTCTCTGTCCTCCCTCGGTCTGTCCCCCTCCCTCTGCCCGCCTCTCTCTGTCCCCCTCTCTCTGTCTCCCTCTCTCTGTTCCCGTCTCTCTGTCGCCATATCTGTCACCGTCTCTCTGTACCTCTCTCTCTGTCCACCACTCTCTCTGTCCCCTCCTCTCTGTTCCACGTCTCTGTCCCCCGTCTCTGTCCCCCTCTCTCTGTCCCCTATCTCTGTCCCCCTCTCTCTGTCGCCATATCTGTCACCGTCTCTCTGTACCTCTCTCTCTGTCCACCAGTCTCTCTGTCCCCATCTCTCTCTGTCCCCCCCTCTCTCTGTCCCCCCTTCTCTGTTCCACCTCTCTGTCCCCCGTCTCTGTCCCCCCTCTCTGTCCCCGCTCACTCTGTCCCCCTCTCTCTGTCCCCCTCCCACTGTCCCCCTCCTTCTGTCCCCCTCTCTCTGTCGCCTTCTTTCTGACACCCTCTCTCTCTGCCCCCCCGTCCCCCTCTCTGTCCCCCCTCTCTCTGTAGCCCCTCTCTCTGTCCCCCCTCTCTGTCTCCCTCTCTCTGCCCCCTCCCAGTCACCACCTCTCTTAACCTACTCACTCTGTCCACCTCTCTCAGCCCCCCTTCCTCTGTCCCCCTCTCTCTGTCCCCCCTCACTCTGTCGCCCTCTTTCTGACCCCCTCTCTCTCTGTCTCCCCGTCTCTGTCCACTTCTCTCTGCCCCCTCCCAGTCAGCATCTCTCTGTCCACCCTCCCTCTGTCCCCCTCCCTCTGTCCCCCCTCTCTGCCCCCCTCTCTGTAGCCCCTCTCTCTCTGTCCCCCCCTCTCTGTCCCCCACTCTCACTTCCCCCCCCTCTCTGTCCCCCTCTCTCTGTCCCCCTCTCTCTGTCCACCCGTCTCACTGTCCCCATCTCTCTCTGCCCCCTCCCAGTCACCATCTCTCTGTCCACCCTCCCTCTGTCCCCCTCCCTCTGTCCCCCTCCCTCTGTCCCCACCTCTATGTCCCCCTCTCTCTGTCCCCCCTCTCTCTGTTCCCCCTCTCTCTGTCCCCCTCTCTCTGTCGCCATATCTGTCACCCTCTCTCTGTACCTCTCTCTCTGTCCACCCCTCTCTCTGCCCCCTCCCAGTCACCATCTCTCTGTCACCCCCTCTGTCCCCCTCTATCTTTCCCCTCTCTCTGTTCCCCCTCTCTCTCTGTCCCCCTCTCTCTGTCCCCCTCTCTGTCCACCCCTCTCTCTGTCCCCCTCCCTCTGTCCCCCCTCTCTGCCCCCCCCTCTCTGTAGCCCCTCTCTCTCTGTCCCCCCTCTCTGTCCCCCACTCTCACTTTCCCCCCCTCTCTCTGTCCCCCTCTCTCTGTCCCCCTCTCTCTGTCCACCCGTCTCACTGTCCCCATCTCTCTCTGCCCCCTCCCAGTCACCATCTCTCTGTCCACCCTCCCTCTGTCCCCCTCCCTCTGTCCCCCTCCCTCTGTCCCCACCTCTATGTCCCCCTCTCTCTGTCCCCCCTCTCTGTCCCCCTCTCTCTGTCCCCTCTCTCTGTTCCCCCTCTCTCTGTCCCCCTCTCTCTGTCCCCCTCTCTCTGTCGCCATATCTGTCACCCTCTCTCTGTACCTCTCTCTCTCTGTCCACCCCTCTCTCTGCCCCCTCCCAGTCACCATCTCTCTGTCACCCCCTCTGTCCCCCTCTATCTTTCCCCTCTCTCTGTTCCCCCTCTCTCTGTCCCCCTCTCTCTGTCCCCCTCTCTCTGTCGCCATATCTGTCACCCTCTCTCTGTACCTCTCTCTCTGTCCACCCCTCTCTCTGTCCCCCTCTCTCTGTCCACCTCTCTCTGTCCCCCTCTCTCTCTGTCGCCATATCTGTCACCGTCTCTCTGTACCTCTCTCTCTGTCCACCCCTCTCTCTGTCCCCATCTCTCTCTCTGTCCCCACCTCTCTATCAAACCCGCTATGTCCCCCCTCTCTGTCCACCCTGTCTGTCCCCGCTCACTCTGTCCCCCTCTCTCTGTCCCCCCTCTCTGTGCCCCCCTCTCTGTCTCCCCCTCTCTCTGTTCCCCCACTCTCTGTCTCCCTCTCTCTGTCCCCCTCTCTCTGTCCCCCTCTCTCTGTCGCCATATCTGTCACCGTCTCTCTGTACCTCTCTCTCTGTCCACCCCTCTCTCTGTCCCCATCTCTCTCTGTACCCCCTTTCTGTCAACCCCTCTCTGTCCCCCCTCTCGGTCCCCCTCTCTCTGTCCCACCCAGTCTGTCCCCGCTCACACTGTCCCCCTCTCTCTGCCCCCCTCCCTCTGTCCCCCTCCTTCTGTCTCCCTCTCTCTGTCACCTTCTTTCTGACCCCCTCTCTCTCTGTCCCCCCTCTCTGTTCCCCCTCTCTCTGTCCCCCTCTCTGTCCCCCCTCTCTCTGTAGCCCCTCTCTCTGTCCCCCCTCTCTGTCCACCTCTCTCTGCCCCCTCCCAGTCACCATCTCTCTGTCTCCCCTCACTCTGTCCCCCTCCCTCTGTCCCCCTCCCTCTGCCCCCTCTCTCTGTCCCCCCTCTCTCTGTCCCCCGTCTCTCTGTTCCCCCTCCCTTTGTCCCCCTCTCTCTGTCCCCGTCCCTCTGTCCCCCTCTCTCTGTCCCCCTCTCTCTGTCCCCCCTCTCTCTGTCGCCCTCTTTCTGACCCCCTTTCTCTCTGTACCCCCTCTCTCTCTGTACCCCTCTCTCTCTGACCCCCTCTCTCTCTGCCCCCTCGCTCTGTTCCCCGCTCTCTGTCCCCCCAAATCTATCGCCCTCTCTCTGCCTCCTCTCTGTCACTGTCTCTCTGTCCCCCCTCTCTCTGTCCCCGTCTCTCTGGCCCCCCCTCAGTCCACCCTCTCTCTGTTCCAAACCTCTGTCCCCCCCTCTCTGTCTCCCCTCCCACTGTCCCCCCATTCTGTCCCCCTCCCTCTGACCCCCTCTCTCTGTACTCCCGCGGTCTGTCCCCTCCCTCTGCCCGCCTCTCTCTGTCCCCCTCTCTCTGTCCCCCTCTCTCTGTCCCCCTCTCTCTGTCCACCACTCTCTCTGCCCCCCCCTCTCTGTTCCACGTCTCTGTCCCCCGTCTCTGTCCCCCTCTCTCTGTCCCCCGCTCTCTGTCCCCCTCTCTCTGTCGCCATATCTGTCACCGTCTCTCTGTACCTCTCTCTCTGTCCACCCCCTCTCTCTGTTCCCCCACTCTCTGTCCCCCTCTCTGTGTCGCCATAATTGTCACCGTCTCTCTGTACCTCTCTCTCTGTCCACCAGTCTCTCTGTCCCCATCTCTCTCTGTCCCCCCTCTCTGTTCCACCTCTCTGTCCCCCTCTCTCTGTCCCCCTCTCTCTGTCGCCATATCTGTCACCGTCTCTCTGTACCTCTCTCTCTGTCCACCCCCTCTCTCTGTTCCCCCACTCTCTGTCCCCCTCTCTCTGTCGCCATATCTGTCACCGTCTCTCTGTACCTCTCTCTCTGTCCACCAGTCTCTCTGTCCCCATCTCTCTGTGTCCCCCCTCTCTGTTCCACCTCTCTGTCCCCCGTCTCTGTCCCCCTCTCCCTGTCCCCGCTCACTCTGCCCCCCTCTCTCTGTCCCCCTCCCACTGTCCCCCTCATTCTGTCCCCCTCTCTCTGTCACCTTATTTCTGACCCCCTCTCTCTCTGTGCCCCCCTCTGTGTCCCCCTCTCTCTGCTCCCTCCTCGTCACCATCTCTCTGTCCCCCCTCTCTGTCCCCCTCTCTCTGTCCACCCTGTCTGTCCCCACTCACTCAGTCCCCCTCTCTCTGTCCCCCTCCCTCTGTCCCCTCCTTCTGTCCCCCTCTCTCTGTCGCCTTCTTTCTGACCCCCTCTCTCTCTTCCCCCCCGTCCCCCTCTCTGTCCCCCCTCTCTCTGTAGCCCCTCTCTCTGTCCCCCCTCTCTGTCTCCCTCTCTCTGTCCCCCCTCTCTTAGCCCTCCTCCCTCTGTCCCCCTCTCTCTGTCCCCCCTCACTCTGTCGCCCTCTTTCTGACCCCCTCTCTCTCTGTCTCCCCCTCTCTGTCCACTTCTCTCTGCCCCCTCCCAGTCAGCATCTCTCTGTCCACCCTCCCTCTGTCCCCCTCCCTCTGTCCCCCTCCCACTGTCCCCCCTTTCTGTCCCCCCTCTCTGTAGCTCCTCTCTCTCTGTCCCTCCTCTCTGTCCCCCACTCTCACTGTCCCCCCTCTCTGTCCCCCTCTCTCTGTCCCCCTCTCTCTGTCCACCCGTCTCACTGTCCCCATCTCTCTCTGCCCCCTCCCAGTCACCATCTCTCTGTCCACCCTCCCTCTGTCCCCCTCCCTCTGTCCCCCTCCCTCTGTCACCACCTCTATGTCCCCCTCTCTGTGTCCCCCCTCTCTGTCCCCCTCTCTCTGTCCCTTTCTTTCTGCCCCCTCTCTCTCTGTCCCCCCTGTCTGTCCCACTCTCTCTGTCCCCCTCTCTGTCCCCGCATCCCTCTGTCCCCCTCTTTCTGTCCCCCTCTCTCTGTCACCCTCTTTCTGACCCCCCTCTCTCTGTCCCCCTCTCTCTGCCCCTCTCTCTCTCACACTGTAACCCCCTCTCTGTCCCCCACTCTCTGTCGCCCCTCCCTCTGACCCCCTGTATCTCCACCTCTCTCTGTCCTGCTCTCTCTGTCCCTCTCTACCTCCCCCTTTTTCCGTCCCCTCTATTTGACCCCATCTATCACCCACACTATCTGTGCCCCTCTCTCTCTGTACCTTCTCTCTACCCCCTCTCTCTCTGTCCCCTCTCTCTGTCCCCCCTCTCTCTGTCCCCCTCTCTCTTTCCCCCTCTCTCTCTGTTCCCCTCTCTCTCTGTCATCCTCTCTCTGCCCCCTCTCTCTCTGTCCCTCTCTCTCTGCCCCCTCTCTCTCCCCCAGTCTCTGTCCCACGCTCTCTGTCCCCCTCTCTCAGACCCCCACTCTCTGACCCCCACTCTCTGTCCCCCCACTCCCTTTCCCCCACTCTCTGTCCCCCTTCTCTCTGAACCCCTCTATCTCCCTCACTCTCTGTGGCCCTCTCTCTGTCGCCCACTCTCTGCCCCCTCTCCCTCCCCGCCTCTCTCTGTCCCCCTCTCTCTCTGTCCCCCTCTCTCTCTGTCCCCGTCTCTGTCCTCCATTTCTCTGTCCCCCTCTCTCTCCCACCTGCCTCTCTCTGTCCCTCTTCTCTCTGTCCCTCTCTCTCTCTGTCGCTCTCTCTGTCTCCCTCTCTCTCTCTGTCCCCCACTCTCTCTGTCCCTCTCTCTCTCTCTGTCCCTCTCTGTCTGTCCCTCTCTCTCTGTCCCCGTCTCTGTCCCCCATTTCTCTGTCCTCCTCTCTCTCCCACCTGCCTCTCTCTGTCCCCCCTTCTCTCTGTCCCCCTCTCTCTGTCCCCTCTCTCTCTGTCCCCCTCTCTGTCCCTCTCTCTCTGTCCCCGTCTCTGTCCCCCATTTCTCTGTCCTCCTCTCTCTCCCACCTGCCTCTCTCTGTCCCCCCTTCTCTCTGTCGCCCTCTCTCTGTCCCCCCTTCTCTCTGTCCCCCTCTCTCTGTCGCCCTCTCTCTGCCCCTCTCTGTCACCTCTCTCTGTGTCCCCGTCTGTCTGTCCCACTCTCTCTGTTCCCTCTCTCTCTGTCCCCGTGCTCTCTCTGTCCGCATCTCTTTCTGTTCCCCCTCTCTATCCCTCCTCTCTCTGTCCACTCCCTCTCCGTCCACCCCTCCCCCCCGTTCCCCACTCAGTCCATCCCCCTCTCTCTGTCCCCCAGTCTCTGTCCCCGGCTCACTGTACCCCTCTCTCTGACGGACTCTCCCTCCCCAACACTGTACCCCTCTCTCTGTCCCCCATTCTCTGTCCCCTCTATCTCCCTCTCTCTCTGTTCCCCTCTCTCTGACCCCGTCTCTCTGTCCCCCCTCCCTCTGTCCCACTCCCTCTGCCTCACTCCTTCTGTCGCCCTCTTTCTACACCCTCTCTCTGTCTCACTCTCTCTGTCCCCCTCTCTCTGTCCCCCTCTCTCTGTAGCCCTCTCTCTGTCCCCCCTCTCTCTGTCCCCCTCTCTCTGTCCCCCTCTCTCTGTCCCCCTTTCTCTGACACCCTCTCTTCCCCCACTCTGTCCCCCTCTCTCTGTCCCCACTCCCTCTGAACCCCTCTATCTTCCCCACACTCTGTGCCCCTCTCTCTGTCTCGCCCTCTCTGTCCCCCTCTCTCTGTCTCCCTCTCTCTGTCCCCCTCTCTCTGTCCCCCCTCTCTCTGCCCCCTCTCTCTGTCTCCTCTCTCTGTAATACTCTCTCTTCCCCACACTCTCTCCCACTCTCTAACCCCCCGGTCTCTGTTCCCCCCCGCTCTCTGTCCCCCTCTTTCTCTGTCCCCCTCTCTCTGTTACCCTCTCTCTGTCCCACTCTCTCTCTGACCCCTTCTCACTGACGCCCTCTACCTCCCCCGCTCTCTGTCCCTCTCTCTCTGTACCCCCGCTCTCTGTCTCCCCCGCTCTCTAACCCCCCCCGCTCTCTGTCCCCCCGCTCTCTGTCACCCTCTTTCTCTGTCCCCCCCTCTCTGTCCCCCCCTCTCTGTCCCCCTTGCTCTCTGCCCCCTCTCTCCCCCTCTCTCTCTCTGTCCCCCTCTCTCTCTGTGCCCCCCTCTCTCTCTTCCCCCTCTCTCTCTGACCCCTTCTCTCTCTCTGTCCCCTTCTCTCTGTCCCCCTCTCTCTCCCCCGGTCTCTGTCCCCCTCTCTCTGTTGCCCTCTCTCTGGCCACTCTCTGTCCCCCTCTCTCTGCCCCCTCACTCTCTCCCACTCTGTACCCCTCTCTCTGTGCCCCTCTCTCTGTCCCCCACTCTCTGTCCCCCCTCCCTCTGACTACCTCCCCGCTATCTGTCTTGCTCTCTCTGACCCCGTCTACCTCCCCCTCTTTTCGTCCCCCTCTCTCTGACCCCCTCCATCTCCCTCACTCTCTGTGTCCCTCACTCTCTGTGTCCCTCTCTCTCTGTACCCCCCTCTCTCTCCCTCCCGCTCTCTCTGTCCCCATGGGTGGCACGGTGGCACAGTGGTTAGCACTGCTGCCTCACAGCGCCAGAGACCCGGCTTCAATTCCCACCTCAGACGACTGACTGTGTGGAGTTTGCACGTTCTCCCCGTGTCTGCGTGGGTTTCCTCCAGGTGCTCCGGTTTCCTCCCACAGTCCAAAGATGTGCAGGTCAGGTGAATTGGCCATACTAAATTGCCCGTAGTGTTCGGTAAGGGGTAAATGTAGGGGTAAGAGTGGATTGCACTTCGGCGGGGCCTGTTTCCACACTGTAATGTAATCTAATCTCTATCTTCCCTGCTCTCTGTTCACCTCTCTCTGTCATCCCCTCACTGATGCTCTCTCTGTCCTTCTCTCTCAGCCCCCCACTCTGTCCCTCCTCCCTCTGACCCCCTCTATCTCCGCGCTCTCTGACGCTGTCTACCTCCCCCTCACTCTCTGTGTTCCTCTCTCTGCCCCTCTCTCTTTGTCCGCCCCTCTCTGTCCCCCGCTCACTGAAGCACTCTGTACCTCTCTCTCTCTGTCCCCCTCTCTCTGTACCCCCTCTCTCTCTGACCCCCCTCTCTCTGTCCTACTCTCTCTTTTCCCCACTCTGTACCCCTCCTTCTGACCCCCTCCATCTCTCTGTACCCCCTCTCTCTGTCCCCCCTCTCTCTGTCCCCCTCTCTCTGTTCCCATGCTCTTTCTGTTCCCATCTCTTACAGTTCCCCCTCTGTCCCCCCTCTCTCTGTCGCCCTCTTTCTGACCCCCTTTCTCTCTGTACCCCCTCCCTCTGTACCCCTCTCTCTCTGACCCCCTCTCTCTCTGCCCCCTCTCTCTGTTCCCCGCTCTCTGTCCCCCCAAATCTATCGCCCTCTCTGTGCCCCCTCTCTATCACTGTCTCTCTGACCCCCCTCTCTCTATCCCCGTCTCTCTGGCCCCCCCTCAGTCCACCCTCTCTCTCTGTTCCAAACCTCTGTCCCCCCCTCTCTGTCTCCCCTCCCACTGTCCCCCTCATTCTGTCCCCCTCTCTCTGTCGCCATCTTTCTGACCCCCTCTCTCTGTGCCCCCCTCTGCGTAGCCCTCTCTCTGCCCCCTCTCAGTCACCATTTCTTTGTTCCCCCCCGTCCACCCCTCTCTGACCCCCTCTCTCCATCGCCCTCTCTGTCCCCCTCCCTCTGTCCCCCTCTCTCTGTCCTCCCTCGGTCTGTCCCCCTCCCTCTGCCCGCCTCTCTCTGTCCCCCTCTCTCTGTCTCCCTCTCTCTGTTCCCGTCTCTCTGTCGCCATATCTGTCACCGTCTCTCTGTACCTCTCTCTCTGTCCACCACTCTCTCTGTCCCCTCCTCTCTGTTCCACGTCTCTGTCCCCCGTCTCTGTCCCCCTCTCTCTGTCCCCTATCTCTGTCCCCCTCTCTCTGTCGCCATATCTGTCACCGTCTCTCTGTACCTCTCTCTCTGTCCACCAGTCTCTCTGTCCCCATCTCTCTCTGTCCCCCCCTCTCTCTGTCCCCCCTTCTCTGTTCCACCTCTCTGTCCCCCGTCTCTGTCCCCCCTCTCTGTCCCCGCTCACTCTGTCCCCCTCTCTCTGTCCCCCTCCCACTGTCCCCCTCCTTCTGTCCCCCTCTCTCTGTCGCCTTCTTTCTGACACCCTCTCTCTCTGCCCCCCCGTCCCCCTCTCTGTCCCCCCTCTCTCTGTAGCCCCTCTCTCTGTCCCCCCTCTCTGTCTCCCTCTCTCTGCCCCCTCCCAGTCACCACCTCTCTTAACCTACTCACTCTGTCCACCTCTCTCAGCCCCCCTTCCTCTGTCCCCCTCTCTCTGTCCCCCCTCACTCTGTCGCCCTCTTTCTGACCCCCTCTCTCTCTGTCTCCCCGTCTCTGTCCACTTCTCTCTGCCCCCTCCCAGTCAGCATCTCTCTGTCCACCCTCCCTCTGTCCCCCTCCCTCTGTCCCCCCTCTCTGCCCCCCTCTCTGTAGCCCCTCTCTCTCTGTCCCCCCCTCTCTGTCCCCCACTCTCACTTCCCCCCCCTCTCTGTCCCCCTCTCTCTGTCCCCCTCTCTCTGTCCACCCGTCTCACTGTCCCCATCTCTCTCTGCCCCCTCCCAGTCACCATCTCTCTGTCCACCCTCCCTCTGTCCCCCTCCCTCTGTCCCCCTCCCTCTGTCCCCACCTCTATGTCCCCCTCTCTCTGTCCCCCCTCTCTCTGTTCCCCCTCTCTCTGTCCCCCTCTCTCTGTCGCCATATCTGTCACCCTCTCTCTGTACCTCTCTCTCTGTCCACCCCTCTCTCTGCCCCCTCCCAGTCACCATCTCTCTGTCACCCCCTCTGTCCCCCTCTATCTTTCCCCTCTCTCTGTTCCCCCTCTCTCTCTGTCCCCCTCTCTCTGTCCCCCTCTCTGTCCACCCCTCTCTCTGTCCCCCTCCCTCTGTCCCCCCTCTCTGCCCCCCCCTCTCTGTAGCCCCTCTCTCTCTGTCCCCCCTCTCTGTCCCCCACTCTCACTTTCCCCCCCTCTCTCTGTCCCCCTCTCTCTGTCCCCCTCTCTCTGTCCACCCGTCTCACTGTCCCCATCTCTCTCTGCCCCCTCCCAGTCACCATCTCTCTGTCCACCCTCCCTCTGTCCCCCTCCCTCTGTCCCCCTCCCTCTGTCCCCACCTCTATGTCCCCCTCTCTCTGTCCCCCCTCTCTGTCCCCCTCTCTCTGTCCCCTCTCTCTGTTCCCCCTCTCTCTGTCCCCCTCTCTCTGTCCCCCTCTCTCTGTCGCCATATCTGTCACCCTCTCTCTGTACCTCTCTCTCTCTGTCCACCCCTCTCTCTGCCCCCTCCCAGTCACCATCTCTCTGTCACCCCCTCTGTCCCCCTCTATCTTTCCCCTCTCTCTGTTCCCCCTCTCTCTGTCCCCCTCTCTCTGTCCCCCTCTCTCTGTCGCCATATCTGTCACCCTCTCTCTGTACCTCTCTCTCTGTCCACCCCTCTCTCTGTCCCCCTCTCTCTGTCCACCTCTCTCTGTCCCCCTCTCTCTCTGTCGCCATATCTGTCACCGTCTCTCTGTACCTCTCTCTCTGTCCACCCCTCTCTCTGTCCCCATCTCTCTCTCTGTCCCCACCTCTCTATCAAACCCGCTATGTCCCCCCTCTCTGTCCACCCTGTCTGTCCCCGCTCACTCTGTCCCCCTCTCTCTGTCCCCCCTCTCTGTGCCCCCCTCTCTGTCTCCCCCTCTCTCTGTTCCCCCACTCTCTGTCTCCCTCTCTCTGTCCCCCTCTCTCTGTCCCCCTCTCTCTGTCGCCATATCTGTCACCGTCTCTCTGTACCTCTCTCTCTGTCCACCCCTCTCTCTGTCCCCATCTCTCTCTGTACCCCCTTTCTGTCAACCCCTCTCTGTCCCCCCTCTCGGTCCCCCTCTCTCTGTCCCACCCAGTCTGTCCCCGCTCACACTGTCCCCCTCTCTCTGCCCCCCTCCCTCTGTCCCCCTCCTTCTGTCTCCCTCTCTCTGTCACCTTCTTTCTGACCCCCTCTCTCTCTGTCCCCCCTCTCTGTTCCCCCTCTCTCTGTCCCCCTCTCTGTCCCCCCTCTCTCTGTAGCCCCTCTCTCTGTCCCCCCTCTCTGTCCACCTCTCTCTGCCCCCTCCCAGTCACCATCTCTCTGTCTCCCCTCACTCTGTCCCCCTCCCTCTGTCCCCCTCCCTCTGCCCCCTCTCTCTGTCCCCCCTCTCTCTGTCCCCCGTCTCTCTGTTCCCCCTCCCTTTGTCCCCCTCTCTCTGTCCCCGTCCCTCTGTCCCCCTCTCTCTGTCCCCCTCTCTCTGTCCCCCCTCTCTCTGTCGCCCTCTTTCTGACCCCCTTTCTCTCTGTACCCCCTCTCTCTCTGTACCCCTCTCTCTCTGACCCCCTCTCTCTCTGCCCCCTCGCTCTGTTCCCCGCTCTCTGTCCCCCCAAATCTATCGCCCTCTCTCTGCCTCCTCTCTGTCACTGTCTCTCTGTCCCCCCTCTCTCTGTCCCCGTCTCTCTGGCCCCCCCTCAGTCCACCCTCTCTCTGTTCCAAACCTCTGTCCCCCCCTCTCTGTCTCCCCTCCCACTGTCCCCCCATTCTGTCCCCCTCCCTCTGACCCCCTCTCTCTGTACTCCCGCGGTCTGTCCCCTCCCTCTGCCCGCCTCTCTCTGTCCCCCTCTCTCTGTCCCCCTCTCTCTGTCCCCCTCTCTCTGTCCACCACTCTCTCTGCCCCCCCCTCTCTGTTCCACGTCTCTGTCCCCCGTCTCTGTCCCCCTCTCTCTGTCCCCCGCTCTCTGTCCCCCTCTCTCTGTCGCCATATCTGTCACCGTCTCTCTGTACCTCTCTCTCTGTCCACCCCCTCTCTCTGTTCCCCCACTCTCTGTCCCCCTCTCTGTGTCGCCATAATTGTCACCGTCTCTCTGTACCTCTCTCTCTGTCCACCAGTCTCTCTGTCCCCATCTCTCTCTGTCCCCCCTCTCTGTTCCACCTCTCTGTCCCCCTCTCTCTGTCCCCCTCTCTCTGTCGCCATATCTGTCACCGTCTCTCTGTACCTCTCTCTCTGTCCACCCCCTCTCTCTGTTCCCCCACTCTCTGTCCCCCTCTCTCTGTCGCCATATCTGTCACCGTCTCTCTGTACCTCTCTCTCTGTCCACCAGTCTCTCTGTCCCCATCTCTCTGTGTCCCCCCTCTCTGTTCCACCTCTCTGTCCCCCGTCTCTGTCCCCCTCTCCCTGTCCCCGCTCACTCTGCCCCCCTCTCTCTGTCCCCCTCCCACTGTCCCCCTCATTCTGTCCCCCTCTCTCTGTCGCCTTATTTCTGACCCCCTCTCTCTCTGTGCCCCCCTCTGTGTCCCCCTCTCTCTGCTCCCTCCTCGTCACCATCTCTCTGTCCCCCCTCTCTGTCCCCCTCTCTCTGTCCACCCTGTCTGTCCCCACTCACTCAGTCCCCCTCTCTCTGTCCCCCTCCCTCTGTCCCCTCCTTCTGTCCCCCTCTCTCTGTCGCCTTCTTTCTGACCCCCTCTCTCTCTTCCCCCCCGTCCCCCTCTCTGTCCCCCCTCTCTCTGTAGCCCCTCTCTCTGTCCCCCCTCTCTGTCTCCCTCTCTCTGTCCCCCCTCTCTTAGCCCTCCTCCCTCTGTCCCCCTCTCTCTGTCCCCCCTCACTCTGTCGCCCTCTTTCTGACCCCCTCTCTCTCTGTCTCCCCCTCTCTGTCCACTTCTCTCTGCCCCCTCCCAGTCAGCATCTCTCTGTCCACCCTCCCTCTGTCCCCCTCCCTCTGTCCCCCTCCCACTGTCCCCCCTTTCTGTCCCCCCTCTCTGTAGCTCCTCTCTCTCTGTCCCTCCTCTCTGTCCCCCACTCTCACTGTCCCCCCTCTCTGTCCCCCTCTCTCTGTCCCCCTCTCTCTGTCCACCCGTCTCACTGTCCCCATCTCTCTCTGCCCCCTCCCAGTCACCATCTCTCTGTCCACCCTCCCTCTGTCCCCCTCCCTCTGTCCCCCTCCCTCTGTCACCACCTCTATGTCCCCCTCTCTGTGTCCCCCCTCTCTGTCCCCCTCTCTCTGTCCCTTTCTTTCTGCCCCCTCTCTCTCTGTCCCCCCTGTCTGTCCCACTCTCTCTGTCCCCCTCTCTGTCCCCGCATCCCTCTGTCCCCCTCTTTCTGTCCCCCTCTCTCTGTCACCCTCTTTCTGACCCCCCTCTCTCTGTCCCCCTCTCTCTGCCCCTCTCTCTCTCACACTGTAACCCCCTCTCTGTCCCCCACTCTCTGTCGCCCCTCCCTCTGACCCCCTGTATCTCCACCTCTCTCTGTCCTGCTCTCTCTGTCCCTCTCTACCTCCCCCTTTTTCCGTCCCCTCTATTTGACCCCATCTATCACCCACACTATCTGTGCCCCTCTCTCTCTGTACCTTCTCTCTACCCCCTCTCTCTCTGTCCCCTCTCTCTGTCCCCCCTCTCTCTGTCCCCCTCTCTCTTTCCCCCTCTCTCTCTGTTCCCCTCTCTCTCTGTCATCCTCTCTCTGCCCCCTCTCTCTCTGTCCCTCTCTCTCTGCCCCCTCTCTCTCCCCCAGTCTCTGTCCCACGCTCTCTGTCCCCCTCTCTCAGACCCCCACTCTCTGACCCCCACTCTCTGTCCCCCCACTCCCTTTCCCCCACTCTCTGTCCCCCTTCTCTCTGAACCCCTCTATCTCCCTCACTCTCTGTGGCCCTCTCTCTGTCGCCCACTCTCTGCCCCCTCTCCCTCCCCGCCTCTCTCTGTCCCCCTCTCTCTCTGTCCCCCTCTCTCTCTGTCCCCGTCTCTGTCCTCCATTTCTCTGTCCCCCTCTCTCTCCCACCTGCCTCTCTCTGTCCCTCTTCTCTCTGTCCCTCTCTCTCTCTGTCGCTCTCTCTGTCTCCCTCTCTCTCTCTGTCCCCCACTCTCTCTGTCCCTCTCTCTCTCTCTGTCCCTCTCTGTCTGTCCCTCTCTCTCTGTCCCCGTCTCTGTCCCCCATTTCTCTGTCCTCCTCTCTCTCCCACCTGCCTCTCTCTGTCCCCCCTTCTCTCTGTCCCCCTCTCTCTGTCCCCTCTCTCTCTGTCCCCCTCTCTGTCCCTCTCTCTCTGTCCCCGTCTCTGTCCCCCATTTCTCTGTCCTCCTCTCTCTCCCACCTGCCTCTCTCTGTCCCCCCTTCTCTCTGTCGCCCTCTCTCTGTCCCCCCTTCTCTCTGTCCCCCTCTCTCTGTCGCCCTCTCTCTGCCCCTCTCTGTCACCTCTCTCTGTGTCCCCGTCTGTCTGTCCCACTCTCTCTGTTCCCTCTCTCTCTGTCCCCGTGCTCTCTCTGTCCGCATCTCTTTCTGTTCCCCCTCTCTATCCCTCCTCTCTCTGTCCACTCCCTCTCCGTCCACCCCTCCCCCCCGTTCCCCACTCAGTCCATCCCCCTCTCTCTGTCCCCCAGTCTCTGTCCCCGGCTCACTGTACCCCTCTCTCTGACGGACTCTCCCTCCCCAACACTGTACCCCTCTCTCTGTCCCCCATTCTCTGTCCCCTCTATCTCCCTCTCTCTCTGTTCCCCTCTCTCTGACCCCGTCTCTCTGTCCCCCCTCCCTCTGTCCCACTCCCTCTGCCTCACTCCTTCTGTCGCCCTCTTTCTACACCCTCTCTCTGTCTCACTCTCTCTGTCCCCCTCTCTCTGTCCCCCTCTCTCTGTAGCCCTCTCTCTGTCCCCCCTCTCTCTGTCCCCCTCTCTCTGTCCCCCTCTCTCTGTCCCCCTTTCTCTGACACCCTCTCTTCCCCCACTCTGTCCCCCTCTCTCTGTCCCCACTCCCTCTGAACCCCTCTATCTTCCCCACACTCTGTGCCCCTCTCTCTGTCTCGCCCTCTCTGTCCCCCTCTCTCTGTCTCCCTCTCTCTGTCCCCCTCTCTCTGTCCCCCCTCTCTCTGCCCCCTCTCTCTGTCTCCTCTCTCTGTAATACTCTCTCTTCCCCACACTCTCTCCCACTCTCTAACCCCCCGGTCTCTGTTCCCCCCCGCTCTCTGTCCCCCTCTTTCTCTGTCCCCCTCTCTCTGTTACCCTCTCTCTGTCCCACTCTCTCTCTGACCCCTTCTCACTGACGCCCTCTACCTCCCCCGCTCTCTGTCCCTCTCTCTCTGTACCCCCGCTCTCTGTCTCCCCCGCTCTCTAACCCCCCCCGCTCTCTGTCCCCCCGCTCTCTGTCACCCTCTTTCTCTGTCCCCCCCTCTCTGTCCCCCCCTCTCTGTCCCCCTTGCTCTCTGCCCCCTCTCTCCCCCTCTCTCTCTCTGTCCCCCTCTCTCTCTGTGCCCCCCTCTCTCTCTTCCCCCTCTCTCTCTGACCCCTTCTCTCTCTCTGTCCCCTTCTCTCTGTCCCCCTCTCTCTCCCCCGGTCTCTGTCCCCCTCTCTCTGTTGCCCTCTCTCTGGCCACTCTCTGTCCCCCTCTCTCTGCCCCCTCACTCTCTCCCACTCTGTACCCCTCTCTCTGTGCCCCTCTCTCTGTCCCCCACTCTCTGTCCCCCCTCCCTCTGACTACCTCCCCGCTATCTGTCTTGCTCTCTCTGACCCCGTCTACCTCCCCCTCTTTTCGTCCCCCTCTCTCTGACCCCCTCCATCTCCCTCACTCTCTGTGTCCCTCACTCTCTGTGTCCCTCTCTCTCTGTACCCCCCTCTCTCTCCCTCCCGCTCTCTCTGTCCCCATGGGTGGCACGGTGGCACAGTGGTTAGCACTGCTGCCTCACAGCGCCAGAGACCCGGCTTCAATTCCCACCTCAGACGACTGACTGTGTGGAGTTTGCACGTTCTCCCCGTGTCTGCGTGGGTTTCCTCCAGGTGCTCCGGTTTCCTCCCACAGTCCAAAGATGTGCAGGTCAGGTGAATTGGCCATACTAAATTGCCCGTAGTGTTCGGTAAGGGGTAAATGTAGGGGTAAGAGTGGATTGCACTTCGGCGGGGCCTGTTTCCACACTGTAATGTAATCTAATCTCTATCTTCCCTGCTCTCTGTTCACCTCTCTCTGTCATCCCCTCACTGATGCTCTCTCTGTCCTTCTCTCTCAGCCCCCCACTCTGTCCCTCCTCCCTCTGACCCCCTCTATCTCCGCGCTCTCTGACGCTGTCTACCTCCCCCTCACTCTCTGTGTTCCTCTCTCTGCCCCTCTCTCTTTGTCCGCCCCTCTCTGTCCCCCGCTCACTGAAGCACTCTGTACCTCTCTCTCTCTGTCCCCCTCTCTCTGTACCCCCTCTCTCTCTGACCCCCCTCTCTCTGTCCTACTCTCTCTTTTCCCCACTCTGTACCCCTCCTTCTGACCCCCTCCATCTCTCTGTACCCCCTCTCTCTGTCCCCCCTCTCTCTGTCCCCCTCTCTCTGTTCCCATGCTCTTTCTGTTCCCATCTCTTACAGTTCCCCCTCTGTCCCTCCTCTCGCTGTCCTCTCCCTCTCCGTACCCCAAACCCCTCTGTCCCCCAATCTCTCCATCCCCCCTCTCTCTGTCCCCCTCTCTCTGTCCCTCTCTGTCACCCCTCCCTCTGTCCCCCCTCTGTCCCCCCACTCTGTCCCCCCCTCTCTGTCCCCCCGTTCCCCCTCTCTCTGCACCCTCTCTCTCCCCCCTCTCTGCTGCCCCCTCTCTCCGTCGCCCTCTCTCTGCCCCCTTTCTTTGTCCCCGTCTCTCTGTCCCCCTCTCTCTGACCCCATCTCTCTCTGTCTTCACCCCTCTCTCTGTCCTCACCCCTCTCTGTTCCCCCTCTCTTTGTCCTCACCCCTCTCTGTCCCCCCTCTTTGTCCCCGTCTCTCTGTCCACCCCTCTCTCTGTTCCCCCGCCACCCCCCTGTCCCCGTCTCTCTGTACCCGTCTCTCTGTACCCCGCTCTCTGCCCCCTCTCTGACACCCACTCTCTGCCACCTCTCTGTCATCGTCTCTCTGCCCCCCCTCCCTCTGTCCCCTCTCTCTGCTCCTCCTCTCTCTGTCCCCCCTCACTGTGTCCCCCTCTCTCTGTCCCCCTCTCTCTCTGTCCCTTCTCTCTCTGTCCCCTTCTCTCTCTGTCACCCACTCTCTCTTTCCCCCTCTCTCTCTGTCCCCCTCTCTCCCTCTGTACCATTCTCTCCCTGTCCTCCTCTCTCTGTCCCCCTCTCTCTGTCCCTCTCTCTCTCTGACCCCCTCTCTCTCTGTCCCCCTCTCTCTCTGTCCCCTTCTCTCTCTGTCCCTCTCTCTCTGTCCCCCTCTCTCTGTACCCCCTCTCTCTCTGTGTCCCTCACTCTCTGACCCCCTCTCTCTCTGTCCCTCTCTCTCTGTCCCTCTCTCTCTGTCCCCCTCTCTCTGTACCCCCTCTCTCTCTGTGTCCCTCACTCTCTGACCCCCTCTCTCTCTGTCCCTCTCTCTCTGTCCCCCTCTCTCTCTGACCCCCTCTCTCTCTGTCCTCCTCTCTCTGTCCCTCTCTCTGTTCCCCCTCTCTCGGTACCCCTCTCTCTCCCACCCGCCTCTCTCTGTCCCTCCCTCTCTCTGTCCCCCTCTCTCTGTCGCACTCTCTTAGCCCCCTCTCTGTCACCTCTCTGTGTTACCATCTCTCTGTCCTACTCTCTCTTTTCCCCTCTCTCTGACCCCCTCTCTCTAACCCACCTCTCTTCCCTACTCTGTACCCCTCCTTCTGACCCCCTCCCTCTGTCCCCCTCTCTCTCTGTCCCCCTCTCTCTGTCCCCCTCTCTCTGTCCCCCCTCTCTCTGTCCCCTTCTCTCTGTCCCTCTCTCTCTGACCCCCCTCTCTCTGTCCCTCTCTCTCTGTCCCCCCTCTCTCTGTCTCCCCTCTCTCTGTCCCCGTGCTCTTTATGTCCCCATCTCTTACTGCCTCCCCTCTGTCCCTCCTCTCTCTGTCCTCTCCCTCTCCGTCCCCCCAACCCACTCTGTCTCCCACTCTCTCCATCCCCCTCTCTCTCTGTGTCCTCGTCTCTCTGTCCAACCGTCTCTGTTCCCTCTCTCTGTCTGTCCCCAACTCTCTGTCCCCACTCCCTCGGACCCCCTCTCTCTGTCCCCCTCTCTCTGCCCCTTCTCTCTGTCGCCCTCTCTCTGTCTCCCCTTCTCTCTGACTCCTTCTCTCTGCCCCCCCCTGTCCCCACTCTCTGCTCCTCCTCTCTCTGTTCCCCCTCTCTCTGCTCCTCCTCTCTCTGTTCCCCCTCTCTCTGTCCCCCTCTCTCTGTCCCCCTCTCTCTCTGTCCCTTCTCTCTCTCCCCTTCTCTCTCTGTCCCCCACTCTCTCTTTCCCCCTCTCTCTCTGTCCCCCCGTCTCTCTCTCTGTCCCCTTCTCTCTCTGTCCTCCTCTCTCTGTCCCCCTCTCTCTGTCCCCCTCTCTCTCTGAACCCCTCTCTCTGTCCCCCTCTCCCTCTGTCCCCTTCTCTCTCTGTCCCTCTCTCTCTGTCCCCTCTCTCTGTACCCCCTCTCTCTCTGTCCCTCTCTCTCTGTCCCCCTCTCTCTCTGACCCCCTCTCTCTCTGTCCTCCTCTCTCTGTCCCCCTCTCTCTGTTCCCCCTCTCTCGGTCCCCCTCTCTCTCCCACCCGCCTCTCTCTCTGTCCCTCTCTCTCTCTGTCCCCCTCTCTCTGTCGCACTCTCTCAGCCCCCTCTCTGTCACCTCTCTGTGTACCTGTCTCTCTATCCTACTCTCTCTTTTCCCCTCTCTCTGACTCCCTCTCTCTGACCCACCTCTCTTCCCCACTCTGTACCCCTCCTTCTGACCCCCTCCCTCTGTCCCCCTCTCTCTCTGTCCCCCTCTCTCTGTCCTCCTTTCTCTGTCCCCCCTCTCTCTTCCCCCTCTCTCTGTCCCCCCTCTCTCTGTCCCCGTGCTCTTTCTGTCCCCATCTCTTACTGCCTCCCCTCTGTCCCTCCTCTCTCTGTCCTCTCCCTCTCCGTCCCCCCAACCCACTCTGTCCCCACTCTCTCCATCCCCCTCTCTCTCTGTGTCCCCGTCTCTCTGTCCAACCGTCTCTGTTCCCTCTCTCTGTCTGTCCCCAATTCTCTGTCCCCACTCCCTCGGACCCCCTCTCTCTGTCCCCCTCTCTCTGCCCCTTCTCTCTGTCCCCCTCTCTCTGTCTCCCCTTCTCTCTGACTCCTTGTCTCTGTCCCCCCTCTCTCTGTTCCCCCACTCTCTGCTCCCTCTCTCTGTCCCCCTCTCTCTGACCCCCTCTATCTCCGCCACTCTCTGTGCCCCTCTCTCTGTCCCCCCTCTCTCTGCCCCCTCTCTCTGTCCCCCTCTCTCTGTCCCCTCTCACTGACGCCCTCTATCTCCCCGCTCTCTGTCCCCCGCTCTCTGTCCCCCCTCTGCTCCCCGCTCTGATCCCCCTCTCTGTCGCCCCTCTCTGTCGCCCCTCTCTGTCGCCCCCTCTCTGTTGCCCTCTCTCTGTCCCCCACTCTCTGTCCCCCACTCTCTGTACCCCCTCTCTCTGTCCCCTCTCACTGACGCCCTCTATCTCCCCCGCTCTCTGTCCCCCGCTCTCTGTCCCCCCCTCTGCTCCCCGCTCTGATCCCCCTCTCTGTCGCCCCTCTCTGTCGCCCCCTCTCTGTTGCCCTCTCTCTGTCCCCCACTCTCTGTCCCCCACTCTCTGTACCCCCTCTCTCTGTACCCCTCTCTCTCTGACGGCCTCACACTGACGCCCTCTATCTCCCCCGCTCTCTGTCCCCCTCTCCATGTCGCCCTCTCTCTGTCCTGCTCTCTCTGTCCCCCCCGCTCTGTCCGCATCTCTCTCTGCCCCCCCTCTCTGTTCTCCCCCTTTGCCCCCTCTCTCTGATCCCCTCTCTCTGTACCCCCCTCTCTGCCCCCTCTCTGTCACCCCTCCCTCTGTCCACTTTCTCTGTCACCCCTCCCTCTGTCCCCTCCCTCTGTCCCCCCCTCTGTCCCCCCCGTCCCCCCTCTCTGTCCCCCCTCTCTCTGTACCCCCTCTCTCTGTCCCCCCTCTCTCTGTCCTCCCTCTCTCTCTCTGTCACCCCCTTTCTTTGTCCCCGTCTCTCTGTCCCCCCTCTCTGTCCCCATCTCTCTCTGTCCCCCCCCACTCTCTGTCCTCCCCTCTCTCTGTCCTCACCCCTCTCTGTCCCCCCCCTCTCCGTCCTCACCCCTCTCTGTCCCCCCTCTTTGTCCCCGTCTCTCTGTCCCTGTCTCTCTGTCCCCCTCTTTCTGTCCACCCCTCTCTCTGTTCCCCCGTCCCCCCCTCTGTCCCCGTCTCTCTGTACCCGTCTCTCAATACCCCTCTCTCTCCCCCGCTCTCTGTCCCCCCTCTCTGTCACCCTCTCTCTGCCCCCTCTCTGTCATCGTCTCTCTGTCCCCCCTCCCTCTGTCCCCTCTCTCTGCTCCCCCTCTCTCTGTTCCCCCTCTCTCTGTCCCCCCTCTCTCTGTCCCCCTCCCTATGTCCCCCTCTCTCTGCCCCCCTCTCTCTGTCCCCATCTCTCTCTGTCCCCCCCTCTCCCTGTCCCCCATCTCTCTGTCCCCCCGTCACTGTCCCCTCTCTCTGTCTGCCCCCTCTCTGTCACCGTCTCTCTGTCCCCCCTCCCTCTGTACCCCTCTCTCTGGCCCCCTCTCTCTGTCGCCCCACTCTCTGTCCCCCCACTCTCTGACCCCTCCTTCTCTCTCACCCTCTCTCTATCCCCCTCTCTCTATCCCCCTCTCTCTGCCCCCCTCTCTCTGTGCCCACTCTCTAACCCTCTCTGTCACCGTCTCTCTGTCCCCCCTCAGTCCCCCTCTCTCTGCCCCCTCTCTCTCCCCCACTCTGTACCCCTCTCTCTGTCTCCCACTCTCTGTCCCCTCTCCCTCTGATCCCCTTTTTCTCCCCCTCTCTCTGTCCCCCACTGCGCTCTGTCCGCCCTCTATCTCTGCCCCCTCTCTGTCACCGTCTCTCTGTCCCCCCTCTCTCTGTCCCCCTCTATCTGCCCCCTCTCTCTGTCCCCCTTCACTCTGTCCCCGGTCATTCTGTCGCCCTCTCTCCGTCTCCCCTCTCTCTGCGCCCTCTCTCTGTCCTCTCTCTGTCACCATCTCTCTGTCCCCCCCGTTCTCTGTCCCTCCTCTCTGTCCCTCCTCTCTCTGTCGCCCTCTCTCTGTCCCCTCTCTGTCACCGTCTCTCTGTCCCCCCCCTCTGTCCACCCTCTCTCTGTACCCCCTCTCTCTGCCCCCCCTCTGTCGCCCTCTCTCTGCCCCCTCTCTGTCACCATCTCTCTCTTTCCCCCTCTCTCTCTCTGTACCTCTCTCTCTGTCCCCCTCTCTCTGTCCCCTCTATCTGTCGCTCCTCTCTCTGTCACCCCCTCTCTCTGCCCTGCTCTCTCCGTCCCCCCTCTCTGTCGCGGTCTCTCTCTCCCCCTTCTCTGTCAACGTCTCTGTCCCCCCTCTCTGTCCCCCCTCTCTCTGTGGAGAAAGTGAGGTCTGCAGATGCTGGAGATCAGAGCTGGAAATGTGTTGCTGGAAACAACACATTTCCAGGGCATAAGCCCTGAAGAAGGGCTTATGCCCGAAACGTCGATTCTCCTGTTCCCTGGATGCTGCCTGACCTGCTGCGCTTTTCCAGCAACACATTTCCAACCCCCTCTCTCTGTCCCCACTCTCTCAGCCCCCTCTCTCTCTCTGTCCCCCTCTCTCTCTTCCCCTCTCTCTCTCTCTCTCTGTCCCCCCTCTCTCTGTCCCCCCTCTCTCTGTCCCCCCTCTCTCTGTCCCCCATCTATCTGTCCCCCTCTCTCTGTCCCCCTCACTCTGTCCTCCCTCACTCTGTCCCCGATCATTCTGTCGCCCTCTCTCTGTCCCCCTCTCTCTGTCGCCCTCTCTCCATCCCCCTCTCTCTGTTCCCCTCTCTCTGACACACTCTCTGTCACCTCTCTCTGTGTCCCCGTCTCTCTGTCCAACCGTCTCTGTTCCCTCTCTCTGTCTGTCCCCAATTCTCTGTCCCCACTCCCTCTGACCCCCTCTCTCTGTCCCCCACTCTCTGTCCCCCACTCTCTGTACCCCCTCTCTCTGTACCCCTCTCTCTCTGACGGCCTCTCACTGACGCCCTCTATCTCCCCCGCTCTCTGTCCCCCTCTCCATGTCGCCCTCTCTCTGTCCTGCTCTCTCTGTCCCCCCCCCTCTGTCCCCACCTCTCTCTGCCCCCCCTCTCTGTTCTCCCCCTTTGCCCCCTCTCTCTGATCCCCTCTCTCTGTACCCCCCTCTCTGCCCCCTCTCTGTCACCCCTCCCTCTGTCCACTTTCTCTGTCACCCCTCCCTCTGTCCCCTCCCTCTGTCCCCCCCTCTGTCCCCCCCGTCCCCCCTCTCTGTCCCCCCCTCTGTTCCCCCTCTCTCTGTACCCCCTCTCTCTGTCCCCCCTCTCTCTGTCCTCCCTCTCTCTCTGTCCCCCCCTGCCCCCTTTCTTTGTCCCCGTCTCTCTGTCCCCCCTCTCTGTCCCCATCTCTCTCTGTCCCCCCCACTCTCTGTCCTCCCCTCTCTCTGTCCTCACCCCTCTCTGTCCCCCCCTCTCCGTCCTCACCCCTCTCTGTCCCCCCTCTTTGTCCCCGTCTCTCTGTCCCTGTCTCTCTGTCCCCCTCTCTCTGTCCACCCCTCTCTCTGTTCCCCCGTCCCCCCCTCTGTCCCCGTCTCTCTGTACCCGTCTCTCTGTACCCCTCTCTCTCCCCCGCTCTCTGTCCCCCCTCTCTGTCACCCTCTCTCTGCCCCCTCTCTGTCATCGTCTCTCTGTCCCCCCTTCCTCTGTCCCCTCTCTCTGCTCCCCCTCTCTCTGTTCCCCCTCTCTCTGTCCCCATCTCTCTCTGTCCCCCCCTCTCCCTGTCCCCCATCTCTCTGTCCCCCCGTCACTGTCCCCTCTCTCTGTCTGCCCCCTCTCTGTCACCGTCTCTCTGTCCCCCCTCCCTCTGTACCCCTCTCTCTGGCCCCCTCTCTCTGTCGCCCCACTCTCTGTCCCCCCACTATCTGACCCCTCCTTCTCTCTCACCCTCTCTCTATCCCCCTCTCTCTATCCCCCTCTCTCTGTCCCCCCTCTCTCTGTCCCCCTCCCTATGTCCCCCTCTCTCTGCCCCCCTCCCTCTGTCCCCATCTCTCTCTGTCCCCCCCTCTCCCTGTCCCCCATCTCTCTGTCCCCCCGTCACTGTCCCCTCTCTCTGTCTGCCCCCTCTCTGTCACCGTCTCTCTGTCCCCCCTCCCTCTGTACCCCTCTCTCTGGCCCCCTCTCTCTGTCGCCCCACTCTCTGTCCCCCCACTCTCTGACCCCTCCTTCTCTCTCACCCTCTCTCTATCCCCCTCTCTCTATCCCCCTCTCTCTGCCCCCCCTCTCTCTGTGCCCACTCTCTAACCCTCTCTGTCACCGTCTCTCTGTCCCCCCTCAGTCCCCCTCTCTCTGCCCCCTCTCTCTCCCCCACTCTGTACCCCTCTCTCTGTCTCCCACTCTCTGTCCCCCCTCCCTCTGATCCCCTTTTTCTCCCCCTCTCTCTGTCCCCCACTGCGCTCTGTCCGCCCTCTATCTCTGCCCCCTCTCTGTCACCGTCTCTCTGTCCCCCCTCTCTCTGTCCCCCTTCACTCTGTCCCCGGTCATTCTGTCGCCCTCTCTCTGTCTCCCCTCTCTCTGCGCCCTCTCTCTGTCCTCTCTCTGCCACCATCTCTCTGTCCCCCCCGTTCTCTGTCCCTCCTCTCTGTCCCTCCTCTCTCTGTCGCCCTCTCTCTGTCCCCTCTCTGTCACCGTCTCTCTGTCCCCCCCCTCTGTCCACCCTCTCTCTGTACCCCCTCTCTCTGCCCCCCCTCTGTCGCCCTCTCTCTGCCCCCTCTCTGTCACCATCTCTCTCTTTCCCCCTCTCTCTCTGTACCTCTCTCTCTGTCCCCCTCTCTCTGTCCCCTCTATCTGTCGCCCCTCTCTCTGTCACCCCCTCTCTCTGCCCTGCTCTCTCCGTCCCCCCTCTCTGTCGCGGTCTCTCTCTCCCCCTTCTCTGTCAACGTCTCTGTCCCCCCTCTCTGTCCCCCCTCTCTCTGTGGAGAAAGTGAGATCTGCAGATGCTGGAGATCAGAGCTGGAAATGTGTTGCTGGAAACAACACATTTCCAGGGCATAAGCCCTGAAGAAGGGCTTATGCCCGAAACGTCGATTCTCCTGTTCCCTGGATGCTGCCTGACCTGCTGCGTTTTTCCAGCAACACATTTCCAACCCCCTCTCTCTGTCCCCACTCTCTCAGCCCCCTCTCTCTCTGTCCCCCTCTCTCTCTTCCCCTCTCTCTCTCTCTGTCCCCCCTCTCTCTGTCCCCCCTCTCTCTGTCCCCCATCTATCTGTCCCCCTCTCTCTGTCCCCCTCACTCTGTCCTCCCTCACTCTGTCCCCGATCATTCTGTCGCCCTCTCTCTGTCCCCCTCTCTCTGTCGCCCTCTCTCTGTCCCCTGTCTCTCTGTTCCCCTCTCTCTGTACCTCCCATTTCTCTGCCCCTCTCTCTGTCAGAGCTGAAAATGTGTTGCTGGAAAAGCGCAGCAGGTCAGGCAGCATCCAGGGAACAGGAGAATCGACGTTTCGGGTATAAGCCCTTCTTCAGGACTTCTTCGGGCTTATGCCTGAAACGTCGATTCTCCTGTTCCCTGGATGCTGCCTGACCTGCTGCGCTTTTCCAGCAACACATTTTCAGCTCTGATCTCCAGCATCCGCTGACCTCACTTTCTCCCCTCTCTCTGTCATCCCTCTCTCTGCCCCCTCTCTCTACCTCACTCTCTGTCCCCCCTCTCTGTCCCCCTCTCTCTCTGTACCCCTCTCTCTCTGACGCCCTCTCTCTGCGCCCTCTCTCTGTCCCCTCTCTGTCACCATCTCTCTGTCCTCCCCGCTCTCTGTCCCTCCTCTCTGTCCCTCCTCTCTCTGTCGCCCTCTCTTTGTCCCCTCTTTGTCACCGTCTCTCTGTCCCCCCCTCTGTCCACTCTCTCTCTGTACCCCCTCTCTCTGCCCCCCCTCTGTCGCCCTCTCTCTGTCCCCTCTCTGTCACCGTCTCTCTGTCCCCCACGTCCACCCTCTCTCTGTACCCCCTCTCTCTGCCCCCGCCTCTGTCGCCCTCTCTCTGCCCCCTCTCTGTCACCATCTCTCTCTTTCCCCTTCTCTCTCTGTACCTCTCTCTCTGTCCCCCTCTCTCTGAATCCCTCTATCTCCCCAACTCTCTGTCCCCTCTATCTGTCGCCCCTCTCTCTGTCACCCCCTCTCTCTGCCCTGCTCTCTCCGTCCCCCCTCTCTGTCGCGGTCTCTCTCTCCCCCTTCTCTGTCAACATCTCTGCCCCCCTCTCTGTCCCCCCTCTCTCTCTTCCCCTCTCTCTCTCTGTTCCCCCTCTCTCTGTTCCCCCTCTCTCTGTCCCTCCTCTCTCTGTCCCCCCTCTATCTGTCGCCCTCTCTCTGTCCCCCTCTCTCTGTCGCCCTCTCTCTGTCCCCTGTCTCTCTGTTCCCCTCTCTCTGTACCTTCCCTTTCTCTGCCTCTCTCTGTCAGAGCTGAAAATGTGTTGCTGGAAAAGCGCAGCAGGTCAGGCAGCATCCAGGGAACAGGAGAATCGAAGTTTCGGGCATAAGCCCTTTTTCAGGACTTCTTCGGGCTTATACCCGAAACGTCGATTCTCCTGTTCCCTGGATGCTGCCTGACCTGCTGCGCTTTTCCAGCAACACATTTTCAGCTCTGATCTCCAGCATCTGCAGACCTCACTTTCTCCTCTCTCTCTGTCATCCCTCTCTCTTCCCCCCTCTATCTACCCCACTCTCTGTCCGCCCTCTCTGTCCCCCCTCTCTCTGTCCCCCCTCTCTCTACCCCCCCTCTCTCTGCGCCCTCTCTCTGTCCCCTCTCTGTCACCATCTCTCAGTCCCCCCCTCCTATCTGTCCCTCCTCTCTCTGTCGCCCTCTCTCTGTCCCCTCTTTGTCACCGTCTCTCTGTCCCCCCCTCTGTTCACTCTCACTCTGTACCCCCTCTCTCTGCCCCCCCTCTGTCGCCCTCTCTCTGCCCCCTCTCTGTCACCGTCTCTCTCTTTCCCCGTCTCTCTGTCTGTCCCCCTCTCTCTCTCCCCCTCTCTCTCTGTCCCCCCTCGCTCTGACCCCCTCTCTCTGTCCCCCTCTCTCTGTCACCCCTCTCTCTGCCCCCCTCTATCTACCCTACTCTCTGTCCCCTCTCTCTCTGTCCCCCTCTCTCTGTCCCCTCTCGCTCTCTCTCTCTCTCCCTTCTCTCTCTGACCCCCTCTCTCTGTCCCCCCGTTTTCTCTGACCCCCGTTCTCCATTCCCCCTCACTCTGACCCCCTCACTCTTTCGAACTCTTTCTGTCCACCTCTCTCTATTCCCCTCTCTCTGTACAGCCTCTCTCTGTCCCCCTCTCTCTGTCGCCCTCTCTCTGTTCCCCTCTTTCTGTCCCCACTCTCCCTGTCCCCCTCTCTCTGTGCCCCCCTCTCTGTCCCCCCACTCACTGTCCCCCTCTCTCTGTCCCCCCTCTCTCTCTCTCTCTCCCTCTCTCTGTCCCCCTCTCTCTATACCCCCCTCTCTCTGCCCCCTCTCTCTGTCTCCTCTCTCTCTCCCCTCTCTCTCTGTCCCCCTCTCTCTATCCCCTCTCTCTCTCCCCTCTCTCTCTGACCCCCCTTTCTCTGTCCCCTCTCTCTGTCGCCCTATCTTTTCCCCCCTCTCTGTCACCCTCTCTCTGTCCCCCTCTCTCTCTGTCGCCCTCTCTCTCCCCCTCTCTGTCTTCGTCTCTCTGTCCCCCCTCTCTCTGTCCCCCTCTCTCTGTCCCCCTCTCTGTCCCCCCTCTCTCTGTCCCCCTCTCTTTGTCCCCCTCTCTCTCTTCCCCCTCTCTCTGTTCCCCCTCTCTGTTCTCCCATCTCTCTGTCCCCCTCTCTCTGTCCCCCTCTCTCTTTCCCCCCTCTCACTGTCCCTCTCTCTCTGTCACCCTCTCTCTGTCCCCCCTCTCTCTGCCCTCCTCTCTCCATTCCCCCTTCTTTGTCGCCCTCTCTCTCCCCCCTCTCTGTCACCATTTCTCTGTCCCCCCTCTCTCTATCCCCTCTCTTTCTACCCCCCTCTATCTGCCCCTCTCTCTCTGCCCCCCCCCCCCTCTGTTTCCCCTCTCTCTGTCCCCCTTTTCTCTGACCCCCCTTTCTCTGTCCCCTCTCTCTGTCGCCCTATCTTTTCCCCCCTCTCTGTCACCGTCTCTCTGTCCCCCTCTCTCTGTCGCCCTCTCTCTCCCCCTCTCTGTTTTCGTCTCTCTGTCCCCCCTCTCTCTGTCCCCCCTCTCTCTCTCTCTCTCCCCCTCTCTGTCACCCCTCTCTCTGTTCCCCCCTCTCTCTGTGCCCCCCTCTCTGACCCCCCTCTGTTTGTCCCCCTCTCTCTGTCCCCCTCTCTCTCTGTCCCCCCTCTCACTGTCCCTCTCTCTCTGTCACCCTCTCTCTATACCCCCTCTCTCTCTGCCCCCTCTCTCTGTCTCCTCTCTCTCTCCCCTCTTTCTCTGTCCCCCTCTCTCTATCCCCTCTCTCTCTCCCCTCTCTCTCTGACCCCCCTTTCTCTGTCCCCTCTCTCTCTCGCCCTATCTTTCCCCCCCTCTCTGTCACCCTCTCTCTGTCCCCCTCTCTCTCTGTCGCCCTCTCTCTCCCCCTCTGTGTCTTCGTCTCTCTGTCCCCCCTCTCTCTGTCCCCCCTCTCTCTGTCCCCCTCTCTGTCCCCCCTCTCTCTGTCCCCCTCTCTCTGTCCCCCTCTCTCTCTTCCCCCCTCTCTCTGTTCCCCCTCTCTGTTCTCCCATCTCTCTGTCCCCCTCTCTCTGTCGCCCTCTCTCTTTCCCCCCTCTCACTGTCCCTCTCTCTCTGTCACCCTCTCTCTGTCCCCCATCCCTCTGCCCTCCTCTCTCCATTCCCCCTTCTCTGTCGCCCTCTCTCCCCCCCCTCTCTGTCACCATTTCTCTGTCGCCCTCTCTCTCCCCCTCTCTGTCACCGTCTCTCTGTCCCCCCTCTCTCTATCCCCCCTCTTTCTACCCCCCTCTATCTGCCCCTCTCTCTCTGTCCCCCCCCCTCTGTTTCCCCTCTCTCTGTCCCCCATTTCTCTGACTCCCCTTTCTCTGTCCCCTCTCTCTGTCGCCCTATCTTTTCCCCCCTCTCTGTCACCGTCTCTCTGTCCCCCTCTCTCTGTCGCCCTCTCTCTCCCCCTCTCTGTTTTCGTCTCTCTGTCCCCCCTCTCTCTGACCCCCCCTCTCTCTCTCTCTCCCCCTCTCTGTCCCCCCTCTCTCTGTTCCCCCTCTCTCTGTGCCCCCCTCTCTGACCCCCCTCTGTTTGTCCCCCTCTCTCTGTCCCCCTCTCTCTCTGTCCCCCCTCTCACTGTCCCTCTCTCTCTGTCACCCTCTCTCTGTCCCCCTCTCTCTGCCCTCCTCTCTCCATTCCCCCTTCTCTGTCGCCCTCTCTCCCCCCCCTCTGTCACCATTTCTCTGTCCCCCTCTCTCTATTCCCTCTCTCTCTCCCCTCTCTCTCTGACCCCCTCTCTCTGTCCCCCTTTTCTCTGACCCCCCTTTCTCTGTCCCCTCTCTCTGTCGCCCTATCTTTTCCCCCGTCTCTGTCACCCTCTCTCTGTCCCCCTCTCTCTCTGTCGCCCTCTCTCTCCCCCTCTCTGTTTTCGACTCTCTGTCCCCCCTCTCTCTGTCCCCCCTCTCTCTGCCCCCCCTCTCTCTCTCTCCCCCTCTCTGTCCCCCCTCTCTCTGTCCCCCCTCTCTCTGTGGCCCCCTCTCTGTCCGCCCTCTGTTTGTCCTCCTCTCTCTGTCCCCCTCTCTCTCTGCTCCCCCTCTCACTGTCCCTCTCTCTCTGTCACCCTCTCTCTGTCCCCCCTCTCTCTGCCCTCCTCTCTCCATTCCCCCTTCTCTGTCGCCCTCTCTCTCCCCCCCGTCTCTATCACCATTTCTCTGTCGCCCTTTCTCTCCCTCTCTCTGTCACCGTCTCTCTGTCCCCCTCTCTCTATCCCCCCTCTTTCTGCCCCCTCTATCTGCACCTCTCTCTCTGTCCTCCCTCTCTGTTTCCCCTCTCTCTGTCCCCTCTCCCTGTCCCCGCTCTGTGTCCCGACTCTATCTGTCCACCTCTCTCTCTGTCCCCCTCTCTCTGTCCCCCTCTCTCTGACTCCTCTCTCTGTCCCCCTCTCTTTCTGTTCCACTCTCTCTGACCCCCTCTATCTCCCCACTCTCTGCCCCTCTCTCTCTCTGTCCCCCTCTCTCTCTGTCCCCTCTCCCTCTGTACCCCTCTCTGCCCTCCTCTCTGTGTCCCACTCTCTCTGTCCCCCTCTCTCTCTGCCCCCCTCTCTCTGCCCCTCTCTCTGTCCCCCTCTCTCTGTCACCCCCTCCCTCTGTACCCCCTCTCTCTGTCCCCCCTCTCTCTGTCCCCCTCTCTCTGTCCCCCTTTCTCTCTGCCCCCTCTGTGCCCCCTCTCTCTGCCCCCTCACTCTCTCTCCCTCTCTCTGTCACCCTCTCTCTGTCCCCCCTCTCTGTCCCCCCGTCTCTGTCAACCTCACTCTGTGTCCTCTCTCTCTCCCACGCTCTCTGACCCCCTCTCTGTCACCCTCTCTCTGTTCCCCCCCTCTCTCTCTGTCCCCTACTCTCTGCATCTCCCCACTCTATGTCCCCACCTGTCCTCCTCTCTCTCCCACCCGCCTCTCTCTATCCCTCCTCTTTGTCTCCCTATCTCTCTGTCCCGCTCTCTCTGTTCCCCCATCTCTGTCCCCTCTCTCTCTCCCTCTCTCTCTGACCCCTCTCTGTCTCCCCCTCTCTCTCTCTGTCCCCCACTCTCTACATCCCCCCACTCTCTGTCCCCCTCTCTCTGAACCCCTCTCCCCCACTCTGTACCCCTCTCTCTGTCCCCCACTCTCTGTTCTCCTCTATATCCCCTCGCTCTGTCCCCCTCTCTCTGTCCCACACTCTCTGTCCCCCTCTCTCTCTATCCCCCTTTCTCTGTCCCCTCTCTCTGCCCCCTCTCTCTGTCCCCCTCTCTCTCTGCCCTCCTCTCTGTGTCCCCCTCTCTCTGTCCCCCTCTCTCTCTGTCCCCCTTTCTCTGTCCCCTCTCTCTGCCCCCTCTCTGCCACCTCTCACTGCCCCCACTCTCTCTGTCCCCTCTCTCTCTGCCCCCCCTCTCTCTGTCCCCCTCTCTCTGTCCCCCTCTCTCTGTCCCCCTCTCTCTGTATCCTCTCTCTCTCCCCGCTCTCTGACCCCTCTCTGTCGCCCTCTCTCTCTGTCCCCCTCTCTCTCTCTCTCTGTCCCCCACTCTCTCCATCTCCCCACTCTCTGTCCCCCTCTGTCCCCCTCTCTCTCTCTATCTGTCCACCACGCTCTCCATCTCCCCACTCTCTGTCCCCCTCTCTCTCTCTATCTGTCCACCACTCTCTCCATCTCCCCACTCTCTGTCCCCCTCTGTCCCCCTCTCTCACCCACCCGCATCTTTCTATCCCTCCTCTTTGTCCCCCTCTCTCTCAGTCCCGCTCTCTCTGTTCCCCCATCTCTGTCCCCCTCTCTCTCCCACCCACCTCTCTCTCTGTCTCCCCCTCTCTCTGTCTCCCCCTCTCTCTGTCCCCCCTCTCTCTGTCCCCCCTCTCTCTGTCCTCCTCTCTCTCTGTCCACTCTCTCTCTGTCCCCCTCTCTCTCTGTCCCCTCTCTCTCTGTCCCCCTCTCTCTCTGCCCCCTCTCTCTGCCCGCGCTCTCTGTCCCTCTCTCTCTGTCCACTCTATCTCTCCCCCCTCTCTGTCCCCCTATCTCTCTCCATCCCCCCAATCTCTGTCCCCCTCTCTCTGACATCCCATCTCCCCCACTCTGTACACCTCTCTCTGTTCCCACTCTCTGACCCCCTCTATCTCCCCAACTCTCTGCCTCCCTCTTTCTGTCCCCTCTCCCTGTCCCTCTCTCTCTGCCCCCCCTCACTCTGTCCCCCTCTGTCTGCCCCCATCTCTCTCTGCCCCTCTCTCTATCTCCCCCACTCTCTGTTCCCCCTCTCTCTCTGCCCCTCTCTCTCTGGCCCCCTGTCTCTGGCCTCCTCTCTATCTGGCCCCCCCTCTCTCTGTCGCCCTCTCTCTGCCCCTCTCTCTCTGTCCTCCTATCTGCCCCCCTCTCTCTGTCGACTCTTTCCGCCCCCTCTCTCTCTGCCCCCCTCTCTCTCTAACCCCCTCTCTCGCTGACCCCCTCTCTGTCCCCCTCTCTCTGTCGACCTCTCTCTGACCCCCACTCTCTCACACTGGCCTCTCCCTGTACCACCTCACTGTCCCCCTCTCTCTGTCGCCCCTCTCTCTCTGTCGCCGTCTCTCTGTCCAGATCTCTCTGCCCCCTCTCTCTCTGCCCTCCCTCTCTCTACCCCCTCTCTCTCTGTCCCCTCTCTCTCTCTGTCCCTCTCTCTCTGTCCCCTCTCTCTGTCACCGTCTCTCTATCCCCCTTCTCTCTGTCCCACCTTTCTCTGTTCCCCCCTCTTTGTCCCTCCCTCTCTCTGTCCCCTTCTCTCTCTGTCCTCCTCTCTCTCTGCCCCCCTCTCTCTCTGTGCCCCCCTCCCTCTGTCCCCCTCTCTCTCTGCCCCGCTCTCTCTCTGTCCTCCTCTCTCTCTGTCCCCCTCTCTCTCTGTCCCCCTCTCTCTGTCGCCTCTTTCTGCCCCCTCTCTCTCTGACCCCCTCCATCTCCCCCGCTCTCTGTCCCCCTCTCTCTGTCGCCTCTTTCTGCCCCCTCTCTCTCTGACCCCCTCCATCTCCCCCGCTCTCTGTCCCCCTCTCTCAGTCGCCCTCTCTCTGACGCCTACTCTCTCACACCCGCCTCTCCCTGTACCACCTCACTGTCCCCCTCTCTCTCTGTCACCCCTCTCTCTGTCGCCGTCTCTCTGTCCCCATCTCTCTCTGTCCCCCACTCTCTCTGTCCCCTCTCTCTCTCCCCCGATCTCTGACCCCCTCTCTGTTGCCCTCTCGTTGCCCCCGCTCTCTCTGCCCCCCCCCCCCGACCACTCTCTCTGTCCCCCTCTCTTTCTCTGTTCCACTCTCTCTATTCCCCTCTCTCTGTCCACCCCACTCTGTCCGCCCTCACTCTGGCACCCTCTCTCTGTCGCCCTCTCTCTATCCCCCTCTCTCTGTTCCCCCTCTCTCTGTCCCGCTCTTTGACCCCCTCTCTGTCGCCCTCTCTCTCTGCCCCCTCTCTCTCTGCCCCCCTCTCTCTGTCCCCCTCTCTCTATCCCCTCTCACTGTCCCTCTCTCTCTCTCCCGCTCTCTGACCCCCTCTCTGTCATCCTCTCTTTCTGCCCCCTCTCTCTGCCCCTTCTCTCTGCCCCCTCTCTCTTTGCCCCCCTCTCTCTGACCCCCGTCCCCCTCTCCCTGTCCCCCTCTCTCTCTGTACCACTCTCTCTGTTCCTCTCTCACTGTTCCCCTCGCTCTGTCCCCCTCTCTCTGCCCCCTCTCTCTCTCCCCTGCTCTTTGACCCCCTCACTGTCCCCCCTCTCTCTGCCCCCTCTCTCGCTGCCCCCTCTCTCTATCCCCCTCTCGCAGTCCCCTCTCTCTACCGCTCTCTGACCACCTCTCTGTCACTCCCTCTCTCTGCCCCCTCTCTCTGTCCCCCTCTCTCTGTCCCCTCTCTCTCTCCCCCGCCCTCTGACCTCCTCTCTGTCGCCCTCTCTCTGCCCCCTATCTCTCTGCCCCCCTCTCTGTCCCCCCTCTCTCTGTCCCCCTCTCTCTGTCCCCTCTCTCTCTCCCCCGCCCTCTGACCCCCTCTCTGTCGCCCTCTCTCTGCCCCCTATCTCTCTGCCCCCCTCTCTGTCCCCCCTCTCTCTGTCCCCCTCTCTCTGTCCCCTCTCTCTCTCCCCGCTCTCTGACCCCCTCTCTCTGTCCCCTATCTCTCTCCCCCGCTCTCTGACCCCCTCTCTGTCACCCTCTCTCTGTCCCCTATCTCTCTGCCCCCCTCTCTTTGTCCCCCCTCTCTCTGTCCCCCCTCTCTCTGTCCCCCCTTTTCTCTGACCCCTTCTCTCTCTGTCCTGCTCTGTCTCTGTCCCCCTGTCTCTGTCTCCTATTTCTGCCCCCCTCTCTCTGTCCCCCCTCTCTGTCCCCCCTCTCTCTGACCCCTTCTCTCTCAGTCCCCCTCTCTCTGTCTCCTCTTCCTGTCCCCCTCTCTCTGTTACGCTCTCTCTGTCGCCGTCTCTCTGTCCCCCTCTCTCTCTGTCCCCTCTCTCTCTATGTCCCCCACTCTCTTTTCCCCCTCTCTCTCTGCCCCCCTGTCTCTGGCTTCCTATCACTTTGGCCCCCTCTCTCTCTGGCTCCCTCTCTCTGTCGCCCTCTCTCTGATCCCCTCTCTCTCTGACCCCCTCTCTGTCCCCCGCTCTCTGTCCCCCTCTCTCAGTCGCCCTCTCTCTGACCCCCACTCTCTCACACCCGCCTCTCCCTGTACCACCTCACTGTCCCCCCCCTCTCTCTGTCGCCCCTCTCTCTGTCGCCGTCTCTCTGTTCCCCCTCTCTCTGTCCGCCTCTCTCTCTGTCGCCCTCTCTCTGTCCCCTCTCTCTCTCCCCCGCTGTCTGACCCCCTCTCTGTTGCCCTCTCTCTGCCCCCACTCTCTCTGCCCCCCCCGATCCCTCTCTCTGTCTCCCTCTCTCTCTCTCTGTCCCCCTCTCTCTCTGTCTCCCTCTCTCTGCCCCCCCTCTCTGTCACCGTCTCTCTATCTCCCCTCTCTCTGTTCACCCTTTCTCTGTCCCCCCTCTCTCTGTCCCCCCCTCTGCCCCCCCTCTCTCTGCCCCTCTCCCTCTCTGTCCCCCTCTCTCTCTGCCCCTTCTCTCTCCGTCCCCCCCTGTCTCTGTCTCCTCTCTCTCTATCTCCCCCACTCTCTGTTTCCCCTCTCTCTCTGCCCCTCTCTCTCTGCCCCCCTGTCTCTGGCCTCCTCTCCCTTTGCCCCCCCCTCTCTCTGGCCCCCTCTC
The DNA here is from genome assembly GCF_037043375.1 of Chiloscyllium plagiosum. NCBI lineage: Eukaryota > Metazoa > Chordata > Chondrichthyes > Orectolobiformes > Hemiscylliidae > Chiloscyllium > Chiloscyllium plagiosum. Next base: position 101,314,936 of record NW_028270167.1, on the reverse strand, counting down.
TCTCTGTCCTCCTATCTGCCCCCCTCTGTCTGTCGCCTCTTTCTGCCCCCCTCTCTCTCTGTCCCCCTCTCCCTCTGCCCCCTCTCTCCCCCGCTGTCTGTCCCCCTCTCTCTGTTGCCCTCTCTCTGACCACCACTGTCTCACACCCGCCTCTCCATGTACCACCTCACTGTCACCTCTCTCTGCCGCCCCTCTCTCTGTCGCCATCTCTCTGACCACCCCTCTCTGCCCCCTCTCTCTCTCTGCCCACTCTCTCTCCCTGCCCCTTCTCTCTCTGTCCCCCCCCTCTGTCCCCATCTCTCGGTCCCCTCTCTCTCCCCCACTCTCTGATCCCCTCTCTGTCACCCTCTCTCTGCCCCCTCTCTCTCTGCCCCACTCTCTGTTCCCCCCTCTCTCTCTGTCCCCCCCTCTCTCTCTATACCCCACTCTCTCCATCCCCCCACTCTCTGTCCCCCTCTCTCTGACCCCCTCACTCCCTCACACTGTACCCCTCTCTCTGTCTCCCTCTGTCCCCTCTCTCTGTCACCGTCTCTCTATCCCCCTTCTCTCTGTCCCACCTTTCTCTGTTCCCCCTCTCTATGCCCCCCTCTCTCTCTGTCCCCACCCTCTCTGTCGCCCCCTCTCTCTGACCCCTTCTCTCTCTGTCCTCCTCTGTCTCTGTCCCCCTCTCTCTGTCTCCTCTTTCTGCCCCCTTCTCTCTCTGTCCCCCCTCTCTCTCTGACCCCCTCTCTCTCACACCCTCTATCTTCCCCACTCTCTGTCCCCCTCTTTCTCTGTCACCCTCTCTCTGTCGCCGTATCTCTGTCCCCCTCTCTCTCTGTCCGCTCTCTCTCTGTCCCCCTCTATCTGTCCCCTCTCTCTCCCCCGCTCTCTGCCCCCTCTCTGTTGCTCTCTCTGCCCCCGCTCTCTCTGCTCCCCCGACCTCTCTCTCTCTCTTCCCCTCTCTCTGTCCCCCTCTCTCTGTCCCCCTCACTCCTGTCCCCCTCGCTCTGTCCTCTCTCTCTCTCCCCCGCTCTTTGACCCCCTCTCTGTTGCCCTCTCTCTCAGCCCCCTCTCTCTCTGGCCCCCGTCCCCCTCTCTCTGTCCCCCTCTCTCTATCCCCCTCTCACTGCCCCCCTTTCTCTCCCGCTCTCTCTGCCCCCCTCTCCATCCCCCCACTCTCTGTCCCCCCACTCTCTGACCCCCTCTCTCTCCCCCACTCTGTACCCCTCTCTCTGTCCTCCTCTCTCTGTCCTTCCTCTCTCTTTCTCCCCTCTCTCTCTCTCTGGCCCCCTCTCTCTCTGACCCCCTCTCTGTCCCCGTCTCTCTGTCGCTCGCTCTCAGTCGCCCTCTCTCTGACCCCCACTCTCTCACACCCGCCTCTCCCTGTACCACCTCACTGTCCCCCTCTCTCGCTGTCGCCCCTCTCTCTGTCACGGTCTCTCTGTCCCCCCCTCTCTCTGTCCCCCCCTCTCTCTGTCCCCCTCTCTCTCTGTCCCTCTCTCTCTGTCCCCTCTCTCTCTCCCCCGCTCTCTGACCCCCTCTCTGTTGCCCTCTCTCTGCCCCCACTCTCTCTGCCCTGCCGACCCCTCTCTCTGTCCCCCTCTCTCTCTGTCCCTCTCTCTCTCTGTCTCCCTCTCTCTGCCCCCCTCTCTCTGTCACCGTCTCTCTATCCACCTCTCTCTGTTCCCCCTTTGTCTGTCCCCCTCTCTCTGTCCCCCCCCCCTTCCTCCTCTCTCTCTGCCCCCCTCTCTCTCTCTCTCTGTCCCCCTCTCTCTCTGTCCCCCTCTCTCTCTGCCCCTCTCTCTCTGATCCCCGCTCTCTCTCTGCCCCTTTGTCTCTCTCGGTACCCTCTCTTTCTGTCCCCCCCTCTCTCTGTACCCTCTCTCTCTGTCCCCCTCTCTCTCTGTACCCTCTCTCGCTGTCTCCCACTCTCTCTGTCCCCCTCTCTCTGTTCAACCACTCTCTGTCACCCTTTCTCTGACCCCCCTCTCTCTGTCCCACTCTCTCTGTCCCCTCTCTCTCTATCCCCTCCTCTCTCTCTGTTCCTTCTCTCTCTATCCCCTCTCTCTCTGTCTCCCTCTCTCTCTGTCTCCCTCTCTCTGTCTACCTCTCTCTCTGTCTCCCCCACTCTGTCCCCCTCTCTCTGTCGCCCCCTTTCTCTGTCCCCCTCACTCTCTGTCCCCCTCTCTCTGCCCCCCTCTATCTACCTCACTCTCTGTCCTCCACTCTCTGTCCCCCTCTGTCTGTCGCCCTCTCTCTGACCCCCTCTCTCTCCCAACCGCCTCTCTCTCTCCCCCGCTCTCTGCCCCCTCTCTCTGTCGCCCTCTTTCTGTCCCCCTCCTTCTTATCCTGTCTCTCTCCCACCTGCCTCTCCCTCTGCCCCGCTCTCTGCCCCCTCTTTCTGTCGCCCTCTCTCTGTCCCCCTCTGTCTCCTACCCGCCTCTCTCTATCCCCCCTTTTTGTCCCCCTCTCTCTCTCTCTGTACCCCTCTCTCTGTTCCCTCTCTCTGTGACCCCCTCTCTCTCCCACCCGCCTCTCTCCCTGTCCCCCTCTCTCTGGCCCCCTCTGTCTCACTCTCTCTCTGCCCCCTTCTCTCTGCCCCCCTCTCTGTCCCCTCTCTCTCTGTCCCCCTCTCTCTCTCTCTCTGTCCCCCACTCTCTCCATCCCCCCATTCTCTGTCCCCCTCTCTCCCTCCACTCTGTACCCCTCTCTATCCCCCAATCTCTATTCCCTCTCTCTGTCCCGTCTATATCCCCCTCTCTCTGTCCTCCTCTCTCTGTATCCCTCTCTCTGTCCCCTGTCTCTCTCCCCCACTCTCTGACCCCGTCTCTGTTACCCTCTCTCTGCCCCCTTCTCTCTGCCCCCTCTCTGTCCCCCTCCTTCTCTGTCCCCCACTCTCTCCATCCCCACACTCTGTCCCCCTCTCTCTGACCCCCTCTCTCACCCCACTCTGTACCCCTCTCTGTCCCCCACTCTCTGTCCCCCTCTCTCTGTCCCCCTCTCTCTGACCCCTCTATCTCCCCCACACTCTGTGCCCCTCTCTCTGTCGTCTCTTTCTGCCCCTCTCTCTCTGCCCCCCTCTATCTCCCCCACTCTCTGACCCCCACTCTCTCCCACCCACCTCTCTCTGTACCCCCCACTGTCCCGCTCTCTCTGTCACCCCTCTCTTTCTGTCCCCCTCTCTCACTGTCCCCTCTCTCTGCCCCCTCTCTCTCTGTCCCCCTGTCACTGCCCCCTCTGTCTCTGCCCCCTCTCTCTGTCCCCCACTCTCTCCATCCCCCCACTCTCTGTCCCCCTCTCTCTCTGTCCCTCTCTCTCTGTCCCCTCTCTCTCTCCCCCGCTCTCTGACCCCCTCTCTGTTGCCCTCTCTCTGCCCCCACTCTCTCTGCCCTGCCGACCCCTCTCTCTGTCCCCCTCTCTCTCTGTCCCTCTCTCTCTCTGTCTCCCTCTCTCTGCCCCCCTCTCTCTGTCACCGTCTCTCTATCCCCCTCTCTCTGTTCCCCCTTTGTCTGTCCCCCTCTCTCTGTCCCCCCCCTCTTCCCCCTCTCTCTCTGCCCCCTCTCTCTCTCTGTCCCCCTCTCTCTCTGTCCCCCTCTCTCTCTCTGCCCCTCTCTCTCTGATCGCCGCTCTCTCTCTGCCCCTTTGTCTCTCTCGGTACCCTCTCTTTCTGTCCCCCCCTCTCTCTGTACCCTCTCTCTCTCTGTCCCCCTCTCTCTCTGTACCCTCTCTCTCTGTCTCCCACTCTCTCTGTCCCCCTCTCTCTGTTCAACCTCTCTCTGTCACCCTTTCTCTGACCCCCCTCTCTCTGTCCCACTCTCTCTGTCCCCTCTCTCTCTATCCCCTCCTCTCTCTCTGTTCCCCCTCTCTCTATCCCCTCTCTCTCTGTCTCCCTCTCTCTCTGTCTCCCTCTCTCTGTCTACCTCTCTCTCTGTCTCCCCCACTCTGTCCCCCTCTCTCTGTCGCCCCCTTTCTCTGTCCCCCTCACTCTCTGTCCCCCTCTCTCTGCCCCCCTCTATCTACCTCACTCTCTGTCCTCCACTCTCTGTCCCCCTCTGTCTGTCGCCCTCTCTCTGACCCCCTCTCTCTCCCAACCGCCTCTCTCTCTCCCCCGCTCGCTGCCCCCTCTCTCTGTCGCCCTCTTTCTGTCCCCCTCCTTCTGACCCTGTCTCTCTCCCACCTGCCTCTCCCTCTGCCCCGCTCTCTGCCCCCTCTTTCTGTCGCCCTCTCTCTGTCCCCCTCTGTCTCCTACCCGCCTCTCTCTTTCCCCCCTTTTTGTCCCCCTCTCTCTCTCTCTGTACCCCTCTCTCTGTTCCCTCTCTCTGTGACCCCCTCTCTCTCCCACCCGCCTCTCTCCCTGTCCCCCTCTCTCTGGCCCCCTCTGTGTCACTCTCTCTCTGCCCCCTTCTCTCTGGCCCCCTCTCTGTCCCCTCTCTCTCTGTCCCCCTCTCTCTCTCTCTGTCCCCCACTCTCTCCATCCCCCCACTCTCTGTCCCCTTCTCTCCCTCCACTCTGTACCCCTCTCTATCCCCCACTCTCTATCCCCTCTCTCTGTCCCGTCTATCTCCCCCTCTCTCTGTCCTCCTCTTTCTGTATCCCTCTCTCTGTCCCCTGTCTCTCTCCCCCACTCTCTGACCCCCTCTCTGTTACCCTCTCTCTGCCCCCTTCTCTCTGCCCACTCTCTGTCCCCCTCCTTCTCTGTCCCCCACTCTCTCCATCCCCACACTCTGTCCCCCTCTCTCTGACCCCCTCTCTCACCCCACTCTGTACCCCTCTCTGTCCCCCACTCTCTGTCCCCCTCTCTCTGTCCCCCTCTCTCTGACCCCTCTATCTCCCCCACACTCTGTGCCCCTCTCTCTGTCGTCTCTTTCTGCCCCTCTCTCTCTCTCCCCCTCTATCTCCCCCACTCTCTGACCCCCACTCTCTCCCACCCACCTCTCTCTGTACCCCCCACTGTCCCCCTCTCTCTCTGTCACCCCTCTCTTTCTGTCCCCCTCTCTCACTGTCCCCTCTCTCTCTGCCCCCTCTCTCTCTGTCCCCCTGTCACTGCCCCCTCTGTCTCTGCCCCCTCTCTCTGTCCCCCACTCTCTCCATCCCCCCACTCTCTGTCCCCCTCTCTCCCTCCACTCTGTACCCCTCTCTATCCCCCACTCTCTATCCCCACTCTCTGTCCCGTCTATCTCCCCCTCTCTCTGTCCCCCTCTCTCTGTCCCCCTCTCTCTGTCCCCTCTCTCTCTCCCCCCACTGTCTGACCCCCTCTCTGTCGCCCTCTCTCTGCCCCCTCTCTCTGTCCCCCTCTCTCTCTCCCACTCTGTATCCCCCTCTTTGTCCCCCTCTCTCTCTGTTCCCCTCTCTCTGTTCCCTCTCTCTCTGACCCCCTCTCTCTCCCACCCGCCTCTCTCTCTGTCCGCCTCTCTCTCTGTCCCCCTCTCTCTGTCCCCCTCTCTCTGTTCCCCTTTATCTCTGGCCCCGTCTGTGTCAGCCTCTCTCTGCTCCCTTCTCTCTGCCCCCCGCTCTGTCCCCCTCTCTCTGTCCCCCACTCTCTATCCCCTCTCTCTGTCCCGTCTATCTCCCCCGCTCTCTGACCCCCTCTCTGTTACCCTCTCTCTGCTCCCTTCTCTCTGCCCCCCTCTCTGTCCCCCTCTCTCTCTGTCCCCCTCTCTCTCCATCCCCACACTCTCTGTCCCCCTCTCTCTGACCCCCTCTCTCCCCCCCCACTCTGTACCCCTCTCTGTCCCCCACTCTCTGTCCCCCTCTCTCTGTCCCCCTCTCTCTGTCCCCTCTATCTCCTCCCTCTCTGTCCCCCTCTCTCTGACCCCTCTATCTCCACCACACTCTGTGCCCCTCTCTCTGTCACCTCTTTCTGCCCCCCTCTCTCTCTGACCCCCTCTATCTCCCCCACTCTCTGACCCCCTCTCTGTTACCCTCTCTCTGCCCCCTTCTCTCTGCCCCCCTCTCTGTCCCCCTCTCTCTCTGTCCCCCACTCTCTCCATCCCCACACTCTCTGTCCCCCACTCTCTGACCCCCACTCTCCCCCCCACTCTGTACCCCTCTCTGTCCCCCACTCTCTGTCCCCCTCTCTCTGTCCCCCTCTCTCTGTCCCCTCTATCTCCCCCATCTCTGTCCCCCTCTCTCTGACCCCTCTATCTCCACCACATTCTGTGCCCCTCTCTCTGTCAGCTCTTTCTGCCCCCCCCCTCTCTGCCGCCCTCTCTCTCTGACCCCCTCTATCTCCCCCACTCTCTTACCCCCACTCTCTCCCACCCACCTCTCTCTGTACTCCCTCACTGTCCCCCTCTCCCACTGTCACCCCTCTCTTTCTGTCCCCCTCTCTCACTGTCTCTCCCTCTCTGTCCCCCTCTATCTCTGTCCCCCTCTCTCTCTGCCCCCTCTCTCGCTGCCTCCTCTCTCTCTGTCCCCCTCTCTCTGCCCCCTCTGTCTCTGCCTCCTCTCTCTGTCCCCCTCTCTCTGTCCCGTCTATCTCTCCCCCGCTCTCTGCCCCCCTCTGTCGCCCTCTCCCTGCTCCCTCTCTCTCTGTCCCCCCTCTCTCTCTATCCCCCATCTCTCCATCCACCACTCTCTGTCCCCCTCTCTCTGACCCCCCTCTCTCCCCCCCACTCTGTACCCCTCTCTCTGTCCCCCTCTATATCCCGCTCTCTCTGTGCTCCTCTCTCTGTCGCCCTCTCTCTGCCCCTTCACCCTCCCACCCGCCTCTCTCTTTCCCCCCTCTCACTGACCCCCTCTCTCTCTGTCCCCCTCTCTCTGTCCCCCTCTGTCTGTCCCCCTCTCTCTCTGTCCCCCTCAATCTTCCCCACCCTCTGCCCCCCTCTCTCTCTGTCCCCCTCTCTCTCTGTCCCCCTCTCTCTCTGTACCCCTCTCACTGTCCCACTCTCTCTGTCGCCATCTCTCTGTCCCCCTCTCTCTCTGGCCCCCCCTCTCTCTGATCCCCTCTCTCCTTGACCCCCCTCTATCTCCCCCCCTCTCTGTCCCCCTCTCTCTCTGTCCCCCCTCTCTCTCTGACCCCCTCTCTCCCTGACCCCACTCTATCTCCCCCACTCTCGGTGTCCCTCTCTCTGTCCCCCTCTCTCTTACATCCTCTATCTCCCCCCACTCTCTGTGCCCCTCTCTCTGTCGCCCTCTCTATCTCCCCCCTTTCTCTGTCCCCCCTCTCTCTGTCCCCTTCTCTCTGACCCCTCTCTCACTATATCCTCCCCTATTTCTCTCTCTCCCTCCCTCACCTTATCTCTCCCTTCCCTCTCTCTCTCCCTCTGTCTCTCCCTGCTCCTTTGCTCTCTCTCCATCTTCTCCCACTCTCGATGGCCCTACCTTGGTCTCTCTCTCTCCCCGTTTCTCTCTGACTCAATCTCTCTCCCTCCTGCCCTGCCCTTCCTCTCTCTCTGACACACTCTGTCTCCCTGGTCCTTCCCTCTCCCTCGAACCCAGAGACTGGGTGTTGGTGGTGAGGCTGCGTGTGGGGGGTGGGGGTGAGATGATTGAGAGATGTGGGAAGTGGGGAAATTGGGGTAGAGACGGAATTGCGGGAGGGAGACAGAGACGGCAGGAGAGAGAGAGAGTGAGGGTGAGGGGGAGAGAGAAGAATGGAGGCAGGTGGAGAAACTCCTGTTGGGGTGTGAGAGAGAGAGAGGGGCAGAGTGAGGCAGAAAGAATAGTGGAGGCAGGTGGAGAAACCGGGGTTGGGGGGGGTTGTCTGAGAGGGGACCAGAGAGAGTGAAAGGGAGAGGTGGTGAGAGAGAGAGACAGTGTGCAGAGAGAGAGAGAGAGGGAGAGAATTGAGGAGGAAGAGTGGGGGAGAGGAAATGGGGAGGCCACGTTGGAGTAGGGGGGTGGGGACAGAGGGAGGTAAACCCAGCTCCTGAGCTCAGGGCGCGGTGCCCTCCCCTTCCCTGAGGACCAGGACTTGGGGCTGAGTCTGTCTCTCTCCAGCTCAGTTTCTCCAACACAAAGACACACACCAACATCGGTCACTCTGCTGCTCGGCACGCTTTAATCAACATTTTTATTGGTTACAAATGGAAGTGATGGATACAGTCAGTGGGATGGTGCCTTTTCTCACTGGCCCCTGAGTTGTGAGAAACATTGAAATGTGTCCCTGTAACCCCCCTGTGGGATAAGGATGGACAAACCAACGCTACCCTCAGTCTGTTTCCATAGTGACAGGCTGCTCCATCGCTGAAACACTGAACTGAAATGAGAAAATCCCGGATGGATTGATTAATGAGGGAATTTGATGGATGGATGGATTTGGGTGAAGGGATATTTCAGCACATTCTTCAGCTGCTGCCTGAACTTAGTCTGGGTCACGGCATAAATCGCGGTGTTTGTGCAGCAACTGAGGAGCTGCAGCATGAAGCCCAATTCCCGCACAAAGGGATGGAGATACACAGAGTCATACCCAATATACCACATCCGGTACCATATAGAATACAGCATTAACGTTGACCATAACAGGATGAAATTGGCCGAGATCACAAACAGTAAAATTATGGATTTTTTTCGGTTTCTCATTTCAGTGTCAGACTGAGCGTCCCCATTGGTGTGAGAGCGGAGTCTCCTGCGGGCTCTGCTGGTCACTACAATGTGTCTGACGGTGAGAACATTGAGCAGCAGAATCAGGAGAAATGGGACACACGGAGTTAGAATGTGGTGGAGGGACTCGATTGTGACCCAGACAATGGAGGATCGAACAGCGTCTGTTACATCACAAAACCAGGGGCGGTTCATCAGCCAATACCGAGCCGAGAGCATAAAATACCAGGAAATGTCCTTTAAACAGCTCAGCACAGTCACTGCTCCCAGAACCACAGCCGCCGTCTTCTCACTGCAATATTTACTGTTCAGCTTCTGGCAACAAATGGCCACAAACCGATCAAAGGTGAAAGTGACGGTGAACCAGACAGAGCAGTCAGTGGCTGCATAAAGCAGGACGGCGTGGATATTACACACGGGGACGGAGTCCTTCAGGAAATAAAACTGTTCCCGATAAACAATGGGAATGTGTCTCAGGATCAGGTCGAGGATAATGACCAGGAGATCCGCCGCTGCCATGGCCCCCAGGTAACGTCTGACACATGGAGACAATCCACAATCTTTATAAAGCAGGACGTAGATGGTCACTACGTTAACTGTGAGGAAGGAAAACAAACCCATTATCCATCAGCCTGGAGGCAAAGGGACCCGTTTGATCGGGGACCCAGTGAGATTTTCAAATGTGTCCCTGTATTCAGGGATTTATTAAAATTATTGGAGCTAGAATAACAAATGGGAAGGTCGGAATTACTGACAAAAATGTGACATAAGCCACAAGAAACCCTCCCTCCCCAAACACACAGAGACACATCCATAAGGACAGATGGTTTCTAGAACATTCCCACACACTCGATCACTCGAGAGCAGACACAGGTCACTCCTTCCCAGTTCCTAATACGGAGGGTGGAAACGTTGCTGTCCTGAAGGATTCTCTCCCAGTTTCCTGAAGACAAACGGAGTTTGGGAATTCCTGTATTTTGGTCTAAATTGTGGTCGATCCTGTGTCGTGGAGAAATGTAAACGCAGGGAAAACGTATCTACTCCTTTAACTGCCTGAGGGGTCTTCGGAACAGTGTCTCCTTCTCCCTGGAACGGGATCTCTTCCCTCGGGATCTTATCGTTTGTTCAATTCACTGACGTCCGGCCGTTCACAAACAATGTCCGGGACAGAACGTTCCGGGGAATGTCAGTTATAGAATGTCAGGGACAGAACGTTCCGGGGAATGTCAGTTATAGAATGTTGGGGACAGAACGTTCCGGGGAATGTCGGTTATAGAATGTTGGGGACAGAACGTTCCGGGGAATGTCGGTTATAGAATGTTGGGGACAGAACGTTCCGGGGAATGTCGGTTATAGAATGTTGGGGACAGAACGTTCCGGGGAATGGCGGTTATGGAATGTTGGGGACAGAACGTTCCGGGGAATGTCGGTTATAGAATGTTGGGGACAGAACGTTCCGGGGAATGTCGGTTATAGAATGTTGGGGACAGAACGTTCCGGGGAATGTCGGTTATAGAATGTTGGGGACAGAACGTTCCGGGGAATGGCAGTTATAGAATGTCGGGGACAGAACGTTCCGGGGAATGGCAGTTATGGAATGTTGGGGACAGAACGTTCCGGGGAACTCCTTGACCTGTCCATCACCTTTCCCCCCTACCCACCCCACCAACATGATGTACTGTCCCTGGGAACACTGTAACATTAATGGGGTGCGAGACGGAGGGTCCTATCACAGGAATGGGAACTAAAGGCATTGCCAGATCAGCTGAAAGGGTTAGATATACCACATTCTCAATCCACCTCGAAGAACCAGCCCAGACACCATACACCCAGAGGGGATATCTGTTCACTGTGGAACACTGTGCAGACCAGGCCAGTGTCCTGCTCAGTACAACCCAGCAATCTGTCCAGATTCATCCATTGCACTGGTCAATACAATCCAGCGATCTGTCCAGAGTGGAACACTGCGCAGATCAGATCAGGGCATTGGTCTATGAACCCAGACCATATATCTGTCCAGGGCAGTGAGCTGTTTAGATCACAGCAGTGCGTTATCTATAAAACTCAACCAGATAGTCTGACCACCACAGCGACCTGCGCAGTGATCACCCGTGAATTAATCTATAAGCCAGGAGCAGTGACCCTCTCAGCATGTAGGACTGTGTACCCCACCCCAGTACATTGATCTGTAACCCTGGAGCAGTTACCCTCCCAACATGTAGGACTGTGTACCCCACCCCAGTACATTGATCTGTAACCCAGGAGCAGTTACCCTCCCAACATGTAGGACTGTGTACCCCACCCCAGTACATTGATCTGTAACCCAGGAGCAGTTACCCTCCCAGCATGTAGAGCTGTGTACATCACACCAGTGAATTGATCTGTAACCCTGGAGTAGTTACGCTCCCAGCATGTAGAGCTGTGTACATCACACCAGTGCATTGCTCAGTAACACTGTGATAAATCACTGCCCAGCGTGGGGAAACTTGCAGCCCATGCTGGAAGTGACGGGATGTGCAGCTCCCACCCATTTACAGCTCCCTATCTCCATTGTGCCCTGACAAGGGGGTGCTGTGGGTGTGAACATCACTGCCACAGAGAGGTGGCGGGGAAATCAGTTTAAATATCACCACATGGGAGGGGTTGGGGTATAGACAGAGAGGGGGAGACTGAGAGACAGTGTCATGGAATGATGTGTTCCCAGATTACAGAATGCTGAAATGTAAACACTTGGATAGCATCCTGTAACATGAGACAGGCTTCCCAGGAAAGTTGGGAAAAAGTGATATTGGTGTGAGGTCAGCTGCTGTGTGGTTTTGAAATTACGTTTATGTAATGTTAATAAGTGTCTTTTTGAAACAGTATATTGCTGTAGAGTTGGAGTAGGGTAATAAGCAATTAAGAGAAATGGGGTCTCAGAGTTGTGAATAGTTGATGTAAAATGTTCAGTTTCAGGGTTAAAAAAAAAAAATTGGTATTTTTATTTAAACAGTGGAATTTGGGAGTTCTCTGTCCCTCATATTTTACCAGTTTACAAGGCAAATTGAGCATTTCTTTATGTTTAGTTTAAATTACCAGATGAGCTCAATGTTGTGTCCTAACAATTGCTGTGTGTGTATCTGTGTGTCTCTGTGTGAGGCAGGTCTGGCAGTCTCTGTGGTGTTTAAAGTAATGCAATGCCACCCTCTGCTGGCCTCCCCACGCCACTGCACAGACATTGGCAGAGGGTGAATACCAACAGGGATTCATTCAGAGAGGGCGAGGGAGAGGGCAGCTGCTCACAGCACCATCCAAACTGATGTCTTATCCATGGACTGATCTAAATGTCCTTTAAATGTTGTAACTGTCCCCGCTTTCACCACTTCCTCTGGAAGTTCATTCCACACCCAAGCCAGATTCTGTCTAACATAATTACCTCTCATGACTTTTGTAAATCTTTTTCCTTGCACCTTAATTATCCCTCAGTTTTGAATCCCCAACTCTAGGGAAAAGACATCAGCCCTTCAGCTTATCTGTACCCCTCATTATTTTATAAACCTGTGTAAAGTTACCGCAGAATCTCATATTCTTCAGTGAAAAAAGATCCAGCCTCTCCTTATAGCTCACTCCCTCCTTTCCCAGCAACATCCAGGTTAATCTCTTCTGAACCCTCTCCAGCTTAAGAATATCAAGGTCAGTAATATCAAAGTGAATAGTCAATGTGTTTTCTAAGGTACGGGGAGACCAAAACTAGAGGATATGGGCTTAAAGTGAGAGGGGAAATATTAAAGTGACATAAGGGGCAGCTTTTTCACCCAGAGGGTGGTGTGCCTATGGAATGAGCGGGCAGGATGACCAGACTGAACACAGTATTCCAGAAGAGGTCTCACCAATGTCCTGTACATCCTCAACATGACGTCCCAATTCCGATACTCAAAGGTCTGACCGATGAAGACAAGTGTGTTAAACACATTCTTAAACACACTATCTATATGAGATGCAAATTTTAAAGAATTATACCTGAGGGCCTAGGTCTCTGTTCTACAACATTGCCAAAGGCTCTACTTTTAATTGTATTGGTCCTGCTCTTCTTTGATTTACCAAATACAATTAAAACTCCATCTGCTACCCCTCAGCCCAGTGTGTGGTATTACTGCCACCTCCCCCTCCCCCTTCAATTTTAAAATGCCCATCCCTCTCCAGGATGCTTGCACACTCCGGCCTTGATTTTCACAAAGACCCTGAGCTTGGTTTGCCTTGTGTGGTTAGAGGGAGGAGGGACAGATTGCTGACACAGTCAGTGGAGAGGAGAGGCTGGACAGTAATCACCGGCCAGGAAGAGGGGAGTCGCACATTAGAGTTGGTTAAGAGTGATCGGTGTTGTGGGACCAGAAATTAAGCTCTTCCTTCGTCTCTGCTGTTCAGTAATAAATATCCATTTGAGACCCTTCATTGGGCTGAGTGTGGCTGCAGGATTTCTTTCCCTAATATTCCAGACTACAGATAATAGCGATTAAAGATGATCATAGTTAATTTCGATGGCACAGCACGTACACTCAACATCCTACAGTTGAGACAAATATCTTGCATTTGCTTAACAATACAAAGTGTTTTGTGTAGTTCAGTAATGGTAAACTGATTGTAATAAATCCACATCGAGCTGAAAGTGGGCATAACATATAACCCAAAATCTGGGTATGGTAGTGTAGTGGGTAGTGTACCTGCCTCTGAGCCAGAACTCTGGATTTGATTCCAATTCCTGAACTTGTGTGGTAGCATTCCTAGCTCTAGACTAGAAGGCCTGGATTTAAGTCCTGCCTGTTGCAGAGGTATGACACAGCATGTCAAACCAGGCTGATGAGCAAACACACAGGAGAATACTGTTACAGCTTTATGGGTATTGCTAGTGTCCCTACCTCTGGGCACAAAGGTCTGGGTGTAAAGCCCACAGATGTGTCTCATGATACATCTGAACAAACTGATTAAAATGGATTTAAAATTGTGACTTGATGGAGAAGGAAGAGGTGTCAGTATTGCAATTTCAGAATTTAGGCCCAGGATGACTGAAAGTCCAGTTATTCGTGTTGATTGAAGTCACATTTCGCAGCAGTAAAGATTTATAAAATCGGAACGGTCCTGGATAGGGTGAGTAGTCAGGGTTTTACCCCAGTTTGGGGCGTCCAAAACTAGAGGGCATTGTTTGAAAGTGAGAGGGGAAAAGTTTGATGAGACCTAAAGGGCACCTTTTCACACAGAGAGTGGTGTGTGTATGGAATGAGCTGCCAGAGGAAGTGGTGGAGGCTGGTACAACTTTACAGATTACTTACAGTGTGGAAACAGGCCCTTCGGCCCAACAAGTCCACACCGCCCCGCCGAAGCGCACCCACCCATACCCATTCCCCTACATTTACCCGTGTACCGAACACTACAGGCAATTTAGCACGGCCAATTCATCTAACCTGCACATTTTTGGACTGTGGGAGGAAACCAGAGCACCCGGAGGAAATCCACGCAGACACGGGGAGAATGTGCAAACTCCACACTGACAGTCGCCTGAGGCGGGAATTGAACCCAGGTCTCTGGCGCTGTGAGGCAGCAGTGCTAACCACTGTGCCACCGTGCCGCCCACAAAATGCAGCATGTAAAAGGCATTTGGGTACTGACAGACCTGCCGAGCTTTACCAGCAATTTCTGTATTTGTTAAAAAAATGCATTCATTTTAACACAGGTATTCTCAATACATTAAATATTTTATTTTTTTCATGACGCAGGGCAATGTAAACATATTTCAAATTGATCGAGACCATTTTCTGTTAAGGATATGGCTCTGTGTATGACAGTAGCAATGATGCACCTACATGGAACAGGGAATGTGATGGAGACATAGTTCGACAATGTACAAGGAGACCTCACATGGGGTCCAGTTTGGGAAAGGATGATATTTTTATGTGATTCAACTCAGAGAGGGAGAAAATGCAATCCTCCTGAGAAGGAACGGCCTATTGCACTCTCCCTCCTTCAGTGTCCCTCACCACAGCAATGTGTGCAAGCTAAAACAAACTCTACAGTCATCATTACCATTCTTATTTTTATAGAATCCCTGCAGTGTTGAAACAGGCCCTTCGGCCCAACAAATCCATACCAACCTTCCCAACCCATTCCCCTATATTTGCCCCTGACTAATGCGCCTCACCTAGAATTCCCTGAACACTACAGACAATTTAGCATGACTAATCCACCAAACCTACACAGTTTGAGCTGTGGTAGGAAACTGGATCACCCATTAGAAGCTCACACAGGAAAGTGGAGAATGTGCAAGCTCCACACCGACAGTCACCCAAGGCTGGAATCGAACCCAAGTCCCTGGTGCTGTGAGGCAGCAGTGCTAACCACCGTACTACCCATTGGGTGCTCCCTGACCATAATTCATTGGAATCTACTCACTGCCTAAAGCAAAGGGAATGCAGCCAAATCTAACTCTCCCAGGATGGAATCCCATTGCTAGCAGCTATATGAGTACAATATCTTCAGAAGCAGAAAAATGTTTTAGACAACCTCAATTTTTACTTTTGTCATGAGTTCCATTAATATCTGGACAAAGTTCTTTCAAATTAAAATTGCAGAAATTTTGTTAATCTGTCTGTGTGTGTGTATGCATGTGTTTGTGTTTGTGTGTTTGTGTGTGCGTGTGTGTGTTTAGAAAGGGAAGTACTAGACCATTAGACCATAAGACCATAAGACATAGGAGCGGAAGTAAGGCCATTCGGCCCATCGATTCCACTCCGCCATTCAATCATGGCTGATGGGCATTTGAACTCCACTTACCCGCATTCTCCCCGTAGCCCTTAATTCCTTGTGACATCAATAATTTATCAATCTCTGCCTTGAAGACATTTAGTGTCCCGGCCTCCACTGCACTCTGCGGCAATGAATTCCACAGGCCCACCACTCTCTGGCTGAAGAAATGTCTCCGCATTTCTGTTCTGAATCGACCCCCTCTAATTCTAAGGCTGTGTTCACGGGTCCTAGTTTCCTCGCCTAGCGGAAACAATTTCCTAGCGTCCACCCTCTCCAAGCTATTGATTATATATTTGCAATACTCAAACAGTTTGCCATTCATCTTTCCATCATAGTTTGAGTAACATTGCCCTGGATCATAAACGTGTTGTTTTAGCAGATTAAAGTAACTAGCCTGACTTGTTCCTAAAACTGACCCTGACCCAGTGTGAGACCGATATCATCGGCCATCTCACCAACCTGGTTATATTTAACATTTGTTGTGAGCAGTGGAAGAGTGGGACTAGAAAAGGAAACAGTGACCCAAAAGCAGGGGAACTATAGACGGGTGAGCCTGACGTCAGTGGTGGGTAAGTTGTTGGAGGGGATTCTGAGGGATAGCATTTACATACATTTGGGAAGGCAAGGGCTGATCGGGGTAGACAACATGGCTTTCTGCATGGGAAATCATGTCTCATTAAATCGGTTGAGTTTTTTGAAGAGGTGACAAAGAAGATTGATGAAGGCAGTTTGGTAGATATTGTCTATATGGACCTCAGCAAGGTGTTCATTTAAAGAACAAAGAGCAAAGAAAATTTACAGCCCAGATACAGGCCCTCCAGCCCTCCAAGCCTGAGCCGATCCAAATGTACTGTCTAAATCTGTCGGTCAATTCCTAAGCATATGTACCCCTCTGCTCCCACCTACTCATGCATCTGTCCAGACGCATCTTAAATGAATCTACCGTGTCTGCCTCTACCACCTCTGCTAGCAACACGTTCAAAATGCCCACCACCTTCTGTGTGAAGTACTTACCGTGTGTATCCCCCTTAAACTTTCCACCTCTCATCTTGAATGCACGACTTCTCGTTATTGAATCCTTCACTCTGGGAAAAAGCTTGTCTCTGTCTATACCCTTCATGATTTTGTAAACCTCAATCAAGTCCCCCCTCAATCTCTTTTTTTCCAGTGAAAATAAACCTAACCTACTCAGCCCCTCTTCATAGCAAGTATTTCATTCTGATTGGTAGACAAATGAGTAAGGTTCGGTCACATGGGATAGAGAGGAAGCTAGTCACAATTGGCTTGAAGGAAGAGGGGTATTTTTCAGACTGGAGGCTTGTGAGCAGCAGTGTGCTGTAAGAATCAGTACTGAGTTCACTGCATTTCATCATTTATGTAAAGGATTTAGATGTGAATATTGGGGCCATTGTTACTAAGTTTACAGATTACATCAGAAAGGCAGTGTAGTAGATTATCTCAGAGTACAACAAGACCACAATTAGATGGGACAAAAGGGCAAAGAGTGACAGATTAAGTTTAATTTAGATAAATACGAGATTTTGAATTTTGTGAATGCAAACCAGGGCAGGAATTATACACTTGATGGTGAGGTCCTGGGGCGTGTTGTGAAACAAAGGGATAGGGCTGCAGGTACATTGTTCCTTGAACGTGGAGTCGCAGGTAGACAGAGTGGGACAGAACACATTTGGCACATCTCCCTTAATCAGTCAGAGCATTGTGTATAGGGGTTGTGATGGTATGTTGCATCTGTACAGGATGTTGGTGAGGCCACTTTAAAAATACTGCATGCAACTCGGTTTTCTGCAGAAATGATTTAGACACAGATGTTCCAGAACTGGAGGTTTGAGCTGTAGGGAGAGGTTGATTAGGGTGAGGTGTTTCTCCCTGGAGTGTCAGAGGTTGAGGGGTGACATTATAGAGATTTATAAAATCATCAGGGGCATAGATATTCTGAACAGCCACGTTCTGCTCCCCAGTGTAGGGGAGTCCAGAGCAAGAGAGCATAGGTTGAAGGGGAGAGGGCGAATGATTTAGAATGGACCTGAAGGTAAATGTTACACACAGAGAGTGGTGTGTGTATGGAAAGTGCTGTCAGAGGAAGTGGTGAAGGCAGTTACAATCGCACATTTAAAAAGTATCTGAAAGAGGAGGGATATTGGTCAAATGCTGGCAAATGGGACTGGATCAGGTTTGATATCTGATCGGAGTGAACAGGTTGGACTAACGGGTCTGTTTCCGTTCTGCATGACGCTCTGATTCTATAAAAAGGATGACGAATAATTCTGAAAGGACCTTTCAAGTGGGAATTCTCTTCACTGGAAGTTTATCGTGCCTCCATGCTCACATTGATTGAAAGCTGCATTAGGTAAATATTTGACAGAGAAGTGAGTCACGGATAATGGGATATAGAGAGCAAAGTGGAGCTGAGACCCCAACTTGATCAGCCACAATCTTAGTGTCTGGTGGAAAAGGCTCAAAGTATCTAATGACCCACTCCTGCTCTTCAGTCCCATTTTTCTGTATTCCATTCAGCCCATCAAACCTGCTAGACAGGAGCAGTTGGAGGCTACTTACTCCTATAACCTGGTGCACAGAAACAGAGGAGACTATTCAGCCTTTCAAGACTGTCACACACGATGTGAGGTGATTTGGGAAATGTAATTGGAAAACCCAGGCTGTTTATGAAAGAGGCTCCTCATCTCTCTTTACAGAGCTTCCCTTCTCTGCAACTTGTGCTCCATTTGTTGGTCATGTTGTAGACCCAGATTCACTGTGAATACAGCCCACATACCTCACCCAGCGATAGCTCACAAAATCCTCTGGTCTCCCTGACTGCAATATGTAATAACATAACATTCATGAAAATAACACCCACTACCTTTCCAATAACAGAATGTGAGAGCATCAGAAACAGGGGCAGGTCGTTCACTCCCCAAGCCTGCCTTGTCCTTCACTAAGATTGTGGCTGATCTGCTCTCGGTCTGAAATTGTCTTTAATACCCAATTCCTCATAGCCCTCACCTCTCTGACAGATCAATATCCATCTAACTCCTCTTCAAATAATTTCAGTCATCTCACTCCCCGAACACTCTTGAGAACAGAAATCCTGACATTGAATCCCACCTGTTTGATGAAAACACTTGCTGCTCCTATATCATGGTTTATTGATATGAACAAAAGAGGTTGAGACAAGGGTTCAGGTAAAGTGGACTCGCCCTGATATCAAGGCAGTGGTTGCCTTCTGTTGACATCAAGGAGCTTAACAAAACTGGACTTAATGGGAATCAGAATAAACTCTCCAGTGTTTGGGGTCAAACATGGCACAAAGGAAGATGTTCATCATCTCAGTCCTGGGTCACCTCTGTGCGAGATCCTCAGGGTAGCTTCCTCTTCACAAATATCTTCAGCTGTTTCATCAATGTCTCCCGACCCCACCCTCACCAAAATAAGATCAGAAGTGGGGATGGTCACTGAAGATTCCACAATGTTCAGAACATTTTGTCCCCCCTCAGCTCCTGAACTGGTCTGTGTCCATGTGCAGCAAGACCCAGACTCCATTGAGAGTTGTGCTGTTAACGTGTCAGTAACATTCATGTAACTGCACTGCCTATTGCCACAGTAAAATAAGAGTTCATTCAGCACTTCACAGGAATATGAGGAAGTCATTCAGCCCATTGACACTATTGGAGAAGAACAGGGACAACCCATTCAGTGCCTCCAGCCTATTACTCAGGAAGAGGAGTCTAGTGTGATGGGCCACACCAGAGCCCCTCGAAATATTGGAAGGCAATAGCCTTGCTTCTAATGTTTTATTATTTTAAAGGAAATATAAAGGGTCTGTTCCAGATGCAATGTGACAGCATCAAGAGAAAATTCAGTGAGAGTAGCAGACAGGAGACATTCCCTGAAGCTTCCAACTCTGTTGAGACCGCTATAGTTTTTGATGTTACTGAGAAACCAAAACCCAGAGATCCTATCTGTGAGAGCTGGCCACACCCATTCAGTCTGCATTAAAATAAACCTAAGGCATGCCTCGCTGTTACTCAAGTGTCTTAACTAACCAGCTTGGTAACGATCGTTCAATCTCTCTCTTAAAAGAAACCAGGACAAAATAACCTCGTAAAGCTACAGCATCATCACACTTGTCAGTACATCGAGCTATCAAACAGGAACCAGGGGTAACCCAGTCAGGCCCTTGGCCCTGTCCAATCGGACGAGGAAGAAGTCAATCAGCCCCTTGAGTTACTTATACATGAACAGTAGGAGGCCATTCCCACCTCAATACACTTACACGGGGGCAGAATGAGGTAATTGATGCTGATTCCTGATGAATGTCTTATTCATGCAACGTCGATTCTCCTGCTTCTCGGATGCTGCCTGACCTGCTGTGCTTTTCCAGCAATCGACGCTCTACTCTGATCCTGGATTAGTGGTGCTGGAAGAGCATAGCAGTTCAGGCAGCATCAGAGGCGCAGTAAAATAGACGTTTCGGGCAAAAGCCCTTCGAGGAGGCAAACTTCTTCAAGGCAGGTATCCTTGCAAGAGGATTCGCAGTCGGGTTAAAATCAACTAGGTAAAAACAATGACTGCAGATGCTGGAAACTCTGATCTCCAGCATCGGCAGTCTTAAGTTTCTCCTAAATGATGCTCCAACATGATGAACAAGTGGAGCAGAGGCTTCACATACAGACTGTTCCACGTTGTTCCTCATGGCTCCATTGCTTATGATACACACGTGGGACTAAAACGTGGTTTTCTAGTGGTGAGCAGAGAAGCTTCATGTCTTGTGTGAAGTCTGAAGAAGGAATCTTCCATCTCTGAGAAAACAGCCTGGTGTTCTTTATGCAGGGCGGAAGCTGGTGGGAATGGCTACCTGTTTCAGATCGAAGGTATTGTGGCTGCTGTTGGGAATTGTAAGCAACATGGCGTTCAGTACGGGCTCACATGCCGACTGCACAATAACGTGGGGAGAGTTAATTAAGGCATATAAACTTAGGATAGTCACGTTAGACTGCTGAATGGACTCTCTATGTTCAAATAATGCTGACCGTGTTCATGTTGACCTTGTCTAGTGCATGTCCTGTGCAGTGTAACCTGTATGCCTTACTCTGTCCAAGTCTATTTCCACCCTTTGATCTGTCTAGCTATGCTTACTATGATCTGCCTCCACTGCTCATAAATAAAGTGTTTCTCTGTATTGAGATACACGTGACAATATATCAAACCAATTAATCCTGTGAAAAGTATGGAATTTCTCTCCCTGTCAATGTCTCTTTTGGAAATAAGTGATCGCTGCCACTCCTCGTGTTTCAGCATCACCATTTCTTCGTCTCTCACAGCTCTGCAGATTAAACACTCAGCTTCTTCACTCTATCCTCATGTTACCATCACCTGTGTCTGTGGTAAGGAGATCATTCCTTACAAAGGAGATCAAATCTGTACAGAGTGCCTCAAATACTCTCTCAGCAAGGCTCTACAACTGCAGGAAAATGGCTTTACTTATTTACTCGAATCATCTTACAATGAAGGACAGCATACCATTGACTGCACCCATTACTTACACAGGGTTTGATTCGGCACAGTCAGCGTAGACTTGTGAGTGGGAGATCATGCTTCCCAAATTTGTTAGAGTTCTTTGATGAAGTGACAAGGAAGGTTGACGAGGACAGAGCGGTAGACGTAGTCTCTATGGATTTCAGTAACGCATTTGAAAAGCTTCCACATGGCAGGCTGCTCAGGAAGGTTACATCGCGTGGAATGCTGGGGGAACTGGCCAATTGGATACACAGTTGGGTTGTTGGTAGGAAGCAGAGGATTCAGTGGAAGGATGCTTGTCAGACTGGAGGCTGGGTCTATAGCTGTTTGTTATCTATGATTATCTATGATTATCTGTGACTGCAGACACATAGACATGGGATAAAACTTTTCAATGATCTCTGAATCAGCCAACAAGACACTCTATTGTGTCAAATTGCTCTGAGGTCTTAAAGGATTAACCTGGACAGAAAACCTGACCCCAGCCTCAGTATCGGAAAAAGGGGACGGGAAACAGTCCTGTTGACACTGCAGAGACCTCCTTCCTAACATCTGAGAGCTTGTGACAACAATAGACGATAGACAATAGACAAAAGGTGCAGGAGTAGGCCATTCTGCCTTTCGAGCCTGCACTGCCATACAATATGATCATGGCTGATCATTCCTAATCATTATCCTCTTCCTGCCGTATCTCCATAACCCTTGATTCCATTACCTTTGAGAGCTCTCTCCAACTCTTTCTTAAATGAATCCAGAGACTGGGCCTCCACTGCCCTCTGGGGCAGAGCATTCCACACAGCCACCACTCACTGGGTGAAGAAGTGTTTCCTCATCTCTGTCCTGAATGGTCTACCCCGTATTTTTAATCTGCGTCCTCTGATTCGGCACTCACCCATCAGCGGAAACATGTTTCCTGCTGCCAAAGTGTCCAATCCTGTCATAATCTTATATGTCTCTATCAGATCCCCTCTCAGTCTTCTAAACTCAAGTGTATACAAGTCTAGTCGCTCCAGTCTTTCAGTGTAAGGTATTCCCACCATTCCAGGAATTGACATCGTGAATCAACGCTGCACTCCCTCAATAGCCAGAATGTCTTTCCTCAAATTTAGAGACCAGAACTGCACACAGTACTCCAGGTGTGGTCTCACCAGGGCCTACAGCTGCAGAAGAACCTCTTTGCTTCTATACTCAATCCCTCTTGTTATGAAGGCCAGCATGCTATTAGCCTTCTTCACTACCTGCCGTACCTGCATGCTTACTTTCATTGACTGGTGTACAAGAACACCCAGATCTCTCTGTACTGCCCCTTCACCTAAATTGATTCCATTGACGTAGTAATCTACCTTCCTGTTCTTGCCACCAAAGTGGATAACCATACACTTATCACATTAAACTGGAATTGCCAGCCATCTGCCCACTCACCTAACTTGTCCAGGTCACCCTGTAATCACCTAACATCCTCATCACATTTCTCCCTGCCACCCAGCTTTGTATCATCAGCAAATTTGCTAATGTTATTGCTGATACCATCTTCTATATCATTAACATATATTGTAAAAAGCTGCAGTCCCTGCAGGGATCCCTGCGGTATCCCACTGGTCAATGCCTGCCATTCCGAAATGGAGCCATTTATCACTACTGTTTGTTTCCGATCAGCCAACCAATTTTCAATCTAAGTTAGTACTTTGCCCCCAATACCATGCGCCCTAATTTTGCTCACTTACCTCCTATGTGGGACTATATCAAAAGCTTTCTGAAAGACTCGGTGGTACAGTGGTTAGCACTGCTGCCTCACAGCGCCTGAGACCCGGGTTCAATTCCCGCCTCAGGCGACTGTCTGTGTGGAGATTGCGCATTCTCCCCGTGTCTGCGTGGGTTTCCTCCGGGTGCTCCGGTTTCCTCCCACAGTCCAAAGATGTGCCGGTCAGGTGAATTGGCCATGACAAATTGTCCGTAGTGTTAGGTAAGGGGTAAATGTAGGGGTATGGGTGGGTTGCGCTTCAGCGGGTCGGTGTGGACTTGTTGGGCCGAAGGGCCTGTTTCCACACTGTAACGTAATCTAAAAAAAAAGTCCAGGTGCACTACATCTACTGGATCTCCCTCATCCATCTGCAGAGTTACATCCTCCAGAAGATTAGTCAAGCATGATTTCCCCTTCATAATCCATGCTGACTCTGACCTATCCTGTTACTACTATCCAGATGTACCGTAATTTCATCCTTAATAATAGACTCCAGCATCTTTCCCACCACTGAGGTCAGACTAACTGGTCTATAATTTCCTGCTTTCTCTCTCCCACTTTTCTTAAAAAGTGGTATAACATTGGCCACCCTCCAATCCGCAGGAACTGACGCCGAATCTATCGAACTCTGGAAAATAATCACCAACACATCCACGATTTCCCGAGCCACCTCCTTCAGTACCCTGGCATGTAGACCATCAGGCCCCGGAGACTTATCAACCTTCAGACCTAACAGTTTCCCCAACACCAAATCCTGGCAAATATAAATTCCCTTAAGTTCAGGTCCTTCAGCCACTGTTACCTCAGGGAGATTGCTTGTGTCTTCCCCAGTGAACACAGATCTGAAGTACCCATTTAATTCTTCTGCCATTTCTTTGTTCAAAGTAATATATTCCCCTGTTTCTGTCTTCAAGGGACCAATTTTTGTCCTAACCATTTTTTTGCCTTGCACATACCTAAAAAAGCTTTTACTATCCTCCTTTATATTATTGGCCAGTTTACCTTCGTACCTCATTGTTTCTCTGCTTATTTCCTTCTTAGTAATCCTCTGTTGTTCTTTAAAAGCTTCCCAATCCTCCGTTTTCCCACTTATCTTTGCTATATTATACTTTTTCTCTTTTAACTTTATATGTTTCTTAACATCCCTCGTCAACCACGGCCGCCCATGGTCTACATCCCAGGGTACTGAAGGAGGTGGCTCGGGAAATCGTGGATGCGTTGGTGACTATTTTCCAGAGTTCGATAGATTCGGCATCAGTTCCTGCGGATTGGAGGGTGGCCAATGTTATTAAGAAAAGTGGGAGAGAGAAAGCAGGAAATTATAGACCGGTTAGTCTGACCTCAGTGTTGGGAAAGATGCTGGAGTCTATTATTAAGGATGAAATTACGGCACATCTGGATAGTAGTAACAGGATAGGTCAGAGTCAGCATGGATTTATGAAGGGGATCTTTCTTCATTTTAGGAATGAACTGATCCTGCAACTTCTGCATTATACACAGAAATATCCGCCATTGTTCCTCCACGGTCATCCCTGCTAAGGTATTGCACCATTGAACTTTGGCCAGCTCCTCCCTCATAGCTCCATAATTCCCTTTATTCAACAGAAATGCTGTCACTTCCGACTGTACCCTCTCCCTCTCAACATTTACAGAGCTTTCCCACAGACTATACAGAAACATCAGGAATGGAGTAGGCCATACAACACATTGAGCCTTCCTCATTATCGTTCCTGTTCAAACATCTCCACAATGCACTTATCCCACACAATGAATATATCCGTTAATGTGATTAACCTTGGGAAGCTATAAAATAGGAAGTGCAATAGTCCCTTTGGTCCATCGAGTTTGCTACCCAATTCAATATAATGATGGCTTGCCCTTTATTTCCACACCGTTCTCCTGCTCGCCCATCATTCCTTTTCTGTCTATAAATCCTTATTTATATTCAATGTCCTGGCTTCCAGGTTTGAGTGCATTCCCCAGGTTCACCAGTCGCTGAGTGCAGACATTTATTCTCATCTCATTGCAGAATGGCCTGTCTGTACCTAATACTGTGGCCCCTTGTTTTAGACACCATAGCCTGGGGAATTATCATCGCTGCTTCCAATCTGTCTCACCCTGTCAGAGCTTTATATATCTCACTGAGATCTCCATCCATTTTCCTAAACCCCATGGAATGCAGGCCCAGTCGCCCCAAACTCTGCTCCCACAACAAGCCTGTCATCACAAAGATCAGTCTGGTTATCCTTCGCTGCTCTCCCTCAATGTCAGGTTTGTCCTTTATGAAGGTACAGAGACCAAACCCGCACACAATACTGCACAGTGTTTTAGATGGGGAGTCACCAAGGCCCTGTATAACTGCAGTACGACACCCTTACTCCTGGACCCAAATCCCTTTGGAATTAAGGTCAGCATACCACTGATCTTCCTAACTGCTTTCTTTCCTGCAATATTGCTTTCAGTGACTGGTGTACAGGGAGATCCAGATCCTTTGCAATGTTACAGCTCCCTACTTTGTGGGTCTATGTACCCTGGTCAGCGTGCCAATGCCATTCCCAGTATTGACTTCTGGCTTCAGAACTCACTGTGCTGCAGGGACCCCGGAGGGCTGCGAAGAAGGAAACAACAAAAATGAGTATATGTCCCTTTGTATATCAACATGTTTCAAACAATCCCTTTACAAACGATAGGCTTCCAATCTATTGTTCCCAACAAAGGGCACACCGTCACCTCTACCCACATTGCTCTCCATCTGCCACGTATTTGCCCATTCACTCCACTTGTCTTCGTCGCCTTGAAGCTTTTTTACAGCCTCCTCGCCCACTCACAATCCAACATCCTTTAGTTCTGTCAGCAGGTTGGGATATATTGCATTTGATTCCCACAACCAAATGTTTGATGAGTACTGTGAACAGTTGGGGCCTGAGTACCGATCTCTATGATATCCCAGCAACCTTCTTCTGTTACTTTTTAAAATAATATTTATTTCCTCAATCTAGGTGTGATTGGCTGTCCCTGGTTGCCCCTTGAGAAGGTGGTGGTGAGCTGCCTTGTTGAACCGCTGCAGCCCACTGTGGATTCAGTGACAGTAACACCAATGAATGCTAAGCAGCAGTGGTTAGATTGTATTTTATTGGTGATGGTCACGGTGTGGCATTTGTGTGGCGTGAATATTACTTGCCACTTGTTAGCCTGGATACTGTCCAGATCTTGTCGCATTTGGACATGGCCTGCTTCAGTATCTGAGGAGCCACAAACATTGCTGAACATTGTACAATCATTAGTGAACATCCCCACTTCTTACCTTATAATAGAGGCAAGGCCATTGATGAAGAAGCCCTGAAGATGTATGGGCCTAGGTCACTGCCCGAGCAACTCCTACAGACTTGTCCTGGAGCTGAGTTGACTGGCCTTTATCATCCATAACCATCTTCCTACGTGTCAGGTATGATTCTAACCAACGGGAAGTTTGCCCCTGATTCCCATTGATTCTAATCTTGCTAAGGCCCCTTGATGCCACACTTGGTCGAAGGAAACCTTGATTTAAAGGGCTATCACTCTCACCCCACCTCTGGAATTCAGCTCTTTTGTCCATGTTTGAATCAAGGTACTGAGATCAGGAGCTGAGTGGCCCTGGTGGAGCCCAAACTGGGTGTCATTGACCAGGTTATTGCTGAGCAGGTGCTGCTAAAAAGCACTGACACCTTCCACCACTTTACTGATGATCGAGAGTAGACTGATGGGGTGGTAACTGGCCGGATTGGATTTGTTCTGCTTTTTATGCATGGGAGATATTTGAGGTAATTTTCGATGTAATTGGGGAAATGTCGTTGTTATAACAGTATTGGAACAGCTTAGCTAGGGCAGTGACAAGGGCTGGAGGACAACTTTTCAGTACTATTGCCAGAATGTTGTCAGGGTATGTACCCTCTGGGGTATCCAGTGTCTCCAACTGAATCTGGATATCGCATGGAGTGAACCAAATTGGCTGATGACTGGTAACTGAATTCCTGAGGACCATTGGAGGAGGATGAGATGGATCATCCACTCAGCACTTCTGACTGAAGATTGTTGCGAATGCATGAACGTTATCTTTTGTACTGATGTGCTGGGCTCTTCCATCATTAAGGATAGGGATCTCCTCCTCCAATGACTTGTTTAATTGTCCATAACTATTCTCAACTAGAAGTAGAAGGACTGCAGAGCTTAGATCTGATCCGTTGCTTGTGGGATCACTAAGCTCTGTCTATCACTTATTGATTATGCTGTTTGGCACACAGGTAGTCCTGGTTCGTGGCTTCACCAGGCTGACACCTCATTTTCTGGTATGTCCGGTGCTGCTCCTGCCCTCCTGCACAATCCATTGAATCAAGGTTGATCCTCTGACTTGATGGTAATTGTTGTGAGGGGGATATGCCAGGCCGTGAGGTTTTGCGGGAGTACAATTCTGCTGCTATGGATGACCCACAACACCTTATGGAAACCCAGACTTGAGCTGCTAGATCTGTTCTAATCTGTCCTATTTAGCACCGTGATAGTACCACCGAAAATGGTGGAGGTTATTCTCAATGTGAAGATGTGACTTTGTCTCCACAACGACTATGCGGTGGTCACTCTTACCCGATACATCATGGACAGATACTTCTGCAATTGTCAGATTAATAAGGCTGTGGTCAAATATGGCTTATCCATATTGATGGTTCCTTTAGCACCTGCCGCAGACCAAGTCGAGAAGTTATATCCTTTCGGACCCAACCAGCTCGATCAGTAATGCTGCTGCTGAACCACTCTTTTTGTGGACATTGACATCCCCCACCCAGAGTACATTTTGTGCCTTTGCCACCCTCAGTGCTTCCTTCAAGTGTTGGTCAGCATGGAGGAGTACTGATTCATCAGTTGAGAGAGGCTGGTACATGGTAAACAGCAGGAGGTTTCTTTTCCCATGTGTAAATTAACGCCATGAGACTTCATGGGATACAGAGACACTGTTGAGGACTCCCAGAGCAATTCCCTTCCAACTGTATCCCACTGTGCCACCACTTCTGCTGTGTCTGTCCTGCTGGTGAAACAGGAGATATCCAGGGAAGGTGATGGGGTGTCTGGGACATGGTCATACTCACAGAATCATACCTTAAAGACAATGTCAGGCTGTTGCTTCACAAGTCTGTTTATTTCTATTCACTGTTTCCTGCCAGCTGTCCCATTCTAGAAGCATGTCCATATATTCGCCCCAATCCACTAAGATTTGATTTTGCAAACTGGGCTTGGAGCTTTACCAAACTTTTTCTGAAAATCCACGTGTTTTATCTCCATTGCTTCTCTTTCATTTGTCTCCCAATCAGTTTCTCAAACATAATTCCCATTTTACAAATCTATGTTAGTGTTGTATATGACCATTACTTTCAGTCCCAATAATTTCTCCCAAACCATTTACTTACTATGTTCTATGTTCCATGTACTATTTCGTTTTCCCACACCAGACTTGGTTTTCCTGGTATTGTCAGAAAGTTCTGTGAAGTAGTGGATTCATAGTTCTGCCATTTCCCTGTTTCCCATTCTCCATTCTCTAGTTTCAAACTAGAAGGAACCCACACTATTTTTTCATACTTCTCACATTGACATAATTTGACAAGCTATAACAGTTCACCCTTATAACCTTTGTGAACATTATCTTCAGAAACCTATCAATTCCTGTCTTAAGCTGCTCAGCTCCACATCATACACGCACAGGAACATAGTCTCTGTACCAACAGAAATACAGCACGATCTATATTAGTCCCACTTTCCAACACCAGGCACATAGCCTTGAATGTTATGACACTTCCAAGTACACTTAACGGTTGAGAGATTAGCCGCGATAACTCCCCTCACAGGAAGTACATTCCAGACCTCAACACACTCTGGGTGAAAAAAAAGTAATCTTTAAATCCTCTCTGAATGTCAAACCCTTCACTTTAAGGTGTGCTCCCTTGTTCTTGACCCTCTGTCTTAAAGGAACAGCTACTGTCTATCCACCCTGTCTATGCCCCTTGTTAACTTATCCTTCTGAATCACATCCCCCGCAGCCTCCTCTGCTCCAAAGTAAACAACCCGAGCTTATCCAGCATCTCTCCATAGCTGATATGCTCCTTCCCAGGGAACATCCTGGTGAATCTCCTCTGCAAGCCCCTCCAGTACAATCACACCCTTCCTGTAATGAGGCTCCCAGAACGACATACAGTACTCCATCATGGACTAAACCAAGCCCTGTATAGCACTTATAATCTACTCCCTGATTAATAAAAGCTACACCCAAGGTTCAGTTCTTAACTTGTCCATTACCCTGTTCAGTCACATTCAGGGATGTGTGGAGAAACACCCTCTGAGCTCCCTAGTGTGCTGCCAATCATTGTGTAAACCCCATGTCTGGTTCCTCCTTCCAAAGTACATCACCTCATATTTATCAGGATCACTTCCATCTTCCATTGATCTGCCCATCTGATCATTCCACTCGAATCTTCCTGTAAAATCGGAACTTCCTCCTCACTGCCAACCACACGGCCAATCTTTATGTCAAACACAAACTTACTTATCGCAACTCCCACCCCTCCACCCACCAACACACCCCCCCTCCCCCTCCAGATTCACATCTATACCATTTATGAATGCTACAAACAATAAGGGACACAGCACTGATCTCTGTGGTACACCAGGGGACACTGGTCTCCAGTCACACAAACAGACTTCTCCCACCACCCTCTGCCTCCTGACACTAAGACAATTTTCGTTGTAACTTGTCAAGTTATCTTTGATACTGTGAGATTTTACTTTATTTTTTTCAATTTCCAATGTGGAACTTTGTCAAAGATCTTGCTGCAAAACTAAATAAGCGACTTCCTCAAACTAATTCAATCAAATTCATTAGGTGTGACTTCACTCTGATAAAGTCATGATGATTATGCCTGATCAAACCTTGCGACTCTGATTGGAGTTGGATTTTCTCCTTCTCTATTTTCTCCAGTAGTTTCCCGAACCGTGATCTAATACTTGCTCATCCGTAGTTACCTTGGCAAATATCTACCACGCTTACTGTGAAGTGGAATCATATTAGCTGCTCTCCAGTCCGCTGGCACCTCCCCTGTGGTCAGATTCCAAGTAAAATTTCTTCCCTTGACTCCAACAGTGTCCAGACCTGCGGATTTGTCCAATTTTATACCAGACAAAGCCTCAAACCCCTGCTCGTATTTTACATCAATCTCTTCAAGAGCTTTCCGGTCCATCTTCTTGAATTCTGTACCTGCATCCTCCTTCTCCCAAGTAAAACAGCTGTGATGTTTACATGTAACAATCTATCAATGTTCTCCGGGTTGACGCACTGATTGCCCCTTTGGTTTCTAATGGACACTAACTGTTTGCTGATTATTCTGTTCTACTTGTCCGTGTAGAATACCGTGGGATTCTCCCTAATATCGCCTGCTTGCACTTCTCCATGTCCCTTTGCAATTCAGTCCCCTCTATGTTCCTAAGCTTCTAAGTTTCACTACAATCACCTCTCATCTTTTGAAACTCGAGATCACAGACTGAGTTTCCCCATCAGACAATCTTGCCATTTTATGGATTAGTCTGGAGAATACCTTTTGCAGTTCCTCTGTAGTCAGTACATTCTATCTTAGATTGGGACTCCAAATGGAACGCAATACTCTAATTTCAGTCTCAGCAACACTCTATGCAGCTGGTGCATGACATCTTCTATATTGCAATTACATACACATGAATGTTAACCTAATTTTTCGTTTCCTATTTGCACGCGTTCTTCCCAATTCCTTTCACTTTAACTTTTCTTATGAAGTTAGTGGGAGAGTTCTTAAAAAAGATCCTCCTGAATATCCAACCATACGTTATCCATTAGCTCCTTGTTGCCTCCGTCCACAAGAATCATCTTCAAACCGTTCCAAAAAATGTTTGCCACGTATGGTTTTGTTTCATCGATGCATGATCATCCTCCCCGGTTTTCCCATTACCTTCTGTATATCCAGTAACACGTTCTTTGTAATTCAGCCCAGGAGACACCCGACCGCGGATTACAAGTTAACTGATCTGTAGTTCACCACTCTCCATCTTCATCCGTTCTTAAACTGTTGGATAATATTTATAACTTTTGCCATATCCAGAGTGGCTAAATGTCGTTCAGGAATATATTGGAAAATAACATGAAAATTCGCAATGCAATCAATACGTCTATTGCTGCTTCCTCTGATATTCTTGTATGAAGTATATCTGATCTGTCAGATATATAAATACTCAATCCAGTTTTCTTTTCAAAGATGACCTCAACACTGATAAGAATGATCTTAAACTTTACTTACACAAGTCCCATGGTCACTTGGTATTTCTGGGAGAATTTCTGGATATTCTGCCTTGAAAATAGACACAAGGAAACTGTTTCTTTCTCCTGTGATTTCTCTGTTCTCTACAATAAATTACCCTGCCCGCACGCATAGTGTTCCATATTTGACCTTGTTTTTACATTAGTTTCATACACTGATGTACTTTTTTTTAGCAGTCTTTATGTTTTTTTTAGCAGTCTTTATGTTTTTCTTTCGCAGTTTGTATGTTTTTCTTTTGTTTGCATGCTGTTTCGCTTTTTGATTTCCTTCTCAGTTTCTTGGTCATCCGTTGCTGGGTCCTACATTTCTCCGAATCCACTGGCTTACTACAACACTTGGCATTTTTCTAAGCTGCTTCTATTGACCTAATAGGTAGTTAAAGGTGAGGCTAAAAGTGTTAGGTCGGAGAGGAGGGTGGACCAGATTGATGGGAAGGAAGATGAACACATAGGAACGTTCAAAAGGGGGAGTGTGCTGAGTTGGAAGATTGGACTGGGATAAGGTGGAGTTAAGGGAAATGGGGAAACTGGTGAAATCTACATTAATCCCCTGTGGTTGGAGGGTCCCAAGGCAGAAGAGGAACCTTTCTTCATCCATGCTTCGGGTGGTTAGGGTTTGGCGATGGAGGAGGCCCAGGACTCTCATGTCCTTGGCAGAGTGGAAAGGAGAGGTAAAGTGTTTAACCACAAGGTGGTGGAGTTGGTCAATGTGGCTGTTCCAGCGATGTTCTCTGAAATGATCCACGTGTGTCTCGCCAATGTAGAGAAGACCACACTGAGTTTAAAGGATGCAGTAGATGAGGCGTTCTGTCTCCCTTCATCACCTATCACTTTCAACACCACCTTCATCTACCTATCGCATTCCTAGCTACCTGCCTCCTGCCACACCCCCTTCTCATTTAACTCTCAGCTCCCTTGACCCAGAAGCCTCATTCCTGATGAAGGGTTGTGCCCGAAACGACAATGCTCCTGCTCCTCGTACGCTGCCTGACTGTGCTTTTTCAGCGCCACTGATCTCCAGCAGCTGCAGTGCCCACTTTCTCCTCACACCTTCAGGGCTTGCATGATTCAGATTTATAACAGTTACTTCAAATAAAACAAAAACTACCGTGTACTCAAACAGCATAAAAGAAAACCAATGCATTGTGGTCACTGTTCCCAAAAGGTCCTTTTAAACTAAAGTTTTCAATTAGCTTTTCTGATCATCCAACATCAATTTCTAAATAACCTGATCTCTAGCTCTGTGCTCAACAAAATGTTAATGCCAGTTATCTAACACATGCTCATGAAATCCATTTTTCCCAGCATTAGCATTCAGTTTGGTTAACACAGTTTAGATATAATGTAAACAGTACATTATTACTGCAGTAGCCACAATTGTGTATATCTCATTTTCCTGTTTTATAACGTGCCCAACATTTGTATTGCAGCTTTCACTTTGATATATAACCCCCATCATTGTTTCCTGCTCCTTGCTGTTTTTACGTTCCACCTTACAAGATTCTGTAGAATCTGAGTGACGTGGACTTTGGGGAGATTAATGGTAGAGATCATCTTGCCACATCATTTATGATCTTCTTAAGCATCATCGTGACATTTTCTCCAGATCTCCCGTTATGCTAGTGGAGTAGAGAAGGACAATGATCGTTCAACAATGCTCTGTATTTCCCCCAGAGAGCTGAGACTGCTCTAACCTGGGTGGGAACCTTACAGCAGGCTGGTAAAGCATTGCTGCTGCTGTACAGGATCTTAGTGAGATCACATCTGGAGTAGTGTGTACAGATTTGGTCTCTTGGATGAAGATAGGATGTTGTTATATTGGAAGCAGCTCAGAGATGGTCCCCTCAACTGATTCCTGCAATGAAGGTGCTAACTTATAACGAAAGGAAGATTAGGTTGATCCAATAGCCATTGGAGTTTACAAAAATGAAAGAAGATCTTATTTCAACATAGATGACAGGAAGGAGTCAACAACTGAAGCGAATTACACAGATAATGGAGGAATCCATTCCGTTCTTCAGCCTGTTACATACGAACAACAGAAGGATATTCAGGCCTTTGACCCTGTTACACCAGAATAGGGCGAGGCTGTTCACCCCCTGGAGCCTGATGTATATTTACAGGAGGAGGCCAATCAGCCCCTCGAATCTATAACACTGGCCCCTGGGTAATCCATGCTGCACCAGTATCCTATTACACAGCAGCAGGATCAGTCCATTCAGCCTCCTCAAGTCTGTAACATAGGAACTGAAAGCGGTCACACAGTGACTGGAGATTTGTTACACTGGGATAGCAGGAAGCCATTCATACCCACCGAGTCTGTTGCAAGAGAATTGGATAAGGATAAAAACTATTTGAGACTTATTTCATGAGAAAGGAGGAGGTAATTCAGACACGTGTCTGTTGTATGGGAACAAGAGAAGACCAATCGCCATCTTAGTCCCATCTCTGGGATACATGAGGAGACCGTTCAGTACCTCCACCGATTATGGAGAAATATGAGAAGACCCATCAGCCCCTCAAAATGTTGCACAGCAACGGGAAGTTTCCATAATCCCCCACTCCTCTAACGCATCAACAGGGGGTGGTCATTCTGGCCTTGGAGATGATAACATGGGAACGCCAGAAAGACTTCATCCCATCGATTTTGTACACCAGCAGGAGGATGGGTCCTGTCAGCCACACATACCGCTTATGCAGCAAGTGGAGCACACCTCTTAAACCCTTTTGCCAATCAAACAGGAATTCAAAGAAAACGTAAAGGTTTTAGAAAGGGAAGAACTTATAATAACTGCATACATTAGGGAGTAAAATGTAACAATAAAGTATTGTAATTTAAGGCAAATTATTAGAATCCATTGTTGTGGACATTTGCAAACGTAAACCACAATTCATCGGAGTCAACGTGGTTTTACAAAGGATAAACCATGATTGAAGTGTTTTCTTGAGTTATTTAAAGATGTGACAAACAAGGTGGATAGTGGGAATCCTGGAAATGGAATATATCTGGTCTTCGTGAAGGATTCAGATACGTCGCTTCTCCAAAGAGTGCGTGGTAAGATCAGACAGCATCGGTTTAGGAGTAATTTATTGGCTTGGATGGAGGATTGGTTAACCAACAAAATGCAGTCAGATGAATTAATTGTGTCATTTTCTATTGGAAAATGCAATTTGTTGGGTGCCATAGATTTCAGTTCTCATGCTTCAACCATTTGTGATCGACATTATTACTCGGTTGACGGGATAGAAAATATTATAGCTACATTTTCAGGTGACACTAACATTGGTGGGAAATTACTTCGGAATGATGATGCAAGAGATTTAAAAACTATATGTATAGATTGGGTGAATGGGCAAACATTTGGCAATGAAAATTAAAGTGGATAAATATGGGGTTATTCAAGTTGGCCAGCCTAATAAAAAGGCAAATTATTATCTAAATGGAGAGAAACTTCAACGTGCTTAAGTGCAGAGGGATTTGGGTGGCTGCTTGCATATCACAGAAAACCACTTGCGGCTACTTGAAGTAATGAGGAATGCAAGCATAACTTGAGCGTTTATTTGTAAAAGGATAGAGTGGAAAGGTTGCTGTAGCTATGCAAGGCGTTAGTGAGGCTGCAACTGGAGTACAGTTTGGGTGTCCTGCAGAATGAGGTATTTCCATTGGAGGCAATTCAGAAGAGCTTCATCATACTGATTCCATATTTGAAGTGTTTGTCTTATGAAGAGAAATTGAGCAGTTCAGGCCTATACTGTCGAGTTTATAAGAATGAAATGAGATCTCATTGAGGTCTGTAAAATGCTAAACGTAATTGAAAGTGTCGATGTGGAGTGGATATTTTTTCATGTGGCGCAATCGACAATAAGAGACTAGAGTTTGAGGATCGAGAGATGGCAGGAAAGTGGAACAGAGGCCGCGATGACATCAGCCATGATTGTATTCCATGGCGGAGCAAGTTCGAAGGGTTGGATTCCTGACTGATGCTCCTTGTTCATATTCAGCTTTACGGCTGTGTTACACAGTAATGGGGGAGGATGATGTATCAAACAGGAAGCAGGCACTCCGGATAAATCAGTCTAAATCAGTTTGACAGAACGTCACCAGAGGAGTCACACAGTGACCAGTGCTGGGTCCTCAACTATTTACAATCTATATCAATGATCAGGAGGATGGAACAGATATAGAGATAATGAGTTTGGTCATGTTGCTGTGATAAGCAAGAGATTAAATTATCAAGAGAGGGTGGAGGGTCTACAGATAGATACAGAGAGGTAAATGCAATGGATAATAATTTGGCAGCTGCAATATAACATGATATAATCTGTCATTTCATTTACAGGAATAACGGAAGGCAGTATGTTACTGAAATGGAGAGGGATCACAGGGATTAATAATACTGTGTATTGGGGGGTTCACTCTGACCCGTTCAGACAGGGGAGGTTTTACTCAATCCCTGATTGTCTGCTCCTTGACGCTCCAAGTGACCCCATTGCTCTCCGTGCACATGGAATACTTTGAAGTGTTTGGTTGGTGATGGGGGATGCTGTTATCAAACGTGTATCAAGGGGATGGCCTTTATTCAAGATACATTCATTCCTTTCTACATGGAGATCTGAAGACGATGGGAATGTCTGCCTGCTTGTGAATGAAGAGGCTGTGGCTGCTGTCAGGACAGGGGTATTCACCAACATGATGTACTGTGATGGGCACGCTGCAAGATTAATACAGAGAGTGCGCCTTCAGTTCCTCTACCTCTCCCCATTGACACGGCTACTCCGCAGATGCCATGTACACCATCGGGAATCACACTACACTGGATACATCCGGCAGCTCCCTGCTGAGGGAGAAACAATGTATTTACCTCACCTAATATATCCTCCGTCACTGAATGGTTACATTGATGGCAACATGCTGGGAGATGACGGATATGTCACCCAGAACATAGAAGCTGAATGAAACTGTGACCCGAACAGCCACTGGCAGCACCGTCCTTCCCCCTGGTGTGAAGCTTAGGACGTGTTAAAGGAGTTGACACCGCTCTGTGACCAGCTCCATGTTCAATTAGTGTCCCCGCACACTCTGCTCCTGGGTTAAGTGGAGCTTGGGAAGCTGTTCCGGAAATATCCGGGGTGGACGCAGCAGTTCTCTTTCCCCACACACACTCACTGCGTGGTTTCAGAGCCTCCCCTCTCTGCAACCTCTGTTCCATTTGTTGTTCATGTTGCAGACCCAGATGTTGTAACTCCAGTCCCCAGGCTCCATCCAAAGTTGGGTCACCAAATCCTCAGGTCTGCCTGTATGTCTGAGGCAGCTCACAGCACAGCCTCCAGCAAACCATCCCCAGCTGCTGCACTAACTTTTCAATAACAGGAGTCAGTTAGAAACCCCTCGGCTACAAGTGTTGTGGACCAGACCAGATTCCCGCAAAATATTTTAAGAAGGCCGCTTAGACTCAAACCTTTCCTTATTTTGAATATAGATGGGAAGTGTGCCTTACAGATATGTTGTGATTGGTCAAACCACTCGACATTAGGCAAAATATAATCTATTTAAATGCTTTAGTTAAAATACAATCAAAGAAAAGAACATTTCGGGATGACTTATATGTTGGAACAATTACACATACAATAGATACCATACCTTATTGGTATACACCGCTTGGCACAAAGATATATTCAAATACAGATTCTTACATTGTAGTTTTCTGATCCAGGAGAAATCAACATAAATAGAGATCGCAGAGAGAAAGGCAGCTGGGGATCAAGTTTTGACACTTCCAACCATTCTGGGACCCGAGCAGCTTCTGAATGCTGCAGCTAAAAACAAAACGAGGAAATCTGGTCTGGGAGAGCTGGCCACTGCCCTTCCATTGTTTTGACCGTTTTAATAAAACCTAAAGGCTTTCTCAGTTATTTACTTAAACTGTTTTCAGACAGCAGTTCTGCACCTCTGCCTTTAAAAGCTCTCATCAAAAAAAAAAACCCGAAGAGAAAATAACCTTTTTACTGTGATAGTATTCTCACAACTCCACTTTTAATAAAATGATCCATCAATATACACAAATGGATTCATTTTAGACCGCCTAATCTTCCACTATTAGTAGACTGGAATGAACATATATTACATTGACTCTGAGCATACAAATGTTCACAACTCGATTCGATTTCAGTCATTTCACTCCTGCCACAGAATGCCTTTTGTCTTTCTTCATCCAAGTCTCCACAACATGTCAAAACTTAGGTTTTCTCGCCCTGTCAACTTTATAATTTCAATAAGCTCAATAAAAACGGACTGGTATTTTTCTCCCTAAACTTCTCCAAAATCTTTAAGGGTCACGATCAGTGACAAAGATTTGTCTCAGGTATGTTATTGGCAATTTAAATGCTGAAATGTTGTAACGCCAACGCCAAGCTCAAGGCCTCCTTCCCCATTGTGGAATAAATCTGTTGATGTTTCTACTGGACACTCCAACCACACGTTACATAATGGAGCACTTCTCATCTCTCCAACACTCCCTCTGAATGACATAGCTCCTCATGTCTCTGCATAAAAATATTACATCCTTCTGTACCACTTCGTGATGTAACCGCTTCACCTGCTAATGCTGGCCTACGCCAGTAAACCTTACTCGCACAGGGATATGTTTTAAGAAGATCTCGCACATTCTTCTCAATCACTCACAGAAACCAAACTTTGATTTCTGAACCCAATCATCATTATCAGCCATTCAGCTTCTAATCTTGCCATAGTAACTCTCTGCTCTTCCACACGAGTTCTCACGACTGCAGGAAGTGAATTGTTAACTTCTCCAAAATTAGAGTCTCTCTCAGAGTGCCATAACTTTGCTCTGTTTTAATGCCCTTCCCCACCTTTCAAAATTACTTTGTTTGATTCTTTCAAACACAACGTGCGTTTAACCAGGGATGCTATTTTAGATTCCCGAAACACTGTCGGCTTTTGGCACAAGCTCATATGCACTTCAGATGGCTTTCTTCACCTCCTCCGATAGGGATGCAAATACCTATCAGCTTTGTTTGGATAAACTAAATCCACATGTTCTCTGGCCACTGCACTTGTTTAGCCACTTTCTGAAATGAAATTAAAAAGGATCCCCCATCATTCTCATCAAATTTAGATAATGCCTGGATGTATTTAAACAGATCCTGATCAGGCCTTTGGCTACTATAGGGTTGCTCAACCTCACTATCCTCTAATGAAAATCCATACAAAATGAAGAGGAATTTAGAATAGCTTAACTATTGTAAACCTTAACCGAATAATGGATACAGTACGTTCTGCAAATGAACTGTTCAATCTATTAACATCATCTAAACACACCCCTTGGCAAAAAGGAACATTCAGACATGCATTCTTGCATACGGTTCTCCAATCCAGGAGGAAACACCATCATGTGAGGCTTTAGAGAGAGTAACAGCTAGGGATAATTTACTAAAACTTCCAACCCCTCTGGGACCCCAAGCACCCCGTGATTGTTACAGCTGCAAGAAAAAACAAACTAGAAAGCCTGGTCTGTGTGAGCTGTCCATTGTTACTACTATTTATTAAAAACCCTAAAAGCCCCGTGAGTTATTTACTTGAGCCGTTTTCAGTAGGCACTTTGGCTTTTAAGACCTCTTACTAAAAAAATTGAGAAGCTAACGTTTTATTTAAAAAATAACAGCATTGTCAGGCAATTTAGATGCCTGGTCCTTTACTCAGTGGGCTTGCTCGTGTTACTGATCGCAAGGTCACCTGAGAGGGACAACCACAGGTACAGACCAAGTAACAAGGATTTGTCTCATAACTTCTGAAACACACCTGCCCATGGACCAGAACATGGAACATACCAGGAAGTGAACAACAGTTTGACACGCACCATTTCAGTATTTCTGAGCTACACAATGCCAGCACTCGATACACCAGGGAGCCAAAACCCAAGGCCAGGGACAGAGAGATTCACATTAAAGACAGAAACAGACAATTAATTAACTTAAAAGATGTTGTGGAAATAAGGGGAAAAAGACAGGGCAGTGGGACTAACTGGAGAAGTGAGATCTTCGTGAGTAAATTTACAAGAATTAGAACATTGAATAAAGGCATTGTCAGATCAGCTGGAATGGTTTGTTACATCAAATTCTGAATCTGCTTGACAGAACAGCACAAACAACATAAACTGGGACAAGATGACAGCCCAGCATGGAGAGCTGTGCAGACCATGCTAGTGTGTTGTTCAGTGAACTGCACTATCGGCCCAGCATAGAGAGTATTGCAAACGTTACTATCATATGCTAACTTTCCTCGCATCAGATTACTGCTTGCAATGGGAAGGTTTGCTCTCTGTGTGTGTGCGCGCGATTGGCGTGGTTGAATGCGAAACTCACTGTTTGAGAAGGAACGCACATGGAGGAAACTTTTAAATAAGAAACAACTGGCAGGCTTTTTATTAATCAACAGAGAGAATGAGGGAAGTTTCATGGACAGATGAGATAAAGTGTTTGAGAATATTAAAATTTTGTCATTGCCAGACACAACAGCAATATACATCGGCGTGCACATGAATGACAGATGGATGGGGGTTTGGTGTGAATTCGAATCAGATTTGCTTCGGCAGGTTTGAAGCCGGGAGCGTCAGCAGCAGATTATTTGCTTCATTAAGCCTGTATTTCATAGCTCAAGGTTCAAACAGCAGATGGAATAAGCAGTGAGATATATTCTGGAGTGGTGAGTATTTCAAGTTAGAAATGGTCAGGATGTGGTGTCAATATTAAGCTCATGATCAAAGGGATCACCCAGAGTTGTGACTTGTCTGCTTCAGCTGTAGATACTGGCCAGGGATGGGATGGAAACAGTGGAAGGAAGTGGAGTTTGTAACCAGAGCAGTAGACGGTGACTTCTATACTCTTAACAGCAAAGGCAGTGATACAATGCATTGTGGTTCTCCCCTGAAACTGAATAGATCAACATAGAGACCCGTAGTAACACTGCCAGAGCAGAGAGCGAGACAGTAATTGAGCCCATTCATTGATGTAGTTAGTAGTCGTCTGTAGAGTGAATATCTGGATTGAGAGATTCAATAGGAACAGTAATAGTGGCAGGAAGTGTAGACTACATGAAATAACAGTAATACAGTCATAACCGATTTATAGAAACAAAATCTGGACAGTGACACTCACCAGGAACACCAACGATAGCCAGGAAGGGATAATAAAAATATTGAATAATGAGAAGAGCGTAACAGATCCGCGATGATAATGAGAGCCAATCAAATACAGAAAGATACCAAACATAATTGGATAAGCGCCTGTCTATTGTTGGAACATGCCAGTCCAATGTTCTCAGATTCTGATCCATTGTTTGAATATTCCAGTCTAATGTTCTCAGATTCTGATCCATTGTTGGCACATTCCAGTCTAATGTTCTCAGATTCTGATCTCTCCTTCCCCTCTCTCTGGATCTGTGATCCCTGTCAGTGCTGTCTGTGATGCTCCCGCTCATGTTATGGAATAATACATTGAACGGAGCCCATTTATCATTAAAAGATGGAAATCCTCCACTGGCATAATTAGAATCCATGGAGATTGGCATTAATCGCAGTCACTGAACAAATAGGCTCAGTTAACCTGTTCAAAACATCACTTTTCATTTATTGGGTTTGGATGGAATGGATGAGGGTTGTTGAGGGATGGATCATAAACCTTTCAATCTTTTAACTCTTTTTATTAACTTGTATGTGAGAGTATTAACAGGACACTGCAGGGGTGTATATATGTTCCACTCTGTTTATGAAAGGAGGCAGTTATAAAATAACAGATCAGCCGCATAAAAAACAGTCGGGTGGGCAAGTTTCTCGATACCTGAACAAAAAGTACGGTACTTATTGACCAGTGTGAGTCTACTCCTGGTGTTAATGCCCTGTTGTCAAATCCTTTCATAACCTTGAGACAGAGCATTGAAACTGCTGCTCAGGAACAGACCGAAGCAATTCTGTCCCTATGGGCCTCTTACAGAGGGATAAGAGAAGGCCATTCAGCCCATATTAGCCTAGTGCTACTTGAAAAGGTGGAAAGCTGGAATATTGGCACATTTTGCCGAAAGATTCATTCAAAACAAAGAGATGTGTCGCTGCATCTGTATAAAGTGTTACTGAGAGGGCACCTGGAGTACATTGTGTTGTTTGTGTTTCTGTAACTCCACCAGATACAGTTTAATGGCTGCTCGTAATCCACGGGTTGCTATCTCATTTAATGTCTCGGATCTGTTACACAGGGTCAGGAGGAGGCCATGAAGCCTCTTGAGTCTATTTCAGAGGGACAAGAGGAGGTCATTT
This sequence comes from Chiloscyllium plagiosum, assembly GCF_037043375.1. Classification (NCBI taxonomy): domain Eukaryota; kingdom Metazoa; phylum Chordata; class Chondrichthyes; order Orectolobiformes; family Hemiscylliidae; genus Chiloscyllium; species Chiloscyllium plagiosum. Next base: position 101,273,661 of record NW_028270167.1, on the reverse strand, counting down.
AGCCTTTCCAGTCTATTACAGAGGGACACAAGGAGCCCACTCAGCCTCTCGAGCCTGTTGCAGAGGGGCAGGAAATGTTTATTTAACATTCAAGTCTGTTACGCATAAATGTTAGTTTCAAACTAGTTGTGGAATAGGAAAGACTTGATGTAAACATTAAAGTTCTAACTTTGAATAAGGCCAATTTTGAAAGTGTTAGGCGAGTCCTTTGAAAGGCAGATTGGAATACCCTATTCACAGGTAAAGGGATGGTTGGAAAATACAAGGCCATCAAACGTGGTTTCAGAGAGTCCAGAGCCAACATGTTCCTATTAGTGAGATGGGCAAGGCTGGTGGGTGCAGGGAGTGCTGGATGGCTAGATATATTGATGTTATGGTCAAGGTAAGGAAGGAGGCATATGTCAGGAAAACAGAGCTGAGATTAAGTGAATCCCGAGGGGAGTATAAGGGCAATAAGTGTATTATCAATGGGGAAATTGGGCCAGAAAAATGTGGACATGAGATGGCTTCAGAAATAGTGTTAATGAGCCATTGAAGAAATTCTACAAATCCTTTAATGGCAAAATATTAACTAGGGAGACAATAGGGCACATTAAAGGTCAGTAAGGCTACCTATGTGTGGAACCATAGGAGATGGAAGGGATACTAAACAAGTATTTTGCCTCGTATTTAATGTAGAAGAGGTTACAAGAGCGAGAGAATGAAGAAATATATAGTGATATCTTGAAAAGTATCTATATTACAAGGAGATGTTGGACATTTAAAAACATATAAAGGTGAACAAAGCCCAGGGACCTGATCAGTTGTATCCCAGAATATTGTGGGAAGCTAGGAAAGAAATTGCTCAGCCTTTTGCTGATATATCTGTAATATTGATTTCCACAGATGAGGTGGCAAGAGACTGGAGAGTTGCTAACATAGTGTCATTATTTCAGAAATTAAGGAAAACCCAGGTAATTATAGATTGGTGAGCCTGACGTCAATGGTGACTAAATTGTTGGAGGGGATTTTGAGGGAAACGATGTATATGCATTTGGAAAGACAAGGACTGAAGAGGGCTTTGTACATTGGAGATCACGTCTCACTGACTCGGTGGAATTTTTTGAGGAAGTGATGAAGATGATTGATGACGGCAGGACAGTGAATGTTGTCTTTATGGAATTCAGTAAGAAAACCAAAATGTTCTACATGGTAGACTGGTTAACTAGGTTAGACTGCCTGGAATCCAGGGAGAGCGTGCAATTTAGATCCAAACTTTTCTTGAATATCGGAGACAGGGTGTGACTGTTGGCATTTGTTCATTAACTTGGAGACCTGTGACCAGTGGCGCTGCTCGCAAAGATCAATAGTGGGTCCACTGCCTTTTATTACTGAAACAAATCATTTGCACTTGAGTATATGACGTATTGTCAGTAAGTTTGTAGATAATTCCAAATTTGGTGGTGTAGTCGACATGAAGAATGATCTCTCAGAATATAATGGGAACTTAGTTAGGTGAGCTGAGGAGTGGCAGATGGATTTTATTTTAGATAAATGTGAGGTGTTGCATTTTGGCAGGAAAAGTCAGGGCCAGACATATAGGTAGGGTCCTGTCGAAAGTTGCCAATCAAGGAGAACTCCATAGAAATTATAGAATCCCTACAGTTAGGGGACAGGATTTTCGGCCCATCGAGGCCACACCGTCCCTCTAAACAGTATCCCACTGGACAAACCCCTACCCTATCCCTCTCAGCGTGCATTCCCGTCGCCCTCAGGTACTATGCACAATTTAGGATGGCCAATCTACCCTTACCGTATATTGTTATACTGTCGGAGGGAAACATAGCACCCGAGGAAGCTCACACAGACATGGGGAGAATGTACAAACTCCACACAGCCACTCATTCAAGGATGGAATTGAACCAAGATCGCTGCGCTCTGAAGCAGCAATGCTAGCCACTGAGCTACTGTGTCACCTTGTGGTGCAGTTTCTCAGTTCCTTGAAAGTGCCGTCACAGGTAGACAGTGCAGTGAAGAAGACACTTGGTGATCTTTCCTTTATTGGTGCGTGCTTTGAGTCTAAGCAATTGCATGAAACGTTGCATCTGTACAGGACATTGGTTTGGCCACTTTTGTAATATTGCCTTTAATTCTGGTCAACCTGCTGTCGGAAAGATGTTGTCAAACTTGAAAGGGTGCAGAAGAGATTTAAAAGAATGTTGCAGGTGTTGTAGGGTTAGAGTTACAGGGAGAGTTTGAATAGGCTGGGAGTATGTTCAAGTGTTGAGGCTGAGGGTGGACCTTAAAGAGGTACATAAAATAATGAGGGGCATAGAAAAAGTAAACAGTCAATGTATTTTCCCAGGATAGACGATTCCAAATATAGAATATAAAGGCTTAAGGTGAGAGGAGAAAGATTTAAAAAGGGACGTGAGGGACAACATTTTCACACAGAACTGCTGCGTGTATGGATTGAACACCCAAAGAGGTGGTGGAGGCAGGTACAGTTACACCATTTGGATGGGTATGTGCACGGGAAGTGTTTAGAGGGAGATGGGCCAACTGCTGGCAAGGGGGACGAGATTAATTTAGGATATTTGGTTGGTATAGATGACCAGACCCGAAGGATCTTCTTTCATGTTATACATCTCTGAGAGTCGATTGACACTTGAGTGTTTAACATGGGAGCAGGTGGAGGCTATGCAGCTTCTGAAGTTTATCAGTCAGCGTGTTTGCTCAATTACTGACAGTCAAATACAAAAATACATCATTCACATTTTGATGGTGTTTTACAGAAACAGGAGAAAGGCTTTTAGTCAAGAAAAGCTGTAAAGAATGTGAACAGGCCATTCAGTCCCTCAATCCATTCCACAGGAGCATCAGTTGAGCACAGAGCTATTGGAGCCTGTTACTATGGAGCAGTTGGAGGATATCTATTTTCACAAACTTGGGATCAGGAGGGAATCATTCAACTGCTTGAAACTTGGACATAGGAGCAGGAGGCAGTCACTCAACTGCTCGAGACTGGGACACAGGAACAGGAAGCAGTCACTCAACTGCTCGAGACTGGGTCTCAGGGACAGGAGGCAGTCATTCAACTGCTCGAGACTGGGACACAGGAACAGGAAGCAGTCACTCAACTGCTCGAGACTGGGTCTCAGGGACAGGAGGCAGTCACTCAATTGCTCGAGACTGGGTCACAGGAACAGGACGCAGTCACTCAACTGCTCGAGACTGGGACATAGGAACAGGAGGCAGTCACTCAACTGCTCGAGACTGGGACTCAGGGACAGGACGCAGTCACTCAACTGCTCGAGACTGGGACATAGGAACAGGAGGCAGTCACTCAATTGCTCGAGACTGGGTCACAGGAACAGGACGCAGTCACTCAACTGCTCGAGACTGGGACATAGGAACAGGAGGCAGTCACTCAACAGCTCGAGACTGGGATATAGGAACAGGAGGGTGTCATTCAACTGTTCGAGACTGGGACACAGGAACAGGAGGCAGTCACTCAACTGCTCGAGACTGGGATATAGGAACAGGAGGGTGTCATTCAACTGTTCGAGACTGGGACACAGGAACAGGAGGCAGTCACTCAACTGCTCGAGACTGGGATATAGGAACAGGAGGGTGTCATTCAACTGTTCGAGACTGGGACACAGGAACAGGAGGCAGTCACTCAACTGCTCGAGACTGGGATATAGGAACAGGAGGGTGTCATTCAACTGCTCGAGACTGGGACTCAGGGACAGGAGGCAGTCACTCAACTGCTCGAGACTGGGATATAGGAACAGGAGGGTGTCATTCAACTGTTCGAGACTGGGACACAGGAACAGGAGGCAGTCACTCAACTGCTCGAGACTGGGATATAGGAACAGGAGGGTGTCATTCAACTGTTCGAGACTGGGACTCAGGGACAGGAGGCAGTCACTCAACTGCTCGAGACTGGGATATAGGAACAGGAGGGTGTCATTCAACTGTTCGAGACTGGGACTCAGGGACAGGAGGCAGTCACTCAACTGCACGAGACTGGGACACAGGAACAGGAGGGAGTGATTCAACTGTTCGAGACTGGGACTCAGGGACAGGAGGCAGTCACTCAACTGCACGAGACTGGGACACAGGAACAGGAGGGAGTGATTCAACTGTTCGAGACTGGGACTCAGGGACAGGAGGCAATCACTCAACTGCACGAGACTGGGACACAGGAACAGGAGGGAGTGATTCAACTGCTCGAGACTGGGACACAGGAACAGGAGGCAGTCATTCAACAGCTCGATACTGGGACACAGGAACAGGAGAGAGTCATTCAACTGCACTAGACTGGAATACAGGGACAGGAGGCAGTCATTCAACTTCTCGAAACTGGGACATAGGTACAGGATGGAGTCACTCAACTGCTCGAAACTGGGACACCGGGAAATCTAGAGGCTTTGTGAGGCCCGAGGATCCTGTTATGCAGGAACAGGAGGAGGGGACTCACTCCCCACCAGTATGGGACACTGGGAGACAAGGGGAGTTTGCTTGGAACAAACACAAATATATGAATAAGTTGCATTCGTGGTCCACACAATCCTGCCCCAACATTCACTAAGACCACGGCTGATCTGATAGTGATTCCCTCATTCCATTTTATGGAGACTGTCCTCTCTGCAGCCTCTGCTCCATTTGTTGGTCATGTTGCAGACCCAGATGCTGCAACAACAGTCACCATGACTCATCCAGAGGGTCGGGTCTAACCGGATGAGTCTGGATTTGAAGGGTCCAATAACAAGAATGAAAACACAAAATGAAGGTATTGCCAGATGTTTAGTTCTCTCAATTTCGCAATCCAACTCACATAACCAGCTCATCCATTATACTTTCAGGTTGTAGCACTGTGTCGATATGGCTAGCGTACTGCTGAATGCAACCCAGCAATATCCAGAATGGAACGCTGTGCAGCCCACACCAATACTTGATCTATAATCATGGGCTAATTGTCCAGCTTGGGGAGCTCTGCAGACTGCACTGGTTCATTCATATATAAACCCAGGCTGTTGCATTGTTTGGTAACATTGTGTTAGATCACTGCCCAGTGTGGGGAAACTTGCAGCCAATATTGGAAGTGACAGGATGTGCAGCTCCCATCTATTTTTTTTTAGATTACATTACAGCGTGGAAACAGGCCCTTCGGCCAAACAAGTCCACACCGACCCGCCGAAGCGCAACCCACCCATGCCCCTACATTTACCCCTTACCTAACACGACGGGCAATTTAGCATGGTCAATTCACCTGACCTGCACATCTTTGGACCGTGGGAGGAAACCGGAGCACCCGGAGGAAACCCACGCAGACACGGGGAGAACGTGCAAACTCCACACAGTCAGTCGCCTGAGGCAGGAATTGAACCCGGGTTTCAGGCGCTGTGAGGCAGCAGTGCTAACCACTGTACCACCGTGCCGTCCTTTTGTTATGATGAGCTGTATTATTTATTCATTATTTTTTGTTTAGTTTTGTTTTTTCTTCTGTCTGTGTAGTGTTTTAATTTGTTTTGTATGTACATGAAATTGGATGTAATTTTTTCAGTTATTTGAGTTGTGTTGTTATTGGTTTATTATAATACTAAAAATCTCTTCTTAAATATTTGTTTTAAATTAAAATGCTAACATTGATAGAATACAGTCCCAAAAAAACTCTCATTAGAAAGACCACTCATGGTGGTTTATCCTGAGGATCACCACATCTCGGGTGATGGGGTGAGGCTGAGAGAGTGTCCCCTTCATGGTAATCTCTGTCAGTGTGAGGAACTGAACTTGCGCTGTTGCTCTGCCTCTACATCACAAACCTGCCGTCCTGCCAACTGAGTGGGAGACTGTGTCACTGTTACAGACAGAAACAGTCACAGACAAAGTTTAAGAGAAACATGCATAATAAGGAAAGTGGTACAGTTCAGAAAACGGTCAAGATAACGCCTGAGGGTAAAAATGTTTTTTTGCTCGAAATTGTATTTATAACGAGACGTGTTTAGAAGTTGTTTTTGTTTTGATATCATTAAGGTGAGTCAAGTAACTCTTATGTGTTACACACTGGCACACTACCATTTTCCTGAAACTGGGAAATATTTGGAACATTATCTGGAACATTCTATAATCGGCATTCTCCAGAATATTCTCTGACTGTGTGGGAGGTATTGCAAAGGAGAGAGAGAGAGAGAGAAGGTGTTGTATGCAGTAGTGAGAGTGGGGGACCATGAGCCTTGTTCGGGGGTAGTTGCAATCACAGATATACAGTGATTGTGAGGGAGCAGACAGAATACGGTGACCCTTATCCTGACAGAGCGGGGAAGGTTATTGATTCTTGTCCTGTATTGCTGGACATTTCTTCAGACCTCAAATACTGCACTGAACTCGGTAGTGAGCACAGACCATGCTCGGTGGGTCTGGTGTTGTGGCACCTTCTGGGATGGGAATGTTCACCCTCTGTACTCGCCCATCCAATACGCCCACCGTGCTCTGTAAACAAACCATGGTGTAATTGCACCTTATTTACCAATCTGCCATTTCCCTGCCTTTGCTCTGTATCCATCTAATCCTTTCCTATCTGTGTATTTGTCCAAATGCCTTTTCAGTGTTGTTATTGTACCCACTTCAACCACTTCCACTGGCAGCTCAGTCTAATTTGTCAGTTCACCTTGGATTCCATGCGATCGAGCCTTCTAGAGCGGCCTACTATGTGAAACCTTATCAAAGGCCTGACTGAAATCCATATATAATATGTCTACAACCCTGCTCTCATCAACCTTCCTGGTCACTTCCTCAAAACTCTCTAACAAAATTTGTAAGGCATGATCCGCCACGCACAATGCCATGCTGACTGCTCCAAGTCAAACTCTGTCTTTCCAAATGCATGCACATCTTATTTCTCAGAACCTTCTCAAGTGGTTCAGCGAAAACAGGTGTGAAGCTTACTGGTCTATATTTCCCAGGCTTTTCTTCGCAGCCTTTCTTGAATAAGGGCACAACATTTACTACCGCCCAGTCTTCCGGGATCTTGGTCCCTAAGCTTTTTCTCTCGTCTCGAACAGTGCTCTTAGATATATCTGGTCAGGACCAAGAGATTTGTCTGACTTTGTGCGTTCTAATATGTCCAACAGCAACTCTACTGTGATATGGACGGTACCAAGATATGACAACTAACCTCTTACAGCTCCATATCTCCACTGTGTCTTGGCAAGGGGTGCCATGAATGTGAAAATCACTGCGATGTAGAGACGTAAATGGAAACAGTTTAAATACCAATAGTTCTGATTAAGGCGAGTATTACACCAATATTTAAAGTTGTAATACTTGAGATAATATCCAATGAGGTTTCTTGAATGGTGCAAAGTAAATAAAGGGGGATGGTAATGTTATAGTGGTTGCACTATAATCAATAATGTGAATTAGAGGAACAAATATGCAGGGGGACTGGGTAGACTTGCAGGCACAATAGGGTTGTTAGAATAGTGATTTCAATTTTCCTAACATAGACAGGGGCTTCCAGATGGTTAAGAACTTAGATGGAACGTAATTTGTTAAGTGTGTTCAGCAAGGTTTCCACAATCAATATATAGAGTATCGTACTCGGGAAGGGACAAACTTCCACTACTGTTGGGAAATAGGGCAGGATAGGTGAAGGAGATAAAGTGGGGGAGCATTTTGTTAAAAGTGATCAGAGTTGTATTAATTTTAAAATAGGTATGGTAGGGACAAAATTGGTCCACAGATTCAAGTTCTAAATTGGGGCAAGGCGTATGTTGTTGGAGTGAGAGAGGGGATTGCAGGGGATGATTGGAGTTGTTTGTTTCCAGGTAAAAGGATCTCGGGCAAGTGGGAGGGCTTTAAAAGTGAGATAGCTCGAGTTCACGGTTTCCATTTTCCTATGAGGATGAAGGTTATGTGAGACTGGAAGAGAGATCCCTGGATGTCAAGAGATACTGAGGCTTTGACCAGAAAAAAGGAGGCGTGGCTCATGTTCAGGCAGCTCGTATCAAGGGAATCCCTGGAGTATTACAGGGGATAGAGGAGATTACTGAAGAAGGAAATCAGCGAGACCATAACAGGGTATGAGGTAGTCATGGCTGAGAAGATTAGAGTGAATCCAAATTCAGTATAGGAAAGATAAAGAGCAACTAGAGAGAGAATAGGATGCTTCAAAATCCAAAACCGATATGCATGCGTAAAACCTCAAGAGATGGGTGAAGTCCTCAATTTCCCCTCTGTGTTTATTATGAAGAAAGACGTGAAGATCTGTGACCTTTAGGAGGTTAGTTGTCATATCTTGGTACCGTCCATATCACAGTAGAGTTGCTGTTGGACATATTAGAACGCACAAAGTCAGACAAATCTCTTGGTCCTGACCAGATATATCTAAGAGCACTGTAAGAGGCGAGAGAAAAAGCTTAGGGACCAAGATCCCGGAAGACTGGGCGGTAGGAAATGTTGTGCCCTTATTCAAGAAAGGCTGCGAAGAAAAGCCTGGGAAATATAGACCAGTAAGCTTCACACCTGTTTTCGCTGAACCACTTGAGAAGGTTCTGAGAAATAAGATGTGCATGCATTTGTAAAGACAGAGTTTGACTTGGAGCAGTCAGCATGGCATTGTGTGTGGCGGATCATGCCTTACAAATTTTGTTAGAGATTTTTGAGGAAGTGACCAGGAAGGTTGATGAGAGCAGGGTTGTAGACATATTATATATGGATTTCAGTCAAGCCTTTGATAAGGTTTCACATAATAGGCTGCTCTAGAAGGCTCGATCGCATGGAATCCAAGGTGAACTGACAAATTAGACTGAGCTGCCAGTGGAAGTGGTTGAAGTGGGTACAATAACAACACTGAAAAGGCATTTGGACAAATACACAGATAGGAAAGGATTAGATGGATACAGAGCAAAGGCAGGGAAATGGCAGATTGGTAAATAAGGTGCAATTACACCATGGTTTGTTTACAGAGCACGGTGGGCGTATTGGATGGGCGAGTACAGAGGGTGAACATTCCCATCCCAGAAGGTGCCACACCAGACCCACCGAGCATGGTCTGTGCTCACTACTGAGTTGAGTGCAGTATTTGAGGTCTGAAGAAATGTCCAGCAATACAGGACAAGAATCAATAACCTTCCCCGCTCTGTCAGGATAAGGGTCACCGTATTCTGTCTGCTCCCTCACAATCACTGTATATCTGTGATTGCAACTACCCCCGAACAAGGCTCATGGTCCCCCACTCTCACTACTGCATACAACACCTTCTCTCTCTCTCTCCTTTGCAATACCTCCCACACAGTCATAGAATATTCTGGAGAATGCCGATTATAGAATGTTCCAGATAATGTTCCAAATATTTCCCAGTTTCAGGAAAATGGTAGTGTGCCAGTGTGTAACACACAAGAGTTACTTGACTCACCTTAATGATATCAAAACAAAAACAACTTCTAAACACGTCTCGTTATAAATACAATTTCGAGCAAAAAAACATTTTTACCCTCAGGCGTTATCTTGACCGTTTTCTGAACTGTACCACTTTCCTTATTATGCATGTTTCTCTTAAACTTTGTCTGTGACTGTTTCTGTCTGTAACAGTGACACAGTCTCCTACTCAGTTGGCAGGACGGCAGGTTTGTGATGTAGAGGCAGAGCAACAGCGCAAGTTCAGTTCCTCACACTGACAGAGATTACCATGAAGGGGGCACTCTCTCAGCCTCACCCCATCACCCGAGATGTGGTGATCCTCAGGATAAACCACCATGAGTGGTCTCTCTAATAAGAGTTTTTTTGGGACTGTATTCTATCAATGTTAGCATTTTAATTTAAAACAAATATTTAAGAAGAGATTTTTAGTATTATAATAAACCAATAACAACACAACTCAAATAACTGAAAAAATTACATCCAATTTCATGTACATACAAAACAAATTAAAACACTACACAGACAGAAGAAAAAACAAAACTAAACAAAAAATAATGAATAAATAATACAGCTCATCATAACAAAAGGACAGCTCTTGTTCATCAAGAGCATTAACTGATACACATTTTTATGTTCATAGTTCTTCCTCTCCGGGGGTGGGGGAGTTCAGACATCCAACACAACAGAATATTTTTCCTAGCACGGAAAGTACAGAATGATAGTATAAAACTTTTTTCCCATATTTATCTTTGGAAAGTACCCTGGCCAGGCCCAGGAAAACAGAAACCAAGTCCATCTCCAATTCAGTCCCCAATACACACTTTATCACATCTGACACAGTGCTCCAATATAGATGAAGTCTGCAGCAGGACCACAAGCAATGAGTAAGAGTGCCTGTAGACATTCTGCATTTAGGACATGCTGAAGATAATCCCACTTTGCATTTTGAGAGACGATTTGGGGTCAGATAGACGCTACGAAGAATTGTCAACTGCATGGAATGGGTCCTATTACAGATCAAAATCCTTCGAGCATTTTCACAAATATCCTCCCATGTCTCCGAGGTGTTCTGAACCCCAACTTTCTCTCGGAGATATCACAACGCTGCACAGTCTCATCTGAGGGGACACTCTCCAACTAATGAAATAGGGTATTGACACAGAGTGTATTCTAAGCAATAAGCGCCCTCTTCCCTTTATCGGATCTGTAAGAGTGTGGTAAAAGTGTGTTTTTTTTTTAAATCAAATCTCTGATCTGGAAAAAAAACAGAAGAGATCTCTACTAGGTAGTCCATACGTACGAGTTATTTGATCAAATGATATCATTGTTTCCCCATCAAATAGCACGTGGTGGCTCAGTTGTGAGCATTGTTGCCTCACAGCACCAAGGTCTCGGCTTTGGTTCTGGCCTTGGGTGACTGGCTGTGTGGAGTTAACATTCTCGCCGTGTCTGTGTGGGTTTCCTCCCACAGTACAAAGATGCTCATGTTAGGTGAATTGGTGATTGATAAATCACCCATAGTGTTCAGGGATGTGTAGGTTTGGGCATTAGTCAGGGTAAGTATGGGATGTTAGGGGAATGCGTCTGGGTGGGTTACTCTTCAGAAGGTCGAAGTGGACTTGTTAGGCCCAAGGGCTTGTATCCACACTGTAGGGATTCTACTAATTCTAAATCACTCAAGCAAGGTACACCCCTTGCTGTCGACAGTTGAAACCTGGAATCCATTATTCCCAGATGACAACCCGGTGTACCAATTACAGGGGTAAGAAACATGGCTGTATAGTCGTCGATCTGACGCATTGTCATTCATGCTTTCACAATATTGATAATTATTGGGTTATGACAATACTTCATAAATGTTGTCAATTTAGTTGAGAAAAACAGACTAATAAGGGTTCACTTTATCTAATAGGGTTCAATATCTCACAGTATTGAAGCCGAGTCCTCAGCAGCCAAGGCACTAACATAGGATAAAAAGAGCTTAATTGATAGTTTTTTTCTGGGCGATCTACTCCCCACAATCTGTGGGGTAGTTGTAATTTGGTTAGCCTGATAAAGAGTCGCTCATGCTGCCAAATAAAAGAGCTAAACCAGCCATTATGTCTCCTAAATACCTATGTGGGAAACATCAAAGGAAGCATTCGCACGGGGTGTAGTAAATGAGGAAGGACATTCTTTAATAAGAGCTATCCGAACACGCCAGGATATTGGAAGTGCCTCCCATCTTTGAAGGTTTTGTTTAATTTTGTCAAACAAATGGACATAGTTCACGTTAAATAAATGATCAAAGACGGATGTAATGAATATACTGAAATAGAGAACCTCGCCCCCCTACACCCCCGTGACCATTTAAAAGGAAACCAGGATTTGCCCTCATCAGGAATTTCCCCAAGACCTCCCACAGGCATGGCCTCCAATGTTGTAAAATTAATCATAGAGCCCGAAAAGGCGGCAAGCGAATTATTGCATTCCATCACGTGAGCTGCCGAAATTGCGGGATTTGACAAAAACATAAGACAATCTGCATACAACATAATTTTATGTGACTTTTATCCCACTTCTGGGGCAGGCATGTTAGGGTAATATTCCCAATTGTGCAGGATGCCACCGAATCTAAGATTGTTGCAGGGATGGGGAAGAGATCAACCCTCGTGTGCCATTTCTGCGGGTTAAAGAAGAAAATAAAATCCCTACTTGTGAGGGAGATCTGCCTCCAGACATCCACCAGCTCTAGTTCTAGACACAAATCCATTAATTGCTTACATTATAACGAGGGCATTGGGGGAACTTTGGACATTCTGTCCATCGTGGGGTCATAAGACAGTCGAAATTTCCTTCTGCAATCATGTGCCATGAAGCAAGATAAGTGAATTTAGAAAATGCATCTACCAGGATTTGAAAAGGGTGCACCGGGTGGCAATAAACATTTAAAATACTGTATTAATTCCCGTAGTTCAAGACTTTGCGATTATGATCCTTCCATGGGTGTTTCATACAATCTAGTAATTTAAATGGAAGATTCTTCCTATCCATGATGACTTTCCCCCCACTCTTAGTATTAAAAGACGAGAAATAAACCCGATCGAACCCGCCCTGCTGTAACGTCAAATGTTTGTGTCATCAAGGTGCATCTCCTGCAATAGGACAACTCTCTCTTTTTAAAGATGAGAAAGTATATTTTTCCTCTTGACTGGCAGATGGCTCCCCTTAATGTTCCAGGTACACCATTTAAGCACATCATTATCCATAACACACTGCAGCAACACTTGAACTCCAGAGAATTTCATATCGAATGAGCATTAATGACAAAAGACTCATCGAGCCTTAAATCTGTACAAACTAAAACTACTGCAACTCACAAGCTCTCAAAACTTTCCAAAGCTAAAACCATTAAAAAAGAACGAAACAAAATCCAAAGTACCAATGACACTTGATAGGGTTTTTACCCCCCACCGCCCAATGGGGACGCTGACGGCATAGGTCTCTGTTCTACAACACTGCCAAAGGCCCTGCTTTTAATTGTATAGGTCCTGCTCTTGTTTGATTTACCAAATCCAATACCTCGCATTAATCCAAACTAAACTCCATCTGCCACTCCTCAGCCCAGTGAGTGATATTACTGCCACCTCACCTTCCCCTCTCCAGGAGGCCTGCACACTCTGGCCTTGATTTTCACAAAGACCCTGAGCTTGGTTGGCCTTCTGTGGTTAGGGGGAGGAGGGACAGATTGCAGACACAGTCAGTGAGGAGGAGAGGCTGGACAGTAATCAGCGGCCTGGTATCACTTCATGGTTTTAGGAAGAAGGCAGTCACACGTGAGAGTTGGATAATACTGATCGGTTTTTTGGGGCCAGATATTATGGTCTTTTTCCGTCTCTGGTATTCAGTAATGAAAATCTATTCGAGACCCTTCATTGTGCAGAGTGTGTCTGCAGGATTTCTTTCCCTAATATTGCAGACTACAGATAATAGCGATTAAAGCTGTTCATAGTTAACTTCGATGGCACAGCACGTACACCCAACAAAGTAAATACAATGACTTCAGATGCTGGAAATCAGATTCTGGATTAGTGGTGCTGGAGGAGCACAGCAGTTCAGGCAGCATTCGAGGAGCAGTAAAATCATCAGGAAGTGCTTTTGCCCGAAACGTCGATTTTACTGCACCTCGGATGCTGCCTGAACTGCTGTGCTCTTCCAGCACCACTAATCCCGTACACTCAACATCCTACAGTTAAGACAAATATTTTGCACTTGTTTAATACAAAGTGTTTTGTGTAGTTCAGTATTGGTAGCCTGATTATAATAAATCCACACCGAGCTGAAAGCTGACGCTTAAAATATGACCCAAAATCTGGATATGGTAGTATCGTGGGTAATGTCCCTGCCTCTGAGCCAGAGGTCTGGATTTGATTCCTGAACGTGCGTGCTGGTGTTCCAAGCTCTGGACTAGAAGTTCTGGATTCAAGTCCTGCCTGTTGCAGAGGTATGTCACAGCATGTCAGAAGAGGCTGATGAGCAAACACACAGGAGAATAATGTTACAGCTTTATGGGTATTGCCGAGTGATGCTAGTGTCCCTACCTCCGGGCACAAAGGTCCAGGTGCAAATACCACAGAAGTGTTTCATAACACACCTGAACTAACTGATTAAAACGGATTTAGAATTGTGGCCTGATGGAGAAGGAAGAGGTGTCAGTATTGCATTTCAGAATTTAGGCCTAGGATGGCTGAAAGTACAGCCATTCGTGTTGATTGGAGTCACATTTTGCAGCAATAAAGGTTTATAAAATCAAAATGGTCATGGATAGGGTGAGTAGTCATGGTTTTATCCCCAGATTGGGGCATACAAAACTTGAGGGCATTGGTTGAAATTGAGAGGGGAAAGTTTTTGACGAGCCCACGAGCACCATTTCACAGAGAGGGTGTGCATGTGGAATGAGCTGCCAGAGGAAGTGGTGGAGGCTGGTACAAATACAGCATGTAAAAGACATCTGGATGCTGACAGACCTGCCGAGCTTTTCCAGCAATGACTGTATTTGTTGCAAAATGCATTCATTTTAACACAATATTCGGAATACATTAAACATTTTATTTTTTAATGACGCAGCGACATATAAACATATCTTCAAATAGACTGAGACCATTTTCTGCTAAGGGTATGGCTCTGTGTATGACAGTAGCAATGATGCATCAACATGGAACAGGGAATGTGATGGAGACATAGTTTGGACAACGTACAAGGAGACCTCACATGGTCCAGTTTGGGAGAGGATGACATTATTGTGTGATTCCGCTCAGATAGAGAGAAAATGTAATCTGCCCGAGAAGGAATGGCCGATTACACTCTCTCTCCTTCATTGTTCCTCATGACAGCAATGTGTGCGAGCTAAAACAAAAAATCTACAGTCATCGTTACCATTCTTATTTTTATAGAATCCCTACAGTGTACAAACATGCTCTTCGGCACAAAACGTCCATACCAACCTTTCCAGGCCCGCTCCCTGACATTTACTCCAACCGATGCACCTAACCTAGAAACCCCTGAACACTTCGGACAAATTATCATGACCAATCCATCTAACCAGCACAGATTTGGACTGTGGAAGGAAACTGGAGCAACCATTAGAATGGGAGAATGTGCAACCTCTACACAAATAGTCACCCGAGTCTGGAATTGAACGCAAGTTCCTCGTGCTGTGAGGCAGCAGTGCTAACCACTGAGCCACTGTGATACCCTTGGGCGATCCCTGGCCAGAATTTTTTGGAATCTCTCCACTGCCTAATGTAAAGGGAATTAAGCCAAATCCAACTGTTCCAAGATGAAATCCCATTGCTAGCAGTTTGTGTGAGTAGAATGTCTTCAGAAGCAGAATAACATTTTGAACAATCTCTCAATTTTTCCTTTTGTCATGAGTTACAATAATATAGGGACTAAGCGCGTTCAACTTGAAATTGCAGAGATTTTGTTTATGTGTGTATGTGTGTGTGTGTGTGTGTGTGCATGTGTGTGTGTGTGTGTGTGTGTCTGTGTGTGTGTGTGTGTGTGTGTGTGTGTGCATGTGTGTGTGTGTGTGTGTGTCTGTGTGTGTGTGTGTGTGTGTGTGTGTGTGTGTGTCAGTGTTCTTAAAAAGGGAAATATCGATTCTTTATTTGAAATTTCCAAACAGTTTGCCAGTCACCTCGCCACCATAGTTTAAGTGACATTGCTCTGGATCATAAACGTGCTATTTTAGCAGATTAAAGAAACTAGCCTGACTTGTTGCTAAAACTGACCCTGACCCAGTCTGAGATCAATATCATCGGCCTTATCACAAACCTGGTTACATTTGACATTTGTTGTGAGCAGTGGAGCAGTGGGAATTGAAAAGGAAACATGATGCGAAAAGTCGGGGAACTATAGACCGGTGAGCCTGATGTCAGTGGAGGGTCAGTTCTTGGAGGGGATTCTGAGGGAAGAGATTTACATACATACTTATGCCCGAAACGTCGATTCTCCTGATCCTTGAATGCTGCCTGACCTGCTGCGCTTTTCCAGCAACACATTTTTCAGCTCATACATTTGGGAATGCAAGGGCTGATCGGGGTAGTCAACGTGGCTTTCTCCATGGGTAATCATGTCTCTTTACTTTGATTGAGTTTTATGAAGAGGTGACAAAAAAGATTGGTGAAGGCAGTTTAGTAGACATTGTCTACATGGACCTCAGTAAGGTGCTCACAATGTTCCAATAGGTAGGCAGATGAGTAATGTTCGGTCACACGAGATACAGAGGAAGCTAGTCACAATTGGCTTGAAGGAAGAGGGATATTTTTCAGACTGGAGGCTTGTGAGCAGCAGTGTGCTGTAAGAATCGGTACTGACTTCACTGCATTTCATCATTTATGTAAAAGATTTAGATGTGAATATTGGGGCCAAAGTTAGTGAGGTTACAGATTACATCAGAAAGGTGGTGTGCTAGATTATCTCAGCGTACAACGAGACCACAATTAGATGGAACAAAGGGACAAGGAGTGACAGATATAGTTAAATTTAGATAACTACGAGCTTTTGCATTTTGGGAAGGCAAATCAGGGCAGAAATTATACACTGAATTGTCAGGTCCTGTTGTGGATCAAAGGGACATAGGGCTGCAGGTACATAGTTCCTTGGAAGTGGAGTCGCAGGTAGACAGAGTAGTGCAAAACACATTTGGCACATTTGCCTTAATCAGTCTGAGCATTGAGTATAGGAGTTGTGGTGGCATGTTTCCTCTGTACAGGATGTTGGTGAGACCACTTTAAGAATATTGCGTACAATTCGGTTGTAGAACTGGAGATTTGAGCTTCAGGGAAAGATTGATTAGGTTGAGGTGTTTCCCCCTGGAGTGTCAGAGGCTGAAGGGTGACATTATAGAGGTTTGTAGAATCATCAGAGGCATGGATATTCTGAACAGCCATGTTCTGCTCCCCAAGATAGGGGAGTCCCGAACAAGAGGGCATAGTTTGAAAATGAGAGGGCGAATTATTTAGAATGGACCTGAAGGTAAATGTTTCACACAGAGAGTGGTGTGTGTGCAGAAAGTGCTGCCAGAGGAAGTGGTGAAGGCGGCTACAATTGCACATTTAAAATGTATCTGAAAGAGGAGGGATATTGGCCAAATGTTGGCAAATAGGACTAGGTCAGAGTTGATGTCTGATCGGAGTGAATAGATTGGACTAACGGGTCTGTTTCCGTTCTGCATGACTGTCAGATTCTATAAGAGGGATGGCGAAGGATTCTGAAAGGACCTTTCAAGTGTGAATTTTCTTCACTGGAAGTTTATTGTGCCTCTATGTTCACATGGATTGAAAGCTGTTTAGTTAAATATTTGACAGGGAAGTGAGACACGGGTAATAGTATACAAACAGGAAAGTGGGGCTGAGTCCACAATCTTAGTACCTGGTGGAGAAGGCTCAAAGTATCTAATGTCCCACTCCTGCTCCTCAGTCCCATGTTTCTGCATTCCATCCAGCCCCGCATACCTGCTGGACAGGAACAGTTGGAGGCCACTTACTCCTATAACCTGTTGCACAGAAACAGAGGAGACTAGTCAGCCTCTCAAGACTGTCACACACGCGTTGACGTGATTTGGGAAATGCAATTGGAAAATCCAGGCACGGGTATGAAAGACGCCCCTCATCTCTCTTTACAGAGCTTCCCCTCTCTGCAACTTTTGCTTCATTTGTTGGTCATGTTTAGACTCAGATTCACTGAGAATACAGCCGCCATACCTCACACAGCGCTGGCTCACAAAATCCTCTGGTCCCCTTGCGTGCAACATTCCATAACAGACATTCATGAAAATAACACCCACGAAAGTTCCAATAACAGAATGTGAGAACATCAGAAACAGGAACCGGTCGTTCACTCCCCAAGCCTGCCTTGCCCTTCACTAAGGTCATGACTGATCTGCTCTCTGTCTCAAATCTTCTTTCACACCCAATTTATCATTGCCCACAACTCTCTGACAGGTCAACATCTATCTACCTCCTCTTCAAATACTTTCAGTCATTTTTTCTCCCCAACACTCTTGAGACGAGAAATCCTGACATTCATTCCCACCTGTTTGAAGAAAACACTTGCTGCTCCTATATCATGGTTTATTGATATGAACAAAAGAGGTTGAGACAAGGGTTCAAGTACAAATGACTGGCCCTGATATCAAGGCAGTGGTTGACGTCTGCTGACATCAAGAAGCTAAACAAAACTGGACTTAATGGGAATCAGAGTAAACTCTCCAGTGTTTGGAGTCAAACATGGCACAAAGGAAGATGTTCATCATCTCAGTCCTGGGTCACCTCTGTGCGAGATCCTCAGGGTAGCGTCCTCTTCACAAACAGCTTCAGCTGCTTCATCAATGTCTCCCGTCCCCACCCTCACCAACATAAGATCAGAATGTGGGGATGGTCACTGAAGATTCCACAATGTTCAGAACATTTTGTACCCCCTTCAGCTCCTGAACTAATCTGTGTCAATGTGCAGCAAGACCCAGACTCCATTGAGACATGTGCTGTTAAATGGTCCGTAACATTCATCTACCAGCACTGCCTGACACTGCACATTACCACAGTAAAATAAGAGTTCATTCAGCACCTCACGCTGGTTTCACAGGAATATGGGGAAGCCATTCAGCCCATTGACACTATTGGAGAAGAACAGGGACAGCCCATTCAGTGCCTCCAGCATATTACTCAGGAAGAGAAGGAGTCTAGTGTGATGGACCACACCAGAGCCCCTCGAAAATATTGGAAGGCGGTAACCTAGACTTTTTTTTATTTTAAACGGAATATAAAGTGATTGTTCCAGATGCAATGTGACAGGTCAAACTACTCGGTGTGAAGCTAAACACTCTTTATTGAAATTCGAAAGATAAAATGAAAGCAAAGAAAGAGGAATTTAGAAAAATGTAGTTCTATTGGACAAGTTAACAGAATAACAAATCTAGGAACTATTACTAATTAACTGAACCAATATAGGAAAATCCCATAAACACAGCCCCTGGTAAAAAGGAAAATTCAGACACAGATTGTCACAAACATTTCTCTAATCCAGGAATTAAAAACAGCACCAAGAGAAAATTCAGAGAGAGTAGCAGCCAGGAGATAGTCACTGAAGCTTCCAACTCTGTGGAGACCCCAATAGTTTCTGATGCTACTTAGAAACCAAAACCCAGAGATCGTAATTTGTGAGAGCTGGCCACACCCATTCAGTCTGCATTAAAATTAACCCAAAACCTCCCTAGCTGTTTACTCAGTGGCCTTAACTAACCAGGAGAAAGTGAGGTCTGCAGATGCTGGAGATCAGAGATGGAAATGTGTTGCTGGAAAAGCACAGCAGGTCAGGCAGCATCTCGGGAACAGGAGAATCGACGTTTCGGGCATTAGCCCTGAAGAAGGGCTAATGCCCGAAACGTCGATTCTCCTGTTCCCTAGATGCTGCCTGACCTGCTGTGCTTTTCCAGCAACACATTTCCATCTCGGCCTTAATGAACCAGTTTGGTAACGATCATTCAATCTCTCTCTGAAAAGAAACCAGGACAAAATAACCTCTCAAAGACTGCGGCATCATCACACTTGTCAGCACATCGAGCTGTCAAACAGGATTTAGGGGTAACCCAATCAGGCCCTTGGTCCTGTCCAATCGGAAGAGAAAGAAGCCATTCAGTCCCTTGCGTCACTTACACAGGAATAGGAGGAGGCCATTCAGCCCCTGGAGTCTCTTACACGGGAACAGGGGAAGGCCATTCGGCCCCTAAAGCCACTTCCACAGCAACACGATGAGGCCATTCAGCTCCTTCAGTCTCTTACACAGGAACAGAAGGAGGCCATTCAGCACCTAAAGTCACTTACACAGGAACAGGGAGGAGGCCATTCAGCCCTTAAGTCACTTACACAGGAACAATACGAGGCCATTTCCCCTCAACGCACTTGCAAAGGGACAGAATGAGGTAATTGATGCTGATTCCTGATGAATGGCTTATGCCCAAAACGTGGATTCCCCTGCTCCTCGGAGCTGCCTGACCTGCTGTGCTTTTCCAGCAATCTACTCTCTACTACAATCTCCAGATCGGCAGTCCTCACTATCTCCAGATTGATGCTCCCACATGATGAACAAGTGGATCAGAGGCTGCACAGACAGACTGCTCCACGTTGTTCCTCCTGGCTCCGTTGCTCATGATACACACGTGGGACTTTCACGTGGTTTTCTAGTGTTGAGGAGGGAAGCTATATGTCTTGTGTGAAGTCTCAAGAAGGCACCTTCCATCTCCAAGAAGCCAGCCTGGTGTTCTCTATGTAGGGCGGAAGTTGGTGGGAATGGCTACCTGTTTCAGATCGAAGGTACTGTGGCTGCTGTTGGGGATTATATGCAACCTGACGTTCAGTACGGGCTCACATGCCGACTGCACAATAACATGGGGATAGTTAATTTAGGCATATAAACTATTAGGAAAGTCATGTTAGACTGATGAATCGACTCTCTATGTTCAAATAATGCTGATCTTGCTCATGTTGATCTTGTCGAGTGCTTGTCTTGTGCAGTGTAACCTGTATGCCTTACTCTGTCGAAGTCTATTTCCACACTATGATCTGTCTGGCCATGCTTACTATGATCTGCCTCCACTGCTCAGAAAGAAAGTGTTTCCTTGGACTGAGGTACACGTGACAATAAATCACACCAATCAGTCCTGGGTAAAGTATGGAATTTCTCACCCTATCAATGTGTCATTTGGAAATACACCTGCTACACCTCGTTTCAGCATCACCATTTCTTCGTATTTCACAGCTTTGCAGATTAAACTCTCAGGTTCTTCACTCTAGCCTCATGATACCGCCATCTGTATCTGTGGGAAGGATAGCATTCCTTACAAAGGAGATCAAATCCGTAGAGAGTGTCCCAAAAGCTCTCTCCGCAAGGCTCTACAACAGCAGGAAGATGGCTTTGCTGATGTACTCGAATCATCTTACAATGAAGGACAGCATACCATTGACTGCACCCGTTACTTACACAGGGTTTGATTCAGAGCAGTCACAGTAGACTTGTGAGTGGGCGATCATGCTTCCCAAATTTGTTAGCGTTCTTTGATAAAGTGACCAGGAAGGTTTGCGAGGACAAAGCTGTAAATTTAGTCTCTATGGATTTCAGTAGGGCCTTTGATAAGTTTCCACATGACAGGCTGCTCTGGAAAGTTCCATCACGTGGAATGCTGGGGGAACTGGCCAGTCGGATACACAGTTGGGTTGATGATCGGAAGCAGAGGGTTTAGTGTAAGGATGATAGTCAGACTGGAGACTGTGTCCATTGCTGTTTGTTATCTATGATTTGGTTGAGAATGTGCAAGGCATGATTAGTACGTTTGTAGATGACACTAAAATAAGTGGTAGCGTGATCAGTGAGGAAGTTTATCAGAAATTGCAGCAGGACTTTAATCAGGTGGGGAAGTGGGCCGAGATATGGCAAATGAAATTTAATATAGATGTGTGACGTCTTGCATTTTGGAAACTCAAATCAAGGTAGGAGTTTCACGGTGAATGGGAGGGTCTTAAGGGGTGCATTGGGCAGAGAGACCTTGGTTTTCACGGGCACGGTTCTCTAAGAGTAGAGTCACAGGTAGAGAGGGCAGTGAAGAAGGCTTTTAGCACATTGGCCTTCATCAGGCAGGATATTGAGTATAGAATTTGGGAACTTAAGCTACAGTTACACAGGACTTTGGTACGGCCGCACTTGGAGTATTGTGTTCAGTTTTTGTAACCTTGTTATAGGGAAGATGTTGTTAAATTAGAAAGAGTGCAGAAGAAATTTACAAAGACGTTGCCAGGACCCAATGATCTGAGTTACAGGGAGAGGTTAGACAAGCTAGGACCTTTTCGTTAAAGTGTAGGAGACTGAGGGAGTCCTTATAGTGCTGTATAAAATCACGAGGGGTATGGATAGGGTTAATGATCTCAGTCTTTTTCCCAGGTGTACAGAATTGAGGATTAGAGGGGATCAGTGTAAGGTTCGAGGGGAAGGAATAAAAGGGAACCTGAGGGGTCACTTCTTTACACAGAGGCTGGCACATGGATGAGCTGCCAGAAGATGTGGTTGGGGGGTGAACATTAACAACATTTCAATGCATTTGGATAAATATTCGATAGGAAAGGATTGGAAGGATATGGGCCAACTGCAGGGAAATGGGGCTAACGTGGATGGACATTTACAAGGTGGAGATGAACCCCTCTGTTAATTAAAACCAAACACCCAGAAAGCTCGCCTCACCTCGTAATCTGTTATAATATGAGTGACACAGATCTCCTATATTCGACTATTTAAACAAAAATTAACAAGTTTGTTTCTTAACTTTAATAGTGAACACTAAACATCAACTATTCACAGATACAAGCTATTTACTACCTGACTCCAACTCTGTAAAAATATGCTGTTCCAACAGCCCACATATTAAACATTACAATCTCAAGACCACACAGTCTCTATCTTCTCCACTGTGTTCACTCTTTCAGCTGCTGATCTCCCTGGTCATTTTTTTTTATTGCAAGTACGTTTGCATGAACATGTATCTTTGATAGAGAGTGTTTGAGATGGCCAGTTAGCACTCCTGCTCTACAGCAGTGGCTCTGCTGTTGGATGGCAGTAGCTCTCCCACCAGTGTTCAAAATGCTGGGTTTGTATACTCCCCATGATATAGTAATTCTCATAATTTGGTTGCTGTCCAGCTATCCAAATAATAATATTCAATTCTGTTGGCTTCTGGTTTCCTGAGCGTTATTTAAACTCTTTGGTTTAATTTGAATGGCTTTCAAAACAGCAACCAAAACTCAGGTATCTATTTCTCAGCTAATGGTGACATGTGGAACAGTGTGACATTTAGCTGGCATCTGTGGCTTTAATTTCTATTCGGCAAAACCCGTTCTGTTTTAAAGTACCCTACATGTTTTTGGCTTCGTAACATCTCCCCACTTCAGGAAATAAAATGAAACAGCAGAATGAAAAGATGGCTACATTTCTTTTCCTCCAATTCTTAATCCCAATTTTATGAAATACAAAAGTATTGATCTCAGTTATATCATTCATATCAATTCTGCACACCATTATAACACTGGAATAAGGCAAATCTTACCTATACTTTTTCCTTTAAATCCGTGAAAACACATCTGCTATCACATTGTAGGATCCGCAGCATGTACATTTTGTGAGTTTAAAGTCGGTAAGGTAAGACTCCAATGAAATAGTCTCATATTCTGCTCTTTACCTATTCCAAAAAATGCAAGAGATTTGTCATTGTCCACAACCATCTCCGACAATTTGTTTGTCACATACACATTAAAATATTGTCAGGCCAGTGTGAAACTTAATCATTCTTGTTCAATAATGGAGATTTTGTATTTTGTTTCTGGTGGATATTGAGTTTTTTCGACAAGTAGCCAATTAGCCATTCAGTTCCATCATCATCTTTCTGTATCAATACATCTCCGAGCCCTATATCCCGAAAATCAAACAGAATTTTCATAGGGTTTCAGAATATTTGGTGCAGCTAAAACTGGTGCGGTGATTAATCCTGCTTTAAAATTCTCAAATGCCTTCTGGCATTGTTCTGTCCAACACAATACTGTGTTCTTCTTTAATAAATCCATCAGTGGTGCCCATACACTGCTGAAGTTTGGAACAAACTTATGATAGAATCCACTCAGTTCCAAACATCGAAGCACCTCTTTCTTCGAGGATGGTCGTGGAAATTCCTCAAAGCCCTTCGTCTTTGTGTTCCATGGAGGCAACCTTCCATGGCCAATGTAATGTCCCAGGAACGTCCCCTCTGCTTTCAAGAATTCTGTTTTCTTTAAGTTTATTCCCAAGTTTGCTTTTTGTAATCGTTCAACATGCTCTGTCAACTGTAACATGGGAGCTTTCAATCACTTGCTAAAGATCACTACATCATACAGATAACCTGCACAATTTGTTCATCTGGCCACAGCTCTGTTCCTGAGTCTTAAATGTGGTAGTGCATTATTCATTCATATGAAATACTCGGTAAAGTTTTTTTGTCATCTCTGGTATTTTTACTAGATAGTTTAACTGACTCCACATTTTTTTTTAATTTGAAAGGGGCCACTAAACCTGGCTTTGAAGAGATTTCTTACCACTGGTGGCAATACTAATACGTCATCCCCACGGGAAATCTTCAAAGTTTCAGTGTTTATATCTGCCACCTGCTTCACTCTATGTTGTGCTCTTCAGATACTGTTTAGCAAACTCACCTACTCCATCTACTCTCTCCTTCACCTCATACACATAATCCAAGTGTGAGATTTCCGACTTCGGTCCTGTCAATTTTTATTTAATTAATTTCAAAGGAGCTCTCACTTCATGTACGAATATTAACTCAAAGGAAGTAAAGTGAATAGATTTATTTGGGGCATCTCTAATTGCAAACAATTTAATGGGGCACCTTTATCCCAATCATTTGGCCAACCCTGACAGTACGCTGTTAACATAGTCTTCAGCGTCTGATGCTAAATTTCCAAGGCTCCCTGGGATTCAGGATGGGACGCCCATGATTTGAAGTGTTGTATTCCTAAGCCATCCATGACTTCCTTAAACAGTTGAGTGGTAAAATGAGACCCTTGGTCTGACTGAATCTCTCTGGGCAGTCCACAATGAGTAAAGAAAGGTACCAACTCCTCCACCTCCCTTTTTGCCTTGACACTCCAATAATGGAATTGCCTCTGGAAATCTGGTAGACGCATCCACTATGGTCAGCAAATATTGTTTTCCACTTTTACTTTAGAAAGGGGAGCTACACAATTAATCATAACCCACGTGCAAGGTTCTTCGAATGCAGGAATTGGCAAGAAAGGTGCTGGTTTTATTACTGCCTGTTACTTACCTACCATTTGGTATGTATGTCACGTACAACAAAAACTAACAGCGTCCTTGCGCATTCCAGGCCACTAGAAATGGTTCTGTACCTTAGCCTGAGTCTTCTGTACACCTAAATGACCGCCTGCAGTTAGTTTATGAGCTACCTGTAACACTGTAAATTACTGCTAACACAATCTGGTGCACATCGGCCCATTTCCCTTCTGCAGTAACCTATCGGGGTCTGCATTTTAATTTTATGATTCTATCTTTAAGTTAATAACGTTCAACAATATATTCTGATTCCTTTTCTGTGCCTGTTCAGGTTTTTCCTGCACCGTTACATCAAACGGGGGTCAGTTCATTGAGCATCAACCCATTTGTCTTTTTCGTTCGTTTTTCCTTCCTGCTGTAACTTATGACAGTGGGATCATGTTACTACACAGTCTGGAAAACTTCCTGGTTAACTTTCTTTTAACTCACCAATTCCCTAGTCTTCCTTTGGCTGCTCCACCACAAGGGGTGCCTATCGCACCTCGCCTCCTGCTAAATCGTTCCCAAGAATAAACTGTATTCCTGGAACTGACACTCTGTTACTCACTGTTACTGTTACTTCCCTTATCTTGATTTGGCATCCCATTCTGATGTTACACAAGGGAATGCTTAATTTCTGTCCCCATTCCACAAATTAACATGCTCTTGATTAACATGCCAGAAAGAGTGAAAAAAACTTTCATTTCTTACTATTAGAGGGTGAGAGAAAGTGAGGGCTGCAGATGCTGGAGATGAGAGTTGAAAAGTGTAGGGCTGGGAAAGCACAGCACGTCGGCAGCATCCGAGATGCAGGGGCGTTGACGTTTCAGGCATAAATGCTTTTCATCAGGAAAGTGGGGGGTAAGGGAGGGGGAAGGAGTTTGATAAATAAATGGGAGGGTGGGGGTGGAGATAGGTGGAAGGAGCTTGGAAGGCCATAGGTAGATGCAAGCGGGGTATGATGGTGGTAGGTCGGACAGGAGAGTGATAGGACTCCTATCGGTGGTAGGACAGCTGGAATATTCAAACTGTACAGCATCAACGTTGACTTCACCAAATTCCAAATCTCCCCTCCACCAACCTTTCCCCGATCCAACTGTTCAAACTAGCACTGCCCTCTCGGACTACACTAACTAGCCATCTTCGTTTCCATCTATCGACTCCACCCTACCCTCGGACATGTCACTATCACTCCCACCTACATCTTCTTATTGCCTTCCCGGTGACCCTCCCACCAGCTCAGTTACTACACTTGTATTTATCTTTCAGCCCCATTGTCCCCGCCTCATGTTCCTGACGATGGATTTCTGCCTGATATTCGATTGTCCTGCTGTTTGGATGCTGCCTGATCTGTTGTGCTTTTCCGGCGCCTCACTTCTCAACTATTAGAGACTGAGTAGATCCCGTATCTCACAAAATTCTAACTTCTTGTCCAACTCCCCCGTTCTTTCTGAGTAAACTTTATCTACAGAGGTGAATTCTTCAGAGAGATCAGGCACTGCCTCCATACCCAGCCCTTGCCAAGGCTGTGCAATTTCCTGCAGCTCCTCGGCTCCACTTGGCGTCTCCTTTACCAGTTTCACTAATGCCACTGGGCTGAGCCTCTTCTACCGCATCTTTCCCCAAAGTGTTTTCCTTTAACGCCCAGCACGGTGTGTCCCAGCTTACTGCAGTGAAAACAACTTTTTTCCTGTGCCCTTTTTCAACCACCAGCACTGTAAGTTTATGTGTTCCACTCCGTTGTAGTGAGAGCACCGGAGGCCTTTCACCATCTTCCAACCCTCTTGGGCTTCTTTCTTCACCTGTGGTAAACTATTGTGAGCTACTGTTCGCTTTGTAATGTGTGATCGTCCATTCTCCAAATGTCTATCCCTCACAGGATGAAATTCCTGCCAGAAGCTAAATTTCATCACATGTCACAATGCATGTTTACCTGCCATTTCTGCCGTGCTTCTCACTTCTTGAACTTTCTATTCATTCACATGAATTCTTACTATCTCTAGAAGTGAGTCTTTTAACTTCTCCAGCAGAATACTCTCCCCACAAGCCTCACAGGTGTTATCCATTTTTAAGGCCAGTACCCACCTGTCAAAATGACTGGTTATTTCTTTCAAACTCAATATAAGTCTGACCTGGTTCCTTCTCTATTTTTCTGAACTTCTGTCTATATGCTTCTAGTACCAAATCATAACCAATCAAAATAGCCAGTTTGACATCTTGATAATCTCTTGATCCCTCATCTGACAGCGCTGCACATATCTCACCAGCTGTTCCCACCAGCTTCGTCTGAACTAGCATTACCCACAAGTTCACTGGACACGTCATCTGCCTAGCCATTTTTTCAAATGAAATAAAAAAGATTTTGACATTTTTCTCACCGAAATATGGCAAGCTACTAACCTAGCTGTATTCATCCCTACGTTCTCCCTTCATCTCCATCCTGTTAATTTAACTTTCTTGTCTAATTCCCAACTTCTGAATTTCAAATCCCCTCTCTCTTTCTTTTTCCTCTCTTTCACTTTCGTCTCTCTCTCTATGTTTCCGTCCCTTCATTTATCTTCTAACTCCAGTTGCCACATTTGCAATTTAAGTTTTTATAACTCTACTGCAGTTGCCTGTTTCTCTGATACATCAAAGTGCTTGACCAACTCCATTACAATTTCAACTTCTCTTTTATCCCTGGTTAAACACAATTCCAACCTATTTGCTAATTCTAAAAAATGTCCTCCTTCTGTCTTTCTAAACTTCCTTGGAAAATTTGGGAACCTCTTTAGTAATGTTTAAAGCCATTTCCCTCACTTTTCATTTAACCAACCACAAGTAACAAAATAAAACCAATTTTCCCACTGGTTTTATTTGAAGATCAAAGTCACTAATTGCAATGAGTTGGAATTTTCTGGGGCCTGTTGTATCTCAAATCTGTTCACGTTGGTCCAAGTGCCACACGGCAAGGCCCCAAACTGTTATGACATCAATATCGAGCCCCTCTGTAAATTAAAACCACACACCCAGAAAAGCTCACCTCACATCATAATCTGTCAAAACGTGAGAGACAGAGAACTCATAAATTCCACTAATAAACAAAAAATAACAATTTATATGTGTGCAAGTTAGCTCGCTGAGCTTCAAGGTTTGTTTTCAGAAGTTTCGTACCCATGACTAGGTGACATCATCAGTGAGAGTATCTGCTGAAGCTCTGGTGGTATGTCCCGCCTCTCTATTTATAGGTCTTGATTTCTTAAAGTGGGTGATGTCATTTCCGGTTACTTTAACAAGAGAATGCAGACAGGATCTAAATTGATGCGTTTATTGATGGACTTCTGGTTAGAATACCATTCCTTTAAGAAGGTCCTTGCGTGTCTTAGTATGTGTGTGTGCTTTGTCTCAGTCAAAGTGGTGCCCTTCTTTGTCTGTATTTATGGAACATAGTGATAGTGCGTCATGTCTTTTGGTGGCTAGTTGGTGTTCATGTATCCTCGTAACACGACAACAGGACAGTCTCAATGGTGGAAAAATGATTTTATATACACTGTTTAATCAATGTGTGTGTGCAGATAAGTCGCATTTTTCATATGTGCACAACACATTGTCAAAGAACAACAGAGACACAGTTAACGAAAAATGATGCATATGATGTATAAAATTGATAAAATATTAAAACATGATTTGATCCTCTCAACGTTCCCTCCTTTTCTGGGATTCCCAATTCTAGTCTCTCATTCTTACCAGGAAGTGTGCTCCAAATTCTTGATTCTGGTGTCCCAACTTATTTCAGTTAATCCCCTTTCTTCTGGGATTTCAATATGTTGCCCTGCTGTGTTCTTTCCAAAGCTAGTGTCTGTCATATTATTGGAGATAAATAATCTGGCATCAGACCCAGCATTTGAACATATTACTCTGTTGTACATGCACTGTACAAAGAACCACAGCACACAGGCATTGCCAAAACATTGAGGGATGTTCATCTACTTCTTTCGATAATGTAGTTTTCTCATTTTCCACATTTCCATATCTATGTCCTTTCTCTCATTGTCCCTTTGTATCTAGTTAAGAAATCCACGAATTATTCTTCGTGTCCCATCTCCAAAAACTCCTTCTTTCAGTTTATATCTAATGCTCTCTTCAAGATGTAATGTGGCTATAATTAAGCAATGTGACTACAAGGACATGCGGGTGGAGCTGGCCAGAGTTAATTGGAAGGGGAGCTGAGCAGGTAAGACCATGGAGCAGCAATGAGAGGAGGTTCGGGGGATAATTCGGAAGATAATACAAGAAATACAACCCCAAGAAATTGAAACATACTCATGGGAGAACAAGGCAGCCATGAGTGATAAGGCATCAAACCAAACGAGAAAATATACAATGTGGTGAAGATGATTGGGAATCCAGAGAATTTATTGGCTCTGCAACTAAATAATGCTGGCATTACTGACACTACAAAGCTCTTAATCATGGTCAGGGAAAGAAACAGAGGAAACACATTGACTTTAAACACAGCAGATGGTATTTCTCAAGGAAAAAGATTCAGGTGAATTAACCATTTGAATTAAGATCAGTTAAATGCTTTTGCGGATTGTGTCAGCTTGGAAGCATGACCCGGGGAGACAGACCCTCAGCAGAATGAGAGTATGAAAATGGAAGTATTTCCAAATCAGAAACCAGGTTAGGTCACTGAGTGCAGGGCTGATGGGTGAATGGGTGTCAGTGAGAATTGGGGAACAGACAGCAGAATTGCATTGCAGGTATTGCAGCTCGAAACTGCGTATTCATGTAGTGCTGTAGACCACAGCAGCAGGAGAGGCAGACCTGCATTCAACCACAACCTGTGACGTTTTGCCCAGGATAACACCTCAGTCTGTCATGACCATCAACACCATCTATGGCTCAGTGACGAGTGTGGGTGAACATGTCAGAGTCAGAATCACATGAACCTTAATTTGATGCAAACTCAATGTTTGGGTGAAGATTTGTACAAAATCCCATGCAAGGACTGCACAAAACACTCTTTAGGACAATCAGGAAGACAGCTAATGATCCGCATTCATGAACATCAACTAGCCATGAAACGACACGACCAGCTATCCTTAGTAGCCACACACGCAGACGACAAGCAACATGAATTCGACTGGGACAACACTACCATTATAGGGCAAGCCAAACAAAGAACAGCCAGGGAATTCCTAGAAGCATGGCACTCATCCACAAACTCCATCAACAAACACATAGACCTGGACCCAATATACCGGCCACTACAGCGGACAGCTGAAACTGACATCCAGAAGCGGCAGGGACAGGCCACTATAAATGCCGGAGGAAACACCACAGAAGCGGTTCACAGGAGGCTCCCAAGCGCTGAGGATGTCACCAAGACAGGGGACGAAACGTTTGCAACAAAAACTTCCTGCTCAGCGAACAGAACCACAACAACTGATGCTAACTCATTAAAGCTACCAGACATGACCAACAGATCTGATCGAAGCCCTGCAGTTCTGCCACATTCAGTCATAAATGGTGATGGACGATTAAACAAATGACTGGAGGAGAGGGCTCCACAAACATCCCCATCCTAAATAATGGAACAGACCTGCACATCAGTGTAAAAGAGAAGGATGCTTTATCTGCACCATCTTCTGCCAGAAGTGTTGAGTCGATGATACACCTCACCCTCATCATGATGCCCACAAAATCACAGATGCCAGTCTTCAACCAATTTGATTCGCTGCCCGTGACATGAAGAAACAGCTGAACACAGTAGATACGACACATTCAATGGGTCCTGACTCCATTCCTGCAATAGGACTGCAGACTTGTGCTGCACAACAAGCCGTGTCCCTAGGGAAGCTTTTCTATTCCAGCTCCAACTCTGACATCTCCCTGGCAATGTGGAAAATTACTCAGCTATGTCCCGTTCCTTAAGACGGGAATAATTACAATCTGACCAATTACCACCTCCTCATTCCCATCATGACAGTCAAATTGGTGGGAGTTCTTTTTGACAGAGCAGTCAAGCAGCACAGAAATAACCTGCTCAGTGTGATTTTTGACAGGTCCCCATGTGGAGATGGTGCTGTGGAAATGTCACTGGATTATTAATCCAGACCAGGCTAATGCTCTGGCAGCGGGTGGAAGTTAAAGACAATTAATAAAATATCAAGATCTAAAATCTGGGGTCAGTAACAGAGACCTTGAAGCCAATATGGATTATAAACAGAATTTCCTTCTCCAATGTACTTTTAGGAAGTGAATCTCCCGTGATTTCCTGGGCTGGCCTAATAGTGACTCCAAAGACCCTGACATGTGATAAACATTTCAATGCTCTCTGAAATTGCCAAGCAAGGGCACTCATTTGTATCAAACTACTCCGAGGTCTGAAAGGATGAAATTGGACAGAACACCCGGCCTCAAGAATCAATGTCGGAAAAGGGAATTGGAACAGAGTCCTGTCGACCCTGCAGAAACCTCATTCCTAACATTTGAGAGCTTGTGACAACATTTACAGAGCTTTCCCACAGACTGCACAGAAACATCGGGAATGGAAAACACATTTAGCCTCCCCATTCTAGTTCATGGAAAAAATCTTCTCAATACACTTACCCCATAGATATACATATCCGTTAATGTGAGTAACCTTGGGAAGCTATAAAATAGGCGGTGCAGTGGTCCGTTTGGTCCATCGAGTTTGCTAACCAATTCAAAATAATGATGGTTGGCCCTTCATTTCCACACCGTACTCCTGCTCTCCCACCATCCCTTTACTGTCTCTAAATCCTTATTTATAATCAGTGTCTAGTTTTCCTAGTGCGAGCGAATTCCCCATGTTCACCAGTCAGTGAGAGCAGACATTTATTCTCATCTCAATGCAGAGTGACCTGCCTGGGCCGAATACTGTGGCCTTGTTTTAGAAGTCCTAGGGGAATTATCATCCCTGATTCCAATCTGTCTCACCCTGTCAGAGTTTTGTATGTTTCACTGAGATCTCCACTCATTTTCCTAAACCCCATGGAATACAGGCCCAGTCTCCCCAAACTCTGCTCCCACAACAAGCCCGTCATCCCAGAGATCAGTCTCGTCATCCTTCACTGCTCTCTGTCAATGTCAGGTTTGTCCTTTATCAGGTAAGGAGACCAAAACTGCCCACAATACTGCACAATGTTCAAGATGATATCTCACTAGACCCTGTACAGCTGCAGTAAGATACATTTTCTCCTGGACTCACATCCCCCTGAAATGAAGGTCAACACACCGTTTATCTTCCTCACTGCTTTCTGTTTCTGCAATATTGCTTTCAGTGACTGGTGTACAAGGAGATGCAGATCCTTTTCAGTATTGCAGATCCCCACTTGGTGGGTCTGTGTACACTGGTCAGCGTGGCAATGTCATTCCTAGTATTGACTTCTGGTTACAGAACACACTGCGCTGCAGGGGCCTCAGAGGTTTATGCAGAAGGAAAGAACAAAAAGGAGCATACGTCCCTTTGTAGATCAACATGTTTCAACCAATCCCTTTCAAATGGTAGGCTGCCAATTTATCGTTTCCAACAAAGGGCACACAGTCGCCTGGATCTACATTGTTCTCCATCTGTCACGTATTTACCCATTCACTCCACTTGTCTTAGTCTTCTCGGTGCTTTATTACATCCTCCTCACCCACTCACAATCCCACATCCGTTAGTGCTGTCAGCAGGCTGGGATATATTGTATCTGATTCCAGCAACCAAATGTTTAAAGGGCATTGTGAGCAGCTGGGCCCCAAGCACCGATCCCTACGACACCTCAGCAACCGTCTTCTGTTAATTTCTATTTATTTATTTCGTGAATCTGGGTGTCACTGGCTGGGCCAGCATTTATTGCTTGTCCCTAGTTGCCCTTGAGAAGGTGGTGGTGAGCTGCCTTGTTGAGCGCTGCAGTTCACCTGCTGTGGTTGACCTCCAATGCCATTAGGAAGGGAATCCCAGGATTCTGACCCAGTGACTGTGAAGGAGCGGTGATATATTTCCAAGTCAGGATGGTGAATAGCTTGGAGGCGAACCTAAAGATGATGGTATTCCCATACATCTGTAGTCCTTGTCCTTCTAGATAGACATGGTCGTGAGTTGGGAAGATGGTATCTGAGGATCTTTGGTGAATCTTTTCATTGCAGCATGTAGGTAGTAAAACACTGCTGCTGCTGCTGAGCGTTGATGGTGGAGCATTGTGGATGAAGAGACAGCCAAACTGGCTGCTTTGTCCTAGATGGTATAAAGCTTCTTGAGTGTTGTTGGGGCTGCACTCATCCAGGCAAATTGGGAGTCTCCTATTATACTTCTGACTTATGCATTGTAGACGATGGACAGACTTTTGGAAGTCAGGATGTGAGTTACTCGCCGCAGTTTTCCTAGCTTCGGACCTGCTCTTATAGTTACTGTGTTCATGTGGCGAGACCAGTGAGTTTTTGAGCAATGATTACCCACCAGGAATCTGATTCTGGGGGATTCAGTGATAGTAAAGCCATTGAATGCCAAGGGGCAGGTTTGATTGTATTTTATTGGTGATGGTCCTGGTCTGGTATTCGTGTGGGCTGAATATTACTTGCCACTTGTTAGATTGGATACTCTCCAGATCTTGTCGCATTTGAACATGGACTGCTTCAGTATCTGAGGAGCCACAAATGTTGCAGAACATTGTACAATCATTGGCGAACATCATTGGCGAATGTACAACATTCTGACCTTAAAATGGAGGGAAGGTCATTGATGAAGCAGTCCTGAAGAAGTTTTCGGTCACTGCTCGAGGGACCCCTACAGATTTGGAGCTGAGTTGACTGACCATCATCAAACATGACCACCTTCCTACGCGTCAAGCATGAATCTAACCAGCAGGGAGTTTGCCACTGATACCCATTGATTCCAGGGTTGCTAACGCCCTTTGATACCACACTTGGTTGAGTGCAGTCTTGAATTAAAGGGCTGTCACTCTCACCCTACCTCTGGATTCAGCTCCTTTGTCCATGTTTTAACCACGGTACTGAGGTCAGGAGCTGAGTGGCCCTGGTGGAGCCCAAATTGGGCGTCATTGACAAGGGTATTGCTGAGCAAGTTGCTGCTTAAAAGCACTGAGACCTTCCAGCACTTTACTGATGATCGAGAGTAGACTGATGAAGTGGTATTTGGCCGGATTGGATTTGTACTGCTTTTTATATACAGGAGATACTTGGGTTAATTTTCCACGTAATCGGGGAAAGCCATTGTTGTAACTGTATTGAAACAATTTGGCGAGGGGAGTGGCAAGTTATGGAGCACAAGTTTTCAGTACTATTGCCAGAATGTTGTCAGATTATGGACCCTATGGAGTATCCAGTATCTCCAACCGTTTCTGGATATCACGTGGATTGAATCAAATTGGTTGATGACTGGTAACTGAATTGCTGAGGACGACTGGAGGAGGCTGAAATGGATCATCCACTCAGCACTTCTGACTGAAGGTTGTTGCGAATGCATCAACCTTATCTTATACATTGAAGTGCTGGGCTCTTCCATCATGGAGGAAGGGGTTATTTGTGGAATCTCTTCCTCCAATGAATTGTTTAATTGTCCCCAACGTTTCTCGACTAGATGTGGAAGGACTGCAGAGCTTAGATCTGAACCGTTGCTTGTGGGATCACTTAGCTCTGTCTATCACTTCCTGCTTATGCTGTTTGGCGCACAAGTAGTCCTGTTTGGTGGCTTCACCAGGCTTACACCTCATTGTCAGGTATGCCTGGTGCTGCTCCTGCCATCCTGCACACTCCATTGAACCACTGTTGATCCTCTGGATTGATGGTAATTGTTGCGAGGGCGATATGCCAGGCCATGAGGTTATGCGGGAGTACAATTCCGCTGCTATTGATGACCCACAACACCTTAAGGACACCCAGATTTGAGCTGCTAGATCTGTTCGAAGTCTGTCCTATTTAGCACCGTGATAGTACCACCAAAATGGTGGAGGTTATTCTCAATGTGCAGGTGTGACTTTGTCTCCACAATGACTATGCGGTGGTCACTCTTACCGATACTGTCATGGACAGATACTTCTGCAACTGGCAGATTAGTAAGGCTGTGGTCAAGAATGTATTTTCCTCTTGTTTGTTCCTTCACCACCTGCAGCCAGTTATATCCTTTAGGAACCGGCTAGCTCGATCAGTAATGCTGAAGCTGAGATACTGTTGGTGGTGAACATTGAAATCCCCCACCCAGAGTACATCTTGCGTACGTGCTACCCTCAGTGCTTCCTCCAAGTGCTGGTCAGCATGGAGGAGTACTGATTCATCAGTTGATAGAGGCTGGTACATGGAAATCAGCAGGACGTTTCCTTTCCCATGTACAAACTGATGCCATGAGACTTCATGGGATACGGAGTCACTGTTGAGGACTCCAAGAGCAATTCCCTTCCAACTGTATCCCACTGTACTGCCATTTCTGCTGTGTGCGCCCTGCTGATGAGACAGGAGCTATCTGGGGAAGGTAATGGGGAGTCTGGGACATAGTCATACTCACAGAATCATACCTTTCAGACAATGTTAGGCTATTACTTGTTGAGTCTGTTTATTTCGATTCACTGTTTCCTGCCAGCTGTCCCATGCTAGAAACATGTCCATATATTAGCCCCAATCCACTCAGATTTGATTTTGCAAATTGGGATTGGAGCATTACCAACATTTTTCTAAAAATCAACATGTTTTACATCCATTGCTTCTCTTTCATTTGTCTCCCAGCCTGTTTCTCAAACATAATTCCCAATTCATAAATCTATGTTAGCGTTGTCTATTACCATTACTTTCAGCCACAATAATTTCTGCTAAACCATTTACTTACTATGTTTATTGTTCCATGTACTCTATCATTTTCCTACACCACACTCGGTTTTCCTTATATTGTTAGAAAGTTTTGTGAAGACAGAACTGAAGTAGTGGCTTCATAGTTCTGCCATTTCCCTGTTCCCCATTCTCCATTCTCTGGTTTCAAACTGTAAGGAAACTGCACTTGCTTTCTCATATTTCTCACATTGACATAATTTAACAAGCTAATACAGTTCACACTTATAACCCTTATGAATATAACTCTTCAGAAATCCATCAATTCCTGCCTTAAACTGTTCAATAATTGACCTTCCACACCATACACTCACAGGGGCATAGACTCTGTGCCAACAGAAATACAGCACGATCTATATTAGTCCCACTTTCCTACACCAGGCCCATAGCCAGGAATGTTATTACACTTACTTATTACACCTTCCCCACTCTCCACCTAGCCCCCCTCCACATTCAGATCTATATTTTGTTATGTTTAAATCATCTCTGAACCTCAAACTCTTCACTTTAACAGTGTTCTCCTTTGTTCTTGACCCTCTCTTAAAAGGAACAGCTGCTGTCTATCCACCCTGTCCGTGTCGCTTATAATCTTATCCTTCTGAATCACTGACCCCTCAGCCTTCTCTGCTCCAAAGTAAACAACCCGAGCTTATCCAGCCTCTCTCCATAGCTGATATGCTCTATCCCACGGAACATCCTGGTGAATCACCTCTCCAGTACAATCACATCTTTCCTGGGATGTGGTTCCCGGAGCTACATACAGTACTCCATTTTGGCCGAACCAAAGCCCTGTATTGCTCTTATAATCTACACCCTGATTAGGAAACGCTACACCCAAGGTAGCGTTAACTAGTCTTAACTAGTCCATTAACCTGTCCAGGAGAAAGTGAGGAATGCAGATGCTGGAGATCAGAGCTTAAAAAAATGTGTTGCTGGAAAAGCGCAGCATCAAAGGAGCAGCAGAATCAACGTTTCAGGCATAAGCCTTCTACAGGAATCTGCCCGAAACATCGATTTTCCTGTTTCTTTGATGCTGCCTGACCTGCTGCGCTTTTCCAGCAACAAAGTTTTAAGCATTAACCTGTCCAGTCAAATTCAGGAATGTGTGGAGAAGCACAATCTGAGCTTCCCAGTGTGCTGCCATTCATTGAGTCCTCCACTGCCTGGTTCCATCTCCCAAAGTGCATCACCTCATATTTATCAGGGTTACATTCCATCTGCCATTGATGTGCCCATCTGACCATTCCATCTGCATCTTCCTGTAAACTTAAGACCTTCCTCCTCACTGCGAATCACCCAGCCAATCTTTATGTCAAACATACACTTACTTATTACACCTTCCCCACTCTCCACCTAGCCCCCCTCCACATTCAGATCTATATTTTGTTATGAATAACACAAACAATAAGGGATACAGCACTGATCTCTGTGGTACACCACGTGACACTGGTCTCCAGTCACACAAACAGCCTTCTCCCACCACCCGCTGTCTCCTGCTACTAAGACAATTTTCGTTGTCACTTGCCAAGTTATCCATCATATTGTGAGATTTTACTTTATTTTTCAGTTTCCCAGGTGGAAATTTGTCAAAGGCCTTCCTACAAAACTAAATAATCTACCTCCTCAAACTAATTCAATCAAATCCATTGGATGTGACTTCCTCCTGATAAAGTCATGATTATTATCCCTGATCAAACCTTGCAACTCTGATTGGAGTTCGATTTTCTCCCTCCCTATTTTATCCAGTAGTTTCCTTAACAGTGATCTAATACTCGCTCGTCTATAGTTCCCTGGTCCATCTCTCCCACCCTTACTGTGAAGTGGAATTGTATTAGCAGTTCTCCAGTTCTCTGGCATCTCCCCTATGGTCAGATTCTAATTAAAATATTCAGTCAGGATCTTTCCTCCTTTGACCCCAACAGCCGCCTGTAATACAACTCATTCAGACATGGCGATTGGTCCAAATTTGTACAGAACAAAACCTCAAATCCAATCTCGTATTTTAAATCAATCTGTTCAAGAGCTTCCCAGTCCACCTTCGTGAATTCTGTACCTGCCTCATCCTTCTCCCAAGTAAAATAGATGGGAAGGTCTCATGTAACAATCCATCAATGTTCTCCAGCTTGACACACAGATTGCCCCTTTGGTTTCTAATGGACACTAACTGTTTGCTGATTATTCTGTTCTACTTGTCCGTGTAGAATATCGTGGGATTCTCCCTTATCTCGCCTACTTGTACTTCTCCATGTCCCTCTGTTATTCAGTCCTTTCGATGTTTCTAAGATGTACGACCATAAACTCTCATGTTTTGAAACTCGAGATCACAGGCTGAGGTTCCCCAGCAGACAATCTTGCCATTTTACGGATTAATCTGGATAATACCTTTTGCAATTCCTCTGTAGTCAATATATTCTTTTTGAGATTGGGACTCCGAACGATACACAATATTCTACGTTTAGTCTCACCAACGCTCGATGCAACTGGTGCACGACATCCTCTATCTTCCAATTACATTCACATGAATGTAAACCGAATTTTTACTTTCCCATTTGCATATGTTATTCCCAATATCTCTCGGTTTAACTTTTCTTATGAACTTACGTGTGAGTTCTTTAGAAAAAGCTCATGAATATTCAACTATAT
Source organism: Chiloscyllium plagiosum (assembly GCF_037043375.1). NCBI lineage: Eukaryota > Metazoa > Chordata > Chondrichthyes > Orectolobiformes > Hemiscylliidae > Chiloscyllium > Chiloscyllium plagiosum. The sequence continues at coordinate 101,235,384 of NW_028270167.1, read as the reverse complement.
GTTATCCAATGGTTCATCATTGCCTATGTCCACAAGAACTATCTTTAAACCATTCCAAAACAATGTTTGTCACTTCTGGTTTTCCTTTCATCGGTACATTCTCACACTCCCCAGTTATGTTATTACCTTCTAAATATCTAGTAGCATGTTCTTTGTTATCGAGTCCAACAGATACCTGACTGCGGATGACAAGATAACTGGTCTGTAGTTCACCACTCTCCATCTTCATCCTTTCTTAAACTGTTGAATAATATTTATAACCTTTGCCTTGTCCAGATTGGCTAAATGCCTTTCGGGAATGTGTCTGAAAATAAAGTGACAATCCACGATGCAATCAACATGTCTATTGCTGCTTCTTCTAAAATTCTTGTATGATGTGCATCTAGTCTGTCAGATTTATAAATACTCAATCCAGCTTTCTTTTCAAAGATGACCTCAACACTGATAAGAATGATCTTAGACTTTACTTACACAAGTCCCATTGTCACTTGGTATTTCTGGGAGAATTTCTGGACATTCTTCCATGAAGATAGACACAAAGAAACTGTTTCTTTTCCTTGCGATTTATCTGTTCTCTGCAATAAATTATCCTGAACGCACACCAACTGCTCCACATTTGACCTTGTTTTTATTTTTTTGTCGTACATTGATAGACGCTTTTTAGCAGTCTTTATATTTTTCTTTCGTTTGCACGCTTTTTCTCTTTTTGATTTTCTTCTCAGTTTCTTGGTCATCCTTTGCTGGGTCCTACATTTCTCTGAATCCACAGGCTTACTGCAACACTTGGCATTTTTCTAAGCTACCTCCTTTCGTCTGAAGGTGGGGTTGAAAGTGATAGTCGGAGAGGAGGGTGGACCAGATTGATAGGGAGGAAGGTGGACACAGGATCATTCAAAAGGGCTGTGCTGACTTTGAAGGTTGGAGTGGGATAAGGTGGGATTAGGGGAAATGGTGGAATCCACTATCACCCCCTGTGGTTGGAGGGTCCCAAGACAGAAGAGGAGGCTTTCTTCCTCCAGGCTTCTGGTGGCTCGGGTTTGGTGATGGAGCATGTCCAGGACCCTCATGTCCTTGGCAGAGTGGGAAGGGGAATTAAAGTGCTCAGCCACAAGGCGATGGAGTTGTTCAATGTGGCTGTCCCAGAGATGTTCTCTGAAATGATCTACAAGTTGACTTCCTGCCTCGCCAATGTAGAGAAGACCACATTGGGTTTAATGGATGCAGTAGATGAGGTGTTCTGTCTCCCTTCGTCACCTATCACTTTCAACCCCACCTTCATCTACCTACCGCAATCCCAGCTACCTCCCCCCTGCCGCACTCCCTTCTCATTTATCTCTCAGCCCCATTGGCCCAGAAGCTTCAATCCTGATAAAGGGCATATGCCCGAAACATCGATTTACCTGCTGTTAGCATGCTGCCTGACTGTGATTTTCCAGCACCACACTCTTCGACTCTGATCTCCAGCATCTGTAGTCCCCACTTTCGCCTCACACCTTCAGAGCTTGCATGACTCAGATTTTTCACGGTTACTTCAAATAAAACAAAAACTGCCGTGTACTCAAACAGCATAAAAGAAAACCAATACATTGTGGTCACTGTTCCCAAAAGGTCCTTTACAGCAAAAGTTTCAATTAGCTCTTCTGATCACTCAACACCAATTCCTAAATAACCTGATCTTGAGCTCAGTGCTCGACATAATGTTCATGTAAACCATCTCACACGTGGTCATGAAATCCATTTTCCCAGCATGAGCATTCAATTGGGTTAACACAGTTTAGATAGAATTTAAACAGTACCCTATTACTGAAGTACCCACCAATATGTATATCTCATTTCCTGTTTAATAACACGCCCAACATTTGTATTGCAGCTTTCACTTTGAAATATAACTCCCATCAATGTTTGCTCCTCCTTGCTGTTTTTGCGCTCCACCTTACTAGATTCTGTGGAATCTGAGTGACGTGGGCTCTGGGGAGATTAATTGCAGAGACCATTTCATTCATCATTTATGATCTTCTCAAACTTTAATTTCTCCATATCTCCCGTTATACCGATGGAGTAGAGAAGGACAATGATTTTCCAACAATGCTCTGTATTCCCCCAGAGAGCTGAGACAGCTCTAAGCTGGGTGGGAACTTTACAGCAGGCTGGTAATGTGTAGCTGCTGCTGTACAGAGAGATCACATCTGGAGTAGTGTGTACAGAGTTAGCCTCTTCTATGAAGATAGGATGTTGTTATATTGGAAGCAGCTCAGAGATGGTTTCCTCAACTGATTCCTGCAATGAAGGTGCTAGCTGAAAATGAAAGGATGATCAGGTTGACCCAGTAGCCATTGGAGTTTACAAAAATCAAAGATGAACTTATTTGAACATAGATGACAGAAGGAGTTAACAAGTGAAGTGAATTACACAGATAATGGAGGAATCCATTCCGTTCTCCAGCCTGTTACACAAGAACAACAGGAGGATATTCAGGCCTTCGAACCTGTTACACCAAAACAGGACGAGGCTAGTCAGCCCCTGGAGCCGGACATACATTTACAGAAGGAGGCCAATCAGCCACTCGAGCCTATAACAGTAGGCCATGCTGCACCAGTATCCTGTTAAACAGCAACATGATCAGTCCATTCAGCCTCCTCAAGTCTGTAACATAGGAACTGGAAGAGGTCACACAGTGACTGGAGATTGTTACACTGGGATAACAGGAGGCCATTCAGACCCACCGAGCCTATTGCAAGGGGGTTGGATAAGGATAAAAACTATCTGAGACTTCTTTCATGAGAATGGAAGAGGTAATTTAGACACGTGTCTGTTGTATGGGAAGAAGAGAAGACCAATCACTCCCTCGGTCCCATCTCCGGGATACACGAGGAGACTGTTCAGTATATCCACCTGTTATGGAGAAGTATGTGAAGACCCATCAGCCCCTCAATGTTACCCAGCAACAGGAAGATCCCATAATCTCCCAATCCTCTCAAATATCAACAGGAGGACGTCATTCTGGCCTTGGAGATGGCAACATGGGAACACCAGAAAGACGTCAGCCTATCGAGTTTGTACACCAGCAGAATGATGAGTCCATTCAGCCACACATGGCTCTGACTCAATTGGAGCAGACCTCTTAAAGCCTTGTGCCCATTAAACAGGAATTCAAAGAAAACGTGAAGGTTTTCGAAAGGGAATAACTTGTAATAATGTTATACATCAGGGACTAAAGTGCAACTATAAATTATTGTAACTTAAGGCAAATTTTTAGAGTCCATTGTTCAGGACATTTGCAAACTTAAACCACAATTCGTCAGAGTCAACATGGTTTTACGAAGGCTAAATCGTATTTGAATTGTTTGCTTGAGTTGTTTGAAGATGTCACAAACAAGGTGGTTAATGGGAATCCTGGAGATGGAACATATCTGGTCTTCCTGAAAGCATCGGATATGTTGCTTCTCCAAAGAGTAAATGGCAAGATCAGACAACATGTGTTTAGGAGTAATTTATTAGCTTGGATGGAGGATTGGTTAACCAACAAAATATAGTCAGGTGGAATAAATGTGTCATTTTCTTTTGGCAAATGCAGTTTGTGCCATTGATTTCAGTACTCATGCCTTAACCATTTGCAATCGATGGTATTACTGTACTCGGTTGACGGGAGAGAAAATACAACGCCACCTTTTCAGATGACACTAGCATTGGTGGGAAACTACTTCGGAATGATGATGCAAGAGATTTTAAAACACATGGATAGGTTGGATGAATGGGCCAACATTTAGCAAGGAAAATTAAAGTGAATAAATATGGAGCTATTCAAGTTGGCCAGTATAAAAGAAAGACAAATTATTATCTAAATGGAGAGAAAGATCAAAGTGCTTAGGTGCAGAGGGATCTGGGTGCCTGCTTGCATATCACAGAAAACCTTCCTGTGGGTACTGCAAGTAATGAGAAATGCAAGCATAATTTCAGTGTTTATTTATAAAAGGATAGAGTAGAAAGGTAGGGAGTGTTGCTGTAGCTATGCAAGGCATGAGTGAGGCTGCAACTGGAGTACAGTTTGGGTGTCCTGCAGAATGAGGTATTTCCATTGGAGGCAATTCAGAAGAGCTTCATTAGATTGATTCCATATTTGAAGTGTTTGTCTTATGAAGAGTAATTGAGCAGTTTAGTTCTATACTCTCGACTTTATAAGAATGAAAGGAGATCCCATTGAGGTCTGTAAAATGCTAAAAGTAATTGAAAGTGCAGATGTGAAGTGGATTTTTTCATGTGGTACAATCTACAACAAGACACGAGGGTTAAGGATGGAGAGATGGCAGGAAAGTGGAACAGAGGCCGCGTTGACATCAGCCTCATCAAGGGGTTAGGTTCCTCACAGATGCTCCTTGTTCTTATTCAACTCTTCGACTGTGTTCCTCAGGAATGGGGGAGGACTGGGTATCATACAGGAAGCAGGCACTCAGGATAAATCATTTAGAGAGAACGTAACTAGTAGGGTCACACAGTGACCAGCGCTGGGTTCTGAAATATTTACAGTCTATATTAATGATCAGGTGGATGGAACAGATATACAGATGCTGAGATTGGTGATGTCCATAAGACCATAAGACATAGGGGTGGAAGTAAGGCCATTCGGCCCATCGAGTCCACTCCGCTATTTAATCATGGCTGATGGGCATTTCAACTCCACTTACCCGCATTCTCCCCGTAGCCCTTTATTCCTTGTGACATCAAGCATTTATCAATCTCTGCCTTGAAGACATTTAGCGTTCCAGCCTCCACTGCACTCCGTGGCAATTAATTCCACAGGCCCACCACGCTCTGGCTGAAGAAATGTCTCTGCATTTCTGTTCTGAATTTACCCCCTCTAATTCTAAGTCTGTGCCCACGGGTCCTAGTCTCCTCGCCTAACGGAAACAACTTCCAAGCGTCCACCCTTTCCAAGCCATGTATTATCTTGTAAGTTTCTATTAGATCTCCCCTTAACCTTCTAAACTCGAACGAATACAATCCCAGGATCCTCAGCCGTTCCTCGTATGTTAGACCTACCATTCCAGGGATCATCCGTGTGAATCTCCGCTGGACACGCTCCAGTGCCTGTATGTCCCTCCTGAAGTGTGGGGCCCAAAACTGGACACAGTACTCCAAATGGGGCCGAACCAGAACTTTATAAAGTCTCAGTAGCACATCGCTTCATTTATATTCCAACTCTTTTGAGATAAATGACAACATTGCATTCGCTTTCTTAATCACGGACTCAACCTGCATGTTTACCTTTAGAGAATTCTCGACTAGCACTTCCAGATCCCTTTGTATTTTGGCTTTATGAATTTTCTCACCATTTTGAAAGTAGTCCATGCTTGTATTCGTTTTTCCAATGTGCAAGACCTTGCATTTGCTCACATTGAATTCCATCAGCCATTTCCTGGACCACTCTCCCAAACTGTCTAGATCCTTCTACAGCCTCCCACCTCAGTACTACCTGCCTGTCCACCTAACTTTGTATCATCGGCAAACTTCGCTAGAATGCCCCCAGTCCCTTCATCCAGATCATTAATATATAACGTGAACAGCTGCGGCCCCAACACTGAACCCTGCGGGACACCGCTTGTCACCGGCTGCCCTTCCGAAAAAGAACCTTTTATCCCAACTCTGTGCCTTCTGTCAGACAGTCAATCCTCAATCCATGCCAGTAGCTCACCTCGAACACCATGACCCCTCACCTTATCAAAGGCCTTTCGGAAGTCTAGATCGACCACATCCACTGGGTTTCCCTGGTCTAACCTACTTGTCACCTCTTCAAATAATTGTTATGTCGTTGTGATAATCAAGAGATTAAATTATCAAGAGAGGGTGGAGAGTCTGCAAATAGAGAGGTAAAGACAATAGATAATAGTTTGGTAGGTGGAATTTCACATGATTTCACCTATCATTTCATTTACAGGAATAATGGAAGGCAGTATCGTACTGAAATGGAGAGGGATTACAGGACTTAATGATACTGTGTACTGGGGGGTTCACTCAGCCCCGTTCAGACATGGGAGGTTTTGCTCCATCCCTGATCGTCAGCTCCCAGACACTCCAAGTGACCCTATTTCTCTCCCCACACATGGAATACTTTGATGTGGTTGATTGGCGGTGGAGATGGTGTTTTGACACATGCATCAAGGGGACGGCCTTTATCCAAGATATATTCATTTCTTTCTACGTGGAGACCCGAAGAGGATGGGAATGGCTGACTACTTCTGAATGAAGAGGCAGTGGCTGCTGTCAGGACAGGGATATTCACCAACACGATGTACTGTGCATGGACACAGTGTAACATTAATAGAGAGAGAGAGAGCTCCTTCCGTTCCTCTACCTCTCCCCATTGACATGGGGACTCTGCAGATGCCATGTACACCATCAGGAATCCCACTATACTGGCTACACCCGGCAGCTTCCTGCTGAGGGAGAAACAATCTATTTACCTCATCCACCATATATATCCTCCATCACTGAATGGTGACATTGATGTTAAGATACTGGGAAATGATGGATATGTCTCCTAGTCCTGCCTGGAAAGGTCTGGTTCATAGAAGTTGAATGAACCAGTGACCCTAACAGCCACTGGCAGCACCATCCTCCCACTGGTGTGAAGCTGCAGGTCGTGTTGAAGGAGGTGACACCGCACTGTGACCAGCTCCTTGTTCCGTCAGGGTCCCCTCACACTCTGCTCCTGGGTCAAGTGAAGCTTGGGAAGCTGTTCCTGGAAAACCCGATATGGATACAGCAGATCCCTTTCACCACACGCACTCACTGCGTGGTGTCAGAGCTTCCCCTCTCTGCAGCCTCTGCTCCATTTGTTGTTCATGTTATACACCCAGATGCTGTAACTACAGTCCCCATGCTCCATCCAGAGTTGGGTCACCAAATCCTCAGGTCTCCCTGAATGTCTGAGGCAGCTCACAGCACAACCTCCAGAAAACCATCCCCAGCCTCTCTACTAAATTTTGAATTACAGGAGTCAGTCAGAAACCCCTCGGTACAAGTCTTGTGAACCAGACCAGATCACCACAGAATGTTTTAAGAAGGCCGCTTAGACCCAAACCTTTCCTTATTTTGAATATAGATGTGAAGTGTGCATTCAGATATGTTGTTACTGGTCAAACCACTCGGCATTGAGCAAAATATAATCTATTAAAATGCTTTAGTTAAAATACAAACAAAGAAAAGAACATTTTGGGATAGCTTATATGTTGGAACACTTACACAAACAATAGATACCCGTACCTTCTTGGTTTACACCGCTTGGCACAAAGATATATTCAAATACAGATCCTGACAGCAGTTTTCCAATCCAGGGGGAAACAACATCAACAGAGATCTCAGAGAAAAGCAGCTGGGGATCATGTATTGAAACTTCCAACCTTTCTGGGATCCCCAGCAGCTTCTGAATGCTGCAGCTAAAAACAAAACGAGGAAACCTGGTCTGGGAGAGCTGGCCACTGCCCTTCCATTGTTACCACCGTTTTAATAAAACCTAAAGGCTTTCTCAGTTATTTACTTAAACTGTTTTCAGACAGCAGTTCTGCACGTCTGCCTTTAAAACCACTCTTCAAAAAAAAACCCAAGAGAAAATAACCTTTTTACAATGATAGCATTCTCACAATTCCATCTTCAATAAAATAATCCATCAATACACAAAGGTGGATTCATTTTAGACCTCCTAATCTTCCTCTATTAGTAGACTGAAATGCATATACATTACATTGACTGTGAGCATACAAATGTTCACAACTAGTTTCGATTTCAGGCGTTTTACTCCTGCCACAGAATGCCTTTGTCTTTCTTCATCCAAGTCTCCACAACGTGTAAAAACCTAGGCTTTCTCGCCCTGTCACCTGTATAGTTTCAAACTGAATGGCAGCAATAATAAGCTCAATCGAAACAGACTGGTATTTTTCTCCCTAAACTTCTCCAAAAACTTTAAGTGGTCACGATCAATGATAAAGATTTGTCTCGTGTATGTTATTCGCAATTTAAATGCTGAAATGTTGTAACGCCAACACAAAGCTCAAGGCCTCCTTCCCCATTGTGGAATAGATCTGTTGATGTTTCCACTGGACACTCCAAACACACGTTACATAACGGAGCACTCCTCATCTTTCCAATACTCCCTCTGAATGACATCGCTCCTTATGTCTCAGCATAAAAGAAGTACATGCTTATGTACCTCTTAATGCTGTAACCCCTTTACCTGCTACTCCTGGCCTATGCCAGTAAACCTTACTCTCGCAGCTAAATGTTTTAAGAAGATCTCGCACATTCTTCTCAATCTCTCACAGCAACCAAACTTTGATTTCTTAACTCAATCATCATCATCAGCCATTTCAGCTTCTAATATTGCCATTGTTACTCTCTGCTCTTCTACATGAGTTCTCACGACTGCAGGAAGTGAATTGTTGAACTTCTCCAAAATAAGAATCTCTCTAACAGTGTCATAGGTTTGCTCTGTTTTAATACCCTTACCCACTATTCAAAATTACTTTGTTTGATCCTTTCCAACTCAATGTGCGTTTAACCAGGGACCCTTTTTTAGATTCCTGAAACGCTGTCTGTCAACTTCTGGCCCAAGCTCATATGCACTTCAGATGGCTTTCTTCACCACCCCATACTAGCCAGGTACCGTCTCTGATAGGGATGCAAATATCTATCAGTTTTGTTTGGATCAACTAAATCCCCATGGTCACTGGCCACTGCATTGGTTTAGCCACTTTCTCAAATGAAATTCAAAAGGCTTCCCCATCCTTCTCATCAAATTTAGATAATGCCTGGGTGTATTTAAACAGAACCTCATTAGGCCTTTGGCTACTACAGCGTTGTTCAACCGCACTATCCTCCTCATCCCGCCCACCGTCTACCTTCATCTCCACCTTCTATGTCAACTTTCCTCTCTAATTACTAACTGTATAAGTTGAAACTCTCTGCTTTTCTTCTCTCCCTTTCTCTCGTTCTTCTTCATTTCCTTTTCTTTTATTTCTGCTTTTCATCATAATTCAAACTGTTTCAATTCCTTCTCATGTTCAAAGTGCCTCATTTGAAATTGAATTCTCGCCATTTCTAAAGAGTCTGATGGCGTTTCCACCAAATGTAATTGCCGAGCTGTAGCTGTAATTATCTTCATTTTCTCACAGACAAACACAACCCCAACTCCAGCTTGTCTGCCAATTCCTACAGCTTTGCCTTCATTACCTTTTGTAAAACACCCCACTTCACTTCTTCCACACCCAGAGAACTCTTAGTGACTGAAAGAATCTTTATACACAAAACACTGTTTTAACCAACCGAATTCAACATCTGGAACAAAAGACGCCAACAGCTACCATACGCGACCTTTGAATCCAATAGCCTCACGTTGCATACTCTCCAGTGTCTGCATGGGCTTATTCTGGATTATCTGGTTTCCTCCCACAACCGAAAGATATGCATGTCAGGTGAACTGGCCATGCTAAATTGTTTGCAGTTTTCAGGGATGTGTGGGTTAGGAGCCTTTGTTAGGGTAAATGTGTAATAATAGGGTAGAGGCATGTGTCTGGGTACTTTACTCCTCGGAGGGTCGATGTGGACTTGTTGGGTCGAATGGCCTGTTTGCACACTTTAGGGATTGTAATTCTGAACACAATTTGGTATTATCGATTTAAAATCAGACAAGAGTCCCCAGTTTGCTATAGATCAACTGGACTGCCTCAAACTATTTTAAGAGGGTAGCTTGGATGCCAACCTTTTCTTATTTTAAAGGTAGATGTGAGTTGGATGTTCCAGATGTCAAACTATTCAAACCACTCACCATTAGCAAAACACAACATACTCAAACACTCTAATGAATATCCACACAAAATGAAGAGGAATTTAGAATAATTTAACTATTGGAAACCATGACCGACTAATGGATACAGTACCTTCTACAAATGTATTGTTCCAATACACCAGCATCCCATAAACACACCCCTTGGCAAAATGGAACATTGAGACATAGATTCTTGCATACACTTCTCCAATTCAGGAGGAAACAGCATCAAGTCAGGTTTCATAGAGAGTAGCAGCTATGGATAAGTTATAGGCCGTTGTTACTACTATTTATGAAAAACTGTAAAAACGTCGTAAGTTATTTACTTGAGCCGTTTTCATTAGGCAGTTTGGCCTTTAAGATCTCTTATATGAAAAAAAGAGAAATTAATCTTTTTTTTAAAAAGTGACAGCATTGTCACACACTTTAGATGCCTGGTCCTTTACTTAAGGGGCTTCCTCGATCGCAAGATCACCTGAGAGAAACAAATACAGGTACAGACCAAGTTACAAGGATGTATCTCATAACCTCTGAAACACGCCTGTCCATGGAACATCACATGGGACATACCGGGAAGTGAACAACAGCCTGACACACAACATTTCACTGTTTTTGAGCTTCACAATGCCAGCACTCGATACACTAGGGAACCAAAAAGAAATGCCAGGGAAAGATACAGAGGGACAGAAAGAGTCACATTAAAGAAAGAAAGAGACAGTTAATTAACTGAAAAGATGTTGTGGAAATATTTGGAAAAAGACAGGGCAGTGAGACTAACTGGAGAAGTGAGGTCTTCAAGAGTAAAATTACAATAATGAGAACATTGAATAAAGGCATTGTCAGATCGGCTGAAATTGTTTGTTACATCAAATTCTGAATCTGCTTGACAGAAACAAAAAACCATAAACAACATAAACTGGGACAAGATGACAGCCCAGCATGGAGAGCTGTGCAGAGCATGCTAGTGTGTTGCTCAGTAAACTGCACTATCCGACCAGCAGAGAGAGTATTGCAAACTTTACTATAATATGCTAACTATACTCGCATCAGATTACTATAATGTTTACAATGAGAAGATTTGCTGTGTGTGTGTTCATCAAAGACTGAAAGAGAGTCCGTTTGTACGCGCGATTGGCGTGGTTGAATGTGAAACTCATTGTTGGAGAAGGAACGCACATGGAGGAAACTATTTTAAATACAAACAGCTGGCAGGCTTTTTGTTAATCGACAGAGAGAGAACGAGAGAAGTTTCATGGAGAGATGTCGTAAAGTATTTGAGAATGTTAAAATAAAGGCATTACCAGACACAATAGCAATATACATCGGCCAGAACAGTAGAGAGTGACCTCTCTGCTCTTAATATTTAAATAACAACGGCAACGATACAGTAAATTGTAGTTCTCCGCTCGAACTGAGTAGGTCAACATAGAGAATAACAATGCCAGCTCAGAGAGGGAGACAGGCATTGAACACATGCATTGATGTAGTTAGTTGTGTTCTGTAGAGTGAATATCTGGAGTCAGAGTTTCAACAGAAAAATAATAGTGAAAAGAAGTGTAGACTATATAAAAGAACAGTAATACAGTCATAACCGGTTTATAGAACAAAAAAATCTGGACAGTGACACTTACCAGGAACACCAACGATAGCCAGGAAAGGATAATAAAAATATTGAATAATGAGAAGAGCGTAATAAATCCGCGATGATAATGACAACCATTAAAGTGCAGAAAGACGCCAAACATAAATGTATAAACTCCTGTCCATTGTTGGAACATGCCAGTCTAATGTTCCCAGATTCTGATACATTTTTGGAACATTCCAGTCGAATGTTCTCAGATTCTGATCCATTTTTGGAACATTCCAGTCTAATGTTCTCAGATTCTGATCCATTTTTGGAACATTCCAGTCTAATGTTCTCAGATTCTGATCCATTTTTGGAACATTCCAGTCTAATGTTCTCAAATTCTGATCTCTCCTCCCCCTTTCTCTGGGTCTGCTGTTCCCTCTCAGTGCTGTCGGTTATGCTCCCATTAATGTTATGGGATAACACATTGAACGGCGCCCATTTATCATTAAAAGATGGAAACCCTCCACTGGGATAATTAGAATCCATGGAGATTGGCATTAAGCACAGTCACTGAACAAACACTGGGAAAATTAGCAAAGGCTACGACAACGGATGAATGGGCTCTGCACAACAACCAACAGACACGAGGGTTCACTCCCAGTTGGTGAACACTTCAGTGTTCCCGGACATTCAACCTCGGACCTTCTGGTGACCATCCTTCAAGGCGGACTTCAGGACAGGCAGCAGCGAAAAGTGGCCGAGCAGAGGCTGATTACAAATTTCGGTACCCATAGGGAGGGCTTCAACTGGGGCCTTGGGTTGATGTCACATTGCAGGTGACCACCATTACACTACTCTCTCTCTCTCTCACACACACACACACACAGGCACTCCTATACACACACATACATAGGGACACATATGTACACAGACACGCACACAGACACACACACACCCTTACAGACACACACACTCTCACAGGCATCCGCTCAGAGACTTCGACCACTCTACACTCATGCATACACATATTCATTCTCTCTCACTGATAGTCAAACCCCCACCCCAGACACACACACACACTCCCACACTCACACATGCACCTCCTCACAGACTTAAGACACTCCACATCACTACACACACATATACACTCCCTCTCACACTCACAACCCTCAATCAAGACAAACACACACATACAAACAGACAAAGACCCACATGCACACTTATATTTTGTGGGACAAATTTGTACTTGCAGAGTTACATTGTACTTTGCTCAAAAACTGCATGCATTCATGTCGAACTCTGAGCTCAAAAACTGCATGAATTCATGTAAAACTCTTGTTATCTCACTTTTCAGATTAGAATCAATCTAAACATTATGGTATAGACAGAGAACACAGGGGCCAACACCTTCAAAATATTGTCGAACTAACACTCGTTGTTACTGCTAACCTGAGAATGCAACATTAAAAGAAAAAGGTTTTGTAATTTACACATGAAAGAAATGAAACTACCATGATACTCGAACAGATGAAAGACTCAACAGATAATCAAGTTTTTTTTTCAATGTATAATTTCAGTTACATCATACTGTGAATTTTTGCGATAAATTCTGTGCTTTGGATGTGTGTCCTCCACTATCACCTAATGAAGGAGCAGCGCTCTGAATGCTAGTGTGCTTCCAATTAAACCTGTTGGACGAAAACCTGGTGTTGTGTGATTTTTAACTTTGTACACCCTAGTCCAACACCGTCATCTCCAAATCATGATTAAATAAACAGGCTCAGTTAACCAGTTCAACACATCACTTTTCATATCACTATAAAAGGGAACATTTACTGGGTTGGAAAGGAATGGCTGAGGGTTGCTGAGGGGTGGACCATAAATCTTTAAATCTTTTGAATCTTTTTTTTTAAACTTGTATATGAGAGTATTAAAAGGCACTGCAGTGGTCTATATGTGTTCCACTCTGTTTATGAATGGAGGCAGTTATAAAATAACAGATCGGTTGCATAAAAAAGTCGGGTGGGCAAGTTTCTAGATACCTTACCCCAAAGTATAATACTTATTGACTAGTGTGAGGCTACTCCTGGTTTTAAGTGCCCTGTTATCAAATCCTTTCATAACCTTGAGACAGAGCATTGAGATAGACGCTCAGCAACAGGCCGAAGCAATTCTGTCCCTATGGCCCTCTTGCAAAGGGATAAGAGAAGACCATTCAACCCATATTAGCCTGTTGCTACTTGAAAAGGTGGAAATCTAAAGTATTTGCACATTTTGCCAACAGAATCATTCAAAACGAAGAGATATGTCGCTGCAGCTGTATGAAGTGCTACTGAGAGGGCACCTGGAGTATGTATATTGTGTTGGTTGTGCTTCTGGAACTGAGAAGGGTTAGACCGACATCAGATACAGTTTAATGGCTCCTCGTAATCCACGGGTGGCTGAGTTATTTAATGTCTCGGGTCTGTTACACAGGGACAGGAAGAGGTCATTCAGCCTTTCCGGTCTATTACAGAGGGCCACGAGGAACCCATTCATCTCGAGCCTGTTACGGAGGGGCAGGAAGTGTTTATGTAACTTTCAATTCTGTTAAGTATAAATATTAGTTTTAAATTAGTTTTGGAATAGGAAAGACCTGATGTAAACATTAAGGTTCTAACTTTGAATAAGGCCAACTTTGAAAGGGTTAGGCGAGCCCTGTGAAAGGCAGATTGGGATACCCTATTCACAGGTAAAGGGATGGTTGGAAAACGCAAGGCCATCAAAACTTGGTTTCAGAGAGTCCAAAGCCAACGTGTTCCCATTAGTGAGAGGGGCAACGCTGGTGGGTGCAGGGAGTGCTGGAAGGCTAGATATATTGATGCTCTGGTCAAGGTAAGGAAGGAGGCATATGTCAGACAAACAGAGTTGAGAATCAAGTGACTCCCGAGAGGTGTGTCATGACAGCAAGTGTACAGTCAATGGGGAAACCGGGCCAGAAAAATATGGACAAGAGATGGCTTTTGACTACGTTTAACGAGGCTTTGAAGAAATTATACAAATGCTTTAATGTCAAATGATTAACTAGGGAGAGAATAGGGCCCCTTAAAGATCAGTAAGGCTACCTATGTATGGAACCACAGGAGATTGGAGAGATACAAAATAAGTATTTCTTCTCAGTTGTAAATGTGGAGGAGTTTACAAGAGCGAGAGAATGAAGAAATATATAGTGATACCTTGAAAGTGTCTATATTACAAGGAGATGTTGGACATTTTAAAACATATAAAGGTGAACACATCCCTGGGACCTGATCAGTTGTATCCCAGATGTTTGTGGGAAGCTAAGAAAGAGATTGCTCAACATTTTGATGATATATTTGTAACATTGATTTCCACAGGTGAGGTGTCAAAAGACTGGAGGGCTGCTAACTTCGTGTCATTATTTAAGAAATTAAGGAAAAAACAGGTAACCATAGATCGGGTGAGCCTGACGTCAATGGTGACTAAATTGTTGGAGGGGATTTCGAGGAAAAAGATCGATATGCATTTGGAAAGACAAGGTCTGAAGAGGGCTTTGTCCATTGGAGATCACATCCCACTGACTGGGTGGAACTTTTTGAGGAAGTGATGAAGATGATTGATGACGGCAGGACAGTGGATGTTGTCTTTATGGAATTCAGTAAGAAAACCAAAATGTTCTACATTATAGACTGGTTAACAAGGTTAGACTGCCTGGGATCCAGGGAGAGCTCGCCTGTTAGATCCAAAATTTTCTTAACTATTGGAAACAGGGAGTGACAGTGGACATTTGTTCTTTAAAATTGGAGACCTGTGACCAGTGGCGTGCCGCAAAGATCAACAGTGGGTCCACTGCCTTTTGTCACTTATACAAATCATTTGCATTTGAGTATATGAAGTATGGTCAGTAAGTTTGTAGATAATACCAAATTTGGTGGTGTCGTCGACAGTGAAGAATTATCTCTCAGACTATAATGGGACTTTGCTTAGGTGAACGGAGGAGTGGCAGATGGAGTTTATTTAGTTAAATGTGAGGTGTTGCATTTTGGCAAGACAAATCAATGCAAGACGTATAGGTATGCTCCTGTCGAAAGCTTCCAATCAAGGAGAACTCCATAGAAGTTATCGAATCCCTACAGTGAGGAAACAGCCTATTCTCCCCATGAAGGCCACACCGACACTCTAACAAGTATCCCATTGGACAAACCCCTACTCTATCACTCTGAGCCTGCATTTCCCCTGGCTAATCCACCTCACCTACACATCCTTGGGTACTTTACGCAATTTAGCATGGCCAATCTACCCTTACCTGTATATCTTTATACACTCGGAGGAAAACATATCATCCGGGGTAAATTCATACAGACACAGGGAGAATATGCAAACTCCACACAGGCAGTCATTCAAGGATGGAATTAAACCCAGATCTCTGCGCTCTGAAGCAGCAATGCGAGTCACTGAGCGACTGTGTCACCTTGTGGTGTAAGTTCTCCGTTCCTTGAAAGTGCCATCACAGGTACACAGCGCAGTGAAGAAGGCACTTGGTGATCTTCCCTTTATTGGTGCGTGCTTTGAGTTAAACATTTCCATGACGTGTTGCATCTGTACAGGACATTGGTTTGGCCACTTTTGTAATATTGCCTTTAATGCTGGTCTCCCTGCTGTCAGAAAGATGTTGTCAAACTTGAAAGGGTGCAGAAGAGACTTAAAATAATGTTGCAGGTGTTGGAGGGTTAGAGTTACAGGGAGAGTTTGAATAGGCTGGAACTATTTTCAAGTGTTAAGGCTGAGGGGTGACGTTAAAGAGTTTTATAAAATTATGAGGGGTATACATAAGGTAAACAGTTAACGTCTTTTACCCAGGAAAGGCGAGTCCAAAATTAGAAGTCAAAGGTTTAAGGTGAGAGTGGAAAGATTTAAAAAGGAACATGAGGGACAACATTTTCACACAGAAACTGCTGTGTGTATGGATTGAACAGCCAAAAGAGGCGGTGGAGGCAGGTAGAGTTAACAACATATAAAAAGGCATTTGGATGGATACATGCATGGGAAGTGTTTAGAGGGAGATGGGCCAAGTGCTGGCAAGGGGAACGAGATTTATTTAGGATATTTGGTCGGTATGGGCGATCAGACCGAAAGGTATTTTTCCGTGCTGTACATCTCTGAAACTCTATTACCTCTTGAGTGTATAACACAGGAACAGGTGGAGACTATTCAGCTTCTGAATTCTGTAAGGCAACTTATTTGTTCAATTGCTGAAAGTAAAATACAAAAATATATCATTCAGATTTTGATGGTGTTTTACAAAAACGGGAGAAAGGCTTTTAGTCTAGAGAAGCTGTAAGGAATGTGAAGAGGCCATTCAGGCCCTCGAATCCATTCCATAGGAGCAGTAGGTGAGCACAGAGCTATTGGAGCCTGTTAGTCAGTAGCAGGAGGAGGACATCTACTTTCGCAAACCATGGATCAGGAGGCAGTCACACAGCTGCTCAAGATTGGGACACATAACAGGACGCAGTCATTCAACTGCTTGAGACTGTGACAAGGGACAGGAGGGAGTCACTCAGAGCTCGAAACTGGGGCACAGGGAAATCTGGAGGTTAGTGAGGCCCAGCATCCTGCTATGCAAGGATAGCAGGAGGTGACTCACTCCCCTCCAGTATGGGACACTGGGAAAGAAGGGGAGTTTGCTTGGAACAAACAGAAATATATGAATAGGTTGCATTCGTGGCCCATTCAATCCTGCCCCAACATTCACTAAGACCACGGCTGATCTAATTGTGATTCCCCCATTCCATTTTACGGAGACTTCCCTCTCTGCAGCCTCTGCTCCGTTTCTTGGTCATGTTGCAGACTCAGATGCTGCAACAACATTCACCATCACTCATCCAGAAGGATGGGTCTAACAGGATAAGTCAGGATTTGAGGGGTCCAATGACAAGAATGAAAACACAAAATAAAGGTATGGTCAGATGTTTTGTACTCTCACATTCGCAATCCAACTCGCATAACAAGCCCATCCATTACATATTCAGGATGAAGACCTGTGTAGATCCGGCTAGTGTACAGCTGTATGCAACCCAGCAATGTCCAGAGTGAAACTCTGTGCAGCCCACACCAATACTTGATCAATAATCCTGGGCTAAATGTCCAGCGTGGGGAGCTGTGCACTCCGCACTGGTTCATTCATATATAAACCCAGGCTGTTGCATTGTGCGTTAAGACTGTTAGATCACTGCCCAGTGTGGGGAAAAATGTAACCAATGCTGGAAGTGACAGAATGTGCAGTTCTCATCCATTTACGGCTCCATATCTGCACTGTACCTTGACAAGGGGTGCTGCGAATGTGAAAATCAATGTGAGGAAGAGATATAAATGGAAACAGTTTAAATAGTTTAATAGTTCTGATTAAGGCGCATATCACTCTAACATTTAAAGTTGAAATAACTGAGATAATATCCAATGAGGTTTTGTGAACGGTGCAAAGAAGTAAGAGAGGGATCGTGATGTTATAATGGTTGCACTATAAGCCTCCAAATAATTAATGGGACTGGCGAGACTTGCAGGAGCAATAGGGTTGACATAATAGTCGATTTTAATTTTCCTAACATAGACTGCTACTTCCAGATGGTTAAGAACTTAGATGGAACATAATTTGTTAAGTGTGTTCAGGAAGGCTTCCACAAGCAACATAGAGAGGTTCCTATTGGGGAAGGGACAAACACGACCTACTGTTGGGAAATAAGGTCGGAGAGGTGTCGGAGGTAAAGTGAGCGAGCCTTTTGGGAATAGTGACTAGAGCTGCATTAGTTTTAAAATAGTAATGGTAGGGACAAAATTGGTCCACAGAATCAAGTTCTAAATAGGGGCAAGGCGTATTTTGTTGGAATTAGACAGGGGATTGCAGGGGATGTTTGGAGTAGTTTGTTTCGAGGTAACATGATCCCGGGCAGGTGGGAGTGCATCAAAAGTGAGATAGCTCGAGGTCAAGGTCTATATTTTCCTGTGAGGGTGAAGGGAAAGTGAGGCTGGAAGAGAGAACCCTGGATGACAAGAGATATTGAGGCTCTGACCAGTAAGAAAAGGAGACGTGGCTCACGTCCAGGCAGCTGGGACCAAGGGAATCTCTGGAGGTACACAGGGGATACAGGAGTTTACTGAAAAAGGAACTCAGCAAGGCGAAAAGGGGATATGAGATAGCCTTGGCTGAGCAGATTCGGGTGAATCCAAATTCAGTATAGTAAAGAAAACGAATAAGCAGAGAGAGAATAGGACGTCTTAAAATCCAAAATAGGCACGCATGTGTAAAACCTCAAGAGATGGGTGAGGTCCTCAATTCCCCCTCTGTGTTTACCATAAAGAAAGATATGAAGACCTGTGACCTTTGGGAGGTTAATTGTCATATCCTGGTACAGTCAATATCACAGTAGAGGTGCTGATGGACGTATTAGAATGCATAAAGTCAGATAAATCTCTTGGTCCTGACCAGATATATCCAAGAGCACTGCAAGAGGCGAGAGAAGACAGGTCAGGGGCCAACGTCCCGGAAGACTGGGCGATAACAAACGTGCTCTTATTCAAGAAGGGCTGCAAAGAAAAGCCTGGGAAAGATAGACCAGTAAGCTTCATATCTGGTTTCGGTAAGCCGCTTGAGAAGGTTCGGAGATATAAGATATGCATGCATTTGGAAAAACAGAGTTTGACTTGGAGCAGTCAGCATAGCTTTGTGCGTGGCAGATCATGCCTTACAAATTTTGTTAGAGTTTTTGAGGAAGTGACCAGGAAGGTTGACAAGGGCAGGGTGGTGGACAGAGTCTATATGGATTTCAGTAAGGCCTTTGATAAGGTTCCACATGGTAGGCCGCTCTGGAAAGTTAGATCGCATGGACTCCAATGTAAATTGGCAAATTGTCGACGCATTTGGCTTGACGTTATGAAGCAAATGGCTGTGGTGGAAGGATGCTTGTCGGACTGGAGGCCTGTCAATAGTGGAGTTCCTCAGTGGTCGGGCCTGGGCTCATTGCTGTTTGTTATCTATATCAATGATTTGGACCAGAGTGCACAATGCAAGGTTAGTACGTTTGCAGATGACACGAAATTAGGAGGCATCAATTAAATGAGGAACATTATCAGAAATTGCAGCAGTACCTTGGTCAGCTGAGGAAGTAGGCTGAGAAATAGCAAATGGAGTTTAATATAGATACGTGTGATGTTTGGCAATTTGAAAAGTCCAATCCAGGTAGGAGTTTCATAATGAATGAAAGGGTCTTAAGGCGTGCAGTGGAACAAAACTACTTTTGAGATCAGGTGCACGGTTATCTGAAATTTGTGTCACAGATAGACAGGACAGTGAAGAAGGCTATTTGCACATTGGCCTTCATCAGCACATTGAGTATAGACGTTGCGACGTTATGTTGCAGTTGTACAGGATGTTGGTAAGGCTGCAGTTGAAGTATTGTGTTCAGTTTTGTTCACCTTGCTCTAGAAAGGATATTATTGAACTAGAAAGAGTGTAGAAAAAATTTACAAAGATGTATCCTGGCCTGAAGTCTCTGAGTTATAGGCAGAGGTTGGACAAGTTAGAACTTATTTCTTTGCAGCGTAGGAAACTGAAGGGGTTCTTATAGAAGTGTAACTCTTATAAAATCATGAGAGGCGTGCATGGGGTGAATACTTCAATTTTGTTTCCTAATCGAGGACTAGAGGACATCCATTAACGTTTGGAAAGAAACAAAATATGTTAAAAGGAACCCGAAGGGCAACGTTTTTACACAGAGCTTGTTACGCATATGGACTGAGCTGCCAAGGGAAGTTATTGAGGTGGGTACAATAACAACATTGAAAAGGCATTTGGACAAATACACAGATAGGTAAGGATTAGAGGGATACAGAGCAAGGGCAGGGAAATGGGGTGAGTGTGGATGGACATTTTGGTTGGCATGGACCAGCTGGGCCAAATGGCCAGCCATACTGGCAGTCTCGTGCAGTATGACTGTAAATGAGTGTGTTTTGGAGTGGATGCAGAGTGGGTGAGACTGAAAAAAAATGTCATTGAAGGAGAAGTTCACAGGTTTCAGAATGCTGAAATGAAGACTTTTCGATAGTATCATGCAACACGGGTCAGTATTATGAAGAATTAGTGAAAGGAGTATTGCTGTGAGTTCAGGCGATGGAGAGTTTTGGATGAGCATTTGTTCTGCAGCTTTGTAACTGGGAGTGAGGAAAGCAGAGTCTTCACCTCACTGGGCTGAATCTAACAAAAATCTGTCTCAGTGACATTTTCATTAAGTGTGACAGAGGGGTTGCCTGCACGTGGCCGAGCTAGTTTCCTGGTGCTATCTAATCAAACTCATCTCATTAACTACCCAGCCCACTCCACAGTGTCCCTCTCATACATTGCCAGCCCGATTCTCCCACCCATCATGACTGGAAGTACTCACCATCGCCCGGATGCCCCTGGATATTCCGTGATTCCTGACCCTGGGGCCATCGTAAAAGGCCAATGGGCACACGGTTGAGCTTTCTCAGTTTGTAGCTGCCCTGCACAGTTTACCCCGAGCATGGCAGCTAAGGGGAAATTACACCACGGGTTGTCGACAGCAGCATGGAGGTCCTGGTGGATGGACTAGTACAAAAGGGGACCATTCTCTTCCCAGAGGGATCACACTACCAGACCCACCGAGCCTGGTCTGCGCTCGCCACCCACCTCAGTGCAGTATCTGCGGTCTGAAGAAATGTCCAGCAAAACAGGACAAGCATCCATGACCTTCCCCACTCTGTAGGGATAAGGGTCACCATATCTTCTCTGCTCCCTCACACTCACTGTATATCTGTTGTAGCACCGACCCCGAACAAGGCTCATGCTCCACCACTCTCACTATTGCATGCAGCACCTCCCCTCTCTTCCTCTCTTGCCTTTCTAATCCCCCCCCCCCCCCCCACATAGTTATAGAATATTCTGGAGAATGCCAATTATGGATTGTTCCAAATAATGTTTCACCTTATTCCCAATTCAGGATAACGGCTGTGACGCAGTGTTTAACAAGTAAGAGGATAGAGTAGAGATGTACGTTTTTCAAATCACACACAATTAAAATCCATCATTAGGATTCAGTACTTCAAATATGCTCCAATATTCAATGCGTTCGGGGGTGATCAGATGGTTTTCTCAGCTCCATGTTCCAGGAACTTTCAGTCATTCAACCACCAGGTTCCTGTTACTGAGCAGATGGTTCTCAGACACTTTTTACTCCGGGTTTCTTCTAGCACGTGTTCAGAAGGCATTTCCCATGGGGACGGACTCTCCTTACTATATATTTCATCTGATTTATAATTTCTTGCAACAGTCAGCATGCTTGCCACAGACCAATCAAAATCATGCACTTATTTTATGGTTATGAAAGGTTTGTGAAGGTTTGTAGCTCAGGTTGAGGTTTAGGGTGAAGGTTTGCTCGCTGAGCTGCAGGTTTGACATCCAGACGTTTCATTACCTGGCTAGGTAACATCATCAGTGGCGACCTTCAAGTGAAGCGAAACTGTTGTCTCCTGCTTTCTATTTATATCTTTCTCCTGGATGGGGTTCCTGGGGTTTGTGGTGATGTCATTTCTGTTCGTTTTCTGACGGGTTGATAGAAGGCATCTAGATCTTAGTGCTTGTTTATAGCGTTATGGTCGGAGTGCCAGGGCTCTAGGAATTTTCTGGCATGTCTTTGTTTCGCCTGTCCCAGGATAGATGTGTTGTCCCAGTGTGTAGGGCTACGAGGGAGAGAGGGTCGTGTCTTTTTGTGGCTAGCTAGTGTTCGTGTATCCTGGTGGCTAACTTTCTTCCTGTTTGTCCTTCGTAGAGTTTGTGGCAGTCTTTGCATGGAATTTTGTAGATGACGTTGGTTTTGTCCATGGGTTGTACTGGGTCTTTTAAGTATGCTAGTTTTTGTCTGAGAGTGTTGGTGGGTTTATGTGCTACTAGGAATCCGAGGGGTCTCAGTAATCTGGCTGTCATTTCTGAAACTTATTTGATGTATGGTTAGGTGGTTAGGGTTTCTGGCTGTTATAGTTATTGATATCCAATCACAATTCGTCATTCTGGTTATTTCACTTGTCTCACCTTATTGTATTCAGGCAAAGACAGCTTCCAAACACTTGTCTCATTACAAAAATACAATTTCTAGCAGAGAACATTTTTATCTCAAATATACCTTTTTCCTTGTCATGAAAATTTTTCTTGCCCTTTGTCTGTGACTGATTCTGTGTTACACAGTCTCCCATTCAGTTGCCTGTTTAGTTGGTTTATGATTTAGAGGGTGGCCACCAGCACAGGTTCAATTCCCCACACTGACTGAGGTTACCATGAAGGGGATGCTCTCTCAATCTCACCCCATCACCCGTGTGGGGACCTTCAACATAAACCACCATGAGTGGTCTCTCTAATGAGAGTTCGGGGGTCGGTGCTATAACAGACATACAGTGAGTGTGAGGGAGCAGAGAAGATATGGTGACCCTTATCCCTACAGAGTGGGGAAGGTCATGGATGCTTGTCCTGTTTTGCTGGACATTTCTTCAGACCGCAGATACTGCACTGAGGTGGGTGGCGAGCGCAGACCAGGCTCGGTGGGTCTGGTAGTGTGATCCCTCTGGGAAGAGAATGGTCCCCTTTTGTACTAGTCCATCCACCAGGACCTCCATGCTGCTGTCGACAACCCGTGGTGTAATTTCCCCTTAGCTGCCATGCTCGGGGTAAACTGTGCAGGGTAACTACAAACTGATTAATCTATCAATGTTAGCATTTTAATTTTTTAACATTTTTTTATTGAAAAATATATTTTTATTATTATATTAAACCAATAACAAAACAACTCTAATAACTGAACAAAATTACACCCATGTGCATGTACATAAAAATAAGTTAAAGTCTCTAAACAGACAGAAGAAAAATAAAAATAAACAATAAATAATAAATAAATAATATGGCTCAGTATAACAAAGTGATAGCTCTCGTTCTTCGTTCTTCGAGAGCATTAACTGATACACATTCATACGTTCATAATTCATAATATGTGATTCATTAGACAATATCGTCATGGCTATATGAAAGCCCTTTTTAGAGTGGCAGATAAGCCTGTATCGCAGTAATCCAAAAAGGGTTGCCATATCTTATATAAATCTCTGATTTTCGGTGCACCATGCTGGTGAGAAATTCCAAAGGGATATTCTCCATGACGAGCTTACAACCACCCAACAGACCAGTAGGTTTTTCAGACATCCAACACAACAGAACATTCTTCCTCGCACAGGAAGTATGGGGGAGATATTAAACGAGTATTGTGCATCAGTATTTACTGTAGAAGAGGATATGGAAGATATAAAATGTAGGGAAATAGATGGTGATACCTTACAAAATGTCCATATTACAGAGGAGGAAGTGCTGGATGTCTTGAAACGGGTAAAGGTGGATAAATCCCCAGCACCTGATCAGGTGTACCCAGGAACTCTGTGGGAAGCTCGAGAAGTGATTGTTGGGCCTCTCTTTGAGATATTTGCAATATGGATAGTCAGAGGTGAGGTGCCGGAAGACTGGAGGTTGGCTAACATTGTGCCACTGTTTAAGAAGGGTGTTAAGGACAAGCCAGGGAATTATAGACCAGTGAGCCTAACGTTGGTGGTGGGCAAGTTGTTGGAGGGAATTTTGAGGTACAGCATGTTCATATATTTGGAAAGGCAAGGACTGATTAGGGATAGTCAACATGGATTTGTGCATGAGATATCGTGTCTCACAAACTTGATTGAGCTTTTTGAGGAAGCAACAAAGAGGATTGATGAGGGCAGAGGCGTAGATGTGATCTTTATGGACTTCGGCAAGGGTTTTGATAAGGTTCCCATGGTTAGATCTCATGGAATACAGGGAGAATTAGCCATTTGGATACAGAACTGGC
This sequence comes from Chiloscyllium plagiosum, assembly GCF_037043375.1. Classification (NCBI taxonomy): domain Eukaryota; kingdom Metazoa; phylum Chordata; class Chondrichthyes; order Orectolobiformes; family Hemiscylliidae; genus Chiloscyllium; species Chiloscyllium plagiosum. The sequence continues at coordinate 101,211,071 of NW_028270167.1, read as the reverse complement.
TCAAAGGTAGAAGACAGAGGGTGATGGTGGAGGATTATTTTCAGACTGGGGGCCTGTGACCAGTGCAGTACCACCAGGATCGGTGTTGGATTCATTACTTTTTGTCATTGACATAAATGATTTGGATGCGAGCATAAGAGGTACAGATAGTAAGTTTGCAGATGACACAAAATTGCAGTGGTAGTGGAGAGCGAAGATGGTCGCCTCAGATTGTCTAAATGGCCAAAAGGCTGAGAAGTGGCAGATGGAGTTTAATTCAGATAAATGCAAGTTGCTGCATTTTGAGAAAGAATATGTTAGCAGGACTTATACACTTAATGGTAAGGTCACAGGGAGTGTTGCTGAACAAAGAGAGCTTGGAGTGCAGATTCATAGCTCCATGAAAGTGATGTCGCAGGTAGATGGGATAGTGAAGAAGGCTTTTTGTATGGCTTCCTTTATTGGGCAGAGTATTGAGTACAGGAGTTGGAAGATCATGTTGCGGCTGTACAGGACACTGGTTAGGCCACTGTTGGAATATTGCGTCCAATTCTGGTCTCCTTCCTATCGGAAAGATATTGCAAAACTTGAATGGGTTCAGATAATATTTCAAGGATGTTGCCAGCGTTAGAGGTTTGAGCGGCTGAACAGACTGGGGCTGTTTTCCCTGGAGTGTCAGAGCCTGAGGGCTGACATTGTAGATATTTACAAAATTATGAAGGACATGGATAGGGTAAATAGTTTAGGTCTCTTCCCTGGGGTCGGGGAGTGAGAACGAGAGGGTATAGGTTTAGGGTGAGAGGGGAAAGATACAATAGAGAACTATGGAGCAACTATTTCACACATAGGGTGGTACGTGTATGGAATGAGCTGCCAGGTGATGTCGTGGAGGCTGATACAAGTGCAACATTTAAGAGACATTTGGATGGGTATATGAATAAGAAGGGTTTGAAGGGTTATGGGCCAGGTGCTGGCAGGTGGTACTAGATTGGTTTGGGATATGTGTTCGGCATAGACGGGTTGGACCGAAGGGTCTGTTTCCATGCTGTACATCTCTATGACTCTATGACTTATATTAATCTCTGTTTTCTGGTGCACCATGCTGGTGATAAAGTCCAAAGGGATATTCTCTATGAGGAACTTACAAAGACCCAACAGGCTCGCGGAGTTTTCAAACATTCAACACCACAGAATATTTTTTCCTAGCACTGCAAGTAAGGACTTATTTTTTTTTTCCCATGTGTATCTGCGTAAGATACTCTGGGCAAGCCCAGGAAAAGAGAAACCGGGTCGATTTCCAATTCGGTCCCCAAGACCACTCTATCACACCTAACACAGTGCTCCAATATGTACAAAGCCTGCAGCAGGACCACATGCAATGAGTAAGAGTGCCTGTAGTCATTCTGCATTTAAGATATGCTGTAGGATAATCCCACTTTGAATTTTGAGAGAAAATCTTAGGTAAGATAGAACCTATGAAGAATTTTCAACTGCATGGAATGGGTCCTATTATAGATCAAAATCCTTTGAGCATTTTCACAAATATCCTCCCATGTCTCCGAAAAATCTAAACCCCCAACGTCCTCGTACAGACGTCACGAAGCTGCACAGTCTTGTCTGAGGGGACACTCCCCAACAAATGTCACAGGGAACTGACAGAGAGGGTATTCTTTACAATGATCACCAGCTTCTCTGCATCGGATCCATAAGTGTCTGTTAAAATTGTGTTTTTTTAATCAAATCGCTAATCTGGAACAAAAACAGAAGAGGTCTCTATTAAGTAGTACATACTTATGAGTTATTTGATCAAATGATATCATTGTTTCTCCCTCAAGTAACACGTGGTGGCTCATTGGTTTGCACTGCTGACTCACTGCACCAGTGTGGCGGGTTTGGTTCCAGCCCTGGGTAATTGGCTGTGTGCAGTTAGTATATTCTTAACTGTGTCTGTGTGGGCTTCCTCCCCCAGTCTAAAGATGTTCAGGTTAGATAAATTGGCCATTGATAAATCATTCATAGTGTTCAGGGATGTATAGGTTTGGGCATTAGTCAGTGTAAATATAGGATGGTAGGGGAATGGGCCTGGGTGGGTCTTCAGAGAGTCGAAGTGGACTTGCTGGGCCCAAGGACTTGTATCCATACTGTAGGGATTCTACTAATTCTAAATCACTCAAGCAAGGCGCACCCCTGGCTGCCCATAGACTAAACCTGGAATCCATTATCCCCGGCTGACAGCCCGGTATATCAATTATAGGGGTAAGAAACATGAGGGCTGTATTGCCCTCGATCTGACGCATTGTCCTTCAAGTTTTAACAGTATTGATGATAATTAGTTTATGACAATACTTCATAAATGTTGTCATTTTATCTAAGAACAACAGACTAATAAGGGTTCACTTTGTCAAATTGATGCTGAGACCTCAGCCGCCCAGGCACTCACGTACGATGAAAAGAGCTTAATTGATTGCTTTTAATCGGGGAGATCGAGCCCCCACAATCTGTGGGGCAGTACCAATTTTGTTAGCTTGATATAGAATCGCTTATGGGGCCAAATAAAAGAGCTAAACCAGCCATAAAGTCTCCTAAATATCTGTCTGGGAAACATCAAAGGAAGCATTTATACAGGGTATAGCAAATGAGGAAGGACATTCATTTTAATAACAGCTATCCGACCTAGCCAGGATATTGGAAATGCCTCCCATATTTGAAGGTCTTGTTTAATTTTGTCAAACAAATGGGCATAGTTCACGTTAAATAAATGATCAAAGACAGATGTAATTAATATACTGAAATAGGGAAACCACTCCCCGAGACCATTTAAAAGGAATCCTGGATTTGGCCTCAGTATCAGGTATTTCCCTAAGACCTCCCATAGGCCTGGCCTCCAACTTTATAAAATTAATCTTATTGCCCGGAAAGGCAACAAGCGAATTAATGCATTGTCTCACGTGAACTACCGAAATTGCGGGATTTGACAAAAACATAAGACCCTCATCTGCATACAATGTAATCTTACGTGACTTCTATCCCACTTCTGGGTCAGATGTGTTGGCATCCCTACGGTAGGCCTCCGCCAGTGGCTCAATCCCCAACGTAAACAACAATGGTGAAAGGTGTCAACCTGGTCGGCTGCCTGGAGAAATATTAATATTACTGGTGGCCACACCATTAGTGAGAACCGCAGCCAGAGGATCACGGTAAATGACCCTCACCCACTTGAGAACAACTTTGTGTAGACCAAACCGTTCTAATGTACAGAAGAGATCCGGCCACTCAACCCAATCAAATGCCTTCTCTCATCCAAAGGGATCAATAATCCCTGGACAGATTGTTGGTGACACTCTTGGATCATATTGAGGAAATTCTTAACATTGTAGGAAGATCTGCGGCCCTTTATAAAGTCCGTTTGGTCCTTTTTGGCAACGGAAGGCAGCAAAGTTTCCAGCCTGATGGTACGGGTCTCAGATAGTATTTTGAAACCAACATGTAAAAGTGAGATTGGAGGGTAAGAAGCTCAATCTTCCAGGATCTTCATTTCTTCAGCATCAGAGAGATATGAGCCTCTCTTAAGGATGGAGGGAGGGGTTCGTGACTGTAAGAATGACGGAACATGTTAAGCATCAGCCCTGACAATAGGTTTATAAATTATTTATAAATTTCACTAGGACATCGGTCAGGAACGTGCACCTTTACATTCTGAAGCTGCTTCACACCCTCCTGCGCTGACAATGGTGCATTAAGGCACAGCAGTTCTTCAGGGGTTACTCCTGCAAAACCCAGGTTCTTGAAAAATGACTCAATCTTAATCCATCTATCCTCAAAATGTTCAGTCTGAAACAATTCGGAGAAAAATCTCGGACCGGAGGTATTAATATTTTGGAATTGAAAGTAAGGATCCTAGTACCTTCCCTAATTGAGGTAATGGCTTGAGAGGGGCGCTCGTTTTCCTGGCAAGATAGACTAAATACCTGCCTGGCTTATCACCATGTTCAGACCGCCTTTGTTTTGCAAAAGTTCCTTCTTGGCTGTCTGTGTGAGCGTGGAATTCACTGTAGATCGAAGCGTTGTGATCTTCTGCAGGTTAGCCACTGAGGGTCAATCACAGTATGCACTCTCGGCTACCCTCAGCTGTGCCTCAAACCAGCGTTCCTGCTCCCCCTTCTGCTAAACGCTAAGGAATAATTATTGCCTTGGCATAAGCATTAGCAATTTCTCATAGAGTGGATGAGTTACTGGTTGTATCTGAATTAATGGCTGAGAAAGATCTGAAATCATTGCAGTGGGCGGCCCGGTGGCACAGTGGCACAATGGTTAGCACTGCTGCTTCATAGTGCTAGAAACCCGGGTTCAATTCCCGCCTCAGTTGACTGTGTGGAGTTTACACATTCTCCCCGTGTCTGCGTGGGTTTCCTCCGGGTGCTCCGGTTTCCTCCCACAGTCCAAAAATGTGCAGGTAAGGTGAATTGGCCATGCTAAATTGCCCATAGTGTTAGGTGAAGGGGTAAATGTCGGGGAATGGGTCTGGTGGGTTGCGCTTCGGCGGGTCAGTGTGGACTTGTTGGGCCAAATGGCATGTTTCTACACTGTAAGTAATCTAATCTAAATACTCAATGAACTAACTAGTCTTGACAATAAAGGGGTACATTCGCCAATGTATCCAAACGGCTATATTGCTCTTAATCAATAAGCATACTGCTGCATAGTCAGAAATGGTAATATTCCCAATTGTATAGGATGCCACCAAATCTAAGATTTTTGCAGGGATGGGGAATATATCGTGTGGTATTTCTGCGGGTTAAAGAAGAAAATAAAATCTCTACTTGTGATGTAGATCAGCCTCCAGACATCCACCAGCTCGAGTTCTGCACACAAATCCACTAATTGCTTACATTATAACGAGGGTATTGGAGCACCTTTGGACATTCTGTTGAAATCTTCTACAATTGAAACAGTTGAAATCTTCTACAATTATGTGCCACGATGCAAGATATCTGAGTTTGGAAAATGCATCTACCAGGATTTTAAGAGGGTGCGCCGTGGGACGGGGAGGGGGGGGGGGTCAATAAACATTTAAAATACTGTATTATTTACCATAGTTCAAGGCTTTGGGGATCATGAGCCTCCCGTGAGAGTCAAATACGAACTAGTTGTTTAAATGGAAGATTCTTTTTATCCATTATGGCTTCTCCCTTCCTCGTAATATTAAAAGAGGAGAAATAATCCCGATCAAGCCCGCCCTGCTGTAATGTCAAGTGTTCCTTGTCATAAAGGTGCATCTCCTGCAATAGGACAACATCCACCCTCTCTTTTTACGACTAGAAAGTACATTTTTCCTCTTTTCTGGCCAATAGCTCCCCTTAATGCTCCAGGTAGACCATTTAAGCACATCATTACCCAGATCACACTGTAGCAACATTTGAACTCGAGAGAGGAAGTACTCGAATTACTGATCATTAATAAACAAAGTCTCATAAATCTTAAAAACTACACAAACTAAGACTACTGCAACTGCCGACTCTCAAAATTTTCCAGACTAAGCATTTTAAGTAAATGGCTGGGATGGAGTGGGTTAGGGAACCACTTTGCCCGTGCTGTGATGCAGAGCCCAACAAAGCAGGCCTTCCAGATCGCCACCATCTTGGATTTCCCCTTAACATTTTATCGATATTATCATTTCATTTGCAGTATATTCCTGGATGTTCTGGAGCAGTGTGATTTTGTACAACTGTCAGCATTTCCCCAACACTGCACATTCCTGCCATTTCCCAATAATCCTTGACTCCGTTATTATTTATGAACCTTCTGTCCATGCCTCAAACATATTCAATATCTCTGCCTCCAATAATCTGCGGGGAATAGAATTCCAAACACTCTCACCACTGAGAAAACAAGAAATAACTTCATCTTTGCGAGAGATTATTTTTGTCTCCTTACCTGAGAAAGGATATAATTAAATTGGAAGCAGTTCGGAGATGTTTCACTTAATGTATTCCAGGAATGATGGTCTTATATTATGAAGGCTTTAACAGGTTACTCTTGGAATGAGAGGTGATCTTATTGAAACATACAAAACCTGGAGGAGAGTGGATCAGATAGATACCCACTGGGTGTTTGTATCGTCCAAACTTCTTGTTGTTTTTATAGAATCTCTACAGTGTGGAAGCAGGACATTCCGTCCATCAAGTCCACACTAACCCTCGGAACAGTATCCCCTCCTGCACCTGCCCCCCTACTCTATCCATGTAACCATGCATTTCCCATGGCTAAACTATCCAACCTACACATCTCTGGGCACTATGGGCAATTTACCATGACCAATCCGCTCTAAGCTGCATATCTTTGGACTGTGGGGGGAAACTGGAACACTGGGAGGAAACCCACACAGAGATGGGAAGAATGTTCAAAATCCACACAGAGGTTTGCCCGAGGTTGGAATTGAACGCAGCTACTTGGTGATGGGAGGTAGCAGTGCTAACCACAGATCCACCATGCGCATCTATTAGTTCTGTTAGTTACTTGTGGCTGACTAAAGAAATCTGCCTGACTTGTTCCTGTCACTGAACCTCACCCAGTCTGAGACCTTTATCATCGGCCATATCACCAACCTGGTTACATTTAAAATTTGGTGTGAGCAATTGAAGAGTGGGACGAGAAAAGGAAACAATGACATCCTCCAACCTCCGTCAGAGCAGGAATTAGGAGAACTGCACAAAGTGGGATTTCAGTCAAGTGGGATTTTTTTTTTCCCAGAAGTTTGGGATGGCTGGATCTTTATATTATATCGAAGCTGGCTTTGTCTGATTTTCCATGGACAGGTGAATCAGGGATAATGGTGCATGGAAACAAACATACAGCTGGGACCACAATGAGATGAGCCATGACCTTACATACTGGTGGAGTAGTGTGAAAGGGCCGAATGCCCCACTTGTGTCCCTCAGCCCTATGTTCTGATGTTCCATTCAGCCCTCGGACCTGCGGAACAGGGGCATATCGAGGCCACTCCGATGGTTAGGTGTAGTTTTTGAAATGTACTTGGAAAATCCAGGATGGATCAGGAAGTGACCACCACGCCAACCCCCAGTCTCTGTTTCCAGGCTTCTCCTCTCTGTAACGTCTGCTCCAGATGTAGGTCATGTTGCAGATCTAGACACGCTGGGAATACAGCCACGTACCCCACCCAGGGTTAAAACAACAAATCCCCTGCTCTCCCTGAATGCAACATTGTACAACACGATTTCCAGCAAAATAACCCGTTACTGTCCAAAAGCATGACATGTGAAATTAATAAATAGGAACAGGAGTAGGTCAATCGGTCCCTCAAGCTAACTCTGTCAATTGATAGAACTTGGCTGATCTACCCCAGGCCTCAACTCCACTATCTTGCCGACTCCTTGTATCCCTCCATACCTCTCTGGTTAGGGAATTCCAGACATTCACTATCTTCGGAGAGAAGCCATGACTCTCCATCTCAGATTAAAATCGACGTTCCTTATTCGGTATCTGTATAATCGAGTTCGACAGTTTGCTCAAGAATGGAAACACTTCTCAACATCTACCTTCTCCAACCCCTTCTGTGTCTTGCAGGTTTCAGCAGGATCACTCCTCATTCATTTAAACCCCAATGAGTTATCGCCTCACTGTTTTAGAGATTCTAAATAACTCAACCCTTTCATCCCAGGAAACTGCCTAATGTACCAACCAAGTTACTTGCTGCATCAGCATGCTGATTTTATGTTTCATACACAGGAAGACTTCAATGCCTTTACTGTTCCTTTTCTGGAAGTCCTCCTCATTAAATAACAACCTGCCTTTTGATTCTCAGTGTTATCCTCAAACTCAGATGTATATTGCACGCAGCTCCCTCCTTCAGGCTGTCAGCTTAGATTGCAAATAACTGATGCCAGCAGACTGATATTTGTGGTACTCCAGCAGATACACCTTTACCATAAAGATCTATTAATCCTGACTCTCTGATTTCTGTGTTAACCAATCATCATCCCATGTTAATACAGTATCCGATGTCCTGGAGCTTCTGTTTTGTGTAAAACTTTTGTTTTGTAATACCTTGTGGAAAATCTCTGGAAAGCCTGGTGTCTACCAGATCCCCTTTATCAAGTCCGCTTGTTACATTAACAGACAACTCCAGAAAAACCTTGCATGATTTTACAGGGCAAAATATCATTTCCCTTTCACAAAACCACACTGTCTCTGCGTGAAGCTTTTCTAAATGCCCATATGTTTGCCAAAATGAGTTTTAAATGTTGTAGCTGTCCTTGCATCTCCCACTCTTCCTCTGGAAGGTCATTCCATTCCCCCCACCACACTCCGTGTAAAAACGCTGCCCTTTAGTCCCTTTTAAATCTACCCTCTTTCACCTTAAACCTATTCCCTCTATATTTGGATTCCCCTATTCTGTGGAAAAGACCTTGGCTATTCACCCTATCCATATCTCTCATGATTTTATAAGTTTCAATGTCACTCCTCAACATCCTACACTCAATCTGATGCTAACTTCAAAAAGAATCGTTTAAAGATAAGCACTGCAAAATTGAAACAATATTAAAAATGACAGGTAACCAACACTCAGCCCAAATGTCATACTGTGATTTGTTTTTCTCCATATTACAATACTAAGGCAGCATGAAACGCTTACTAGTGCCAATAAGAAATCAAGCACCTGAATTCCTTTGTCTAAAGGGGGTAATGATGACGACAGTGAAGACGTATCTGTGGCCAGATTTATATAATACCACATGATCAACATTCTCCCTCCTGGCCTCCGTATGACTTTGTGTGGTTGTGTCTTCTTTATCTTGCATTCAATCGAGAGAACCCCTTTCCCCCATTCACACCTCAAATTCGACCCATGATACAGAATCTTTTCTTTCACCACTGCTAAAAGTGCGTTTATCTTTTGCCACACCCTCTTTTCTCTGTCACTCATCCACCACCTCTGGCAAGGGACTAAAAGACCATTTTGCAATTGTATTCAGTTTTGAAGAATTGTCACACTGGACTGGAAACGCTAACTCTGTTTCTCTTTCTCTGCAGATATTGACAGGCCTGCTGAGTTTCTCCAGAAATGAATAGGCACAGAACGATTTTTCAATTAACCAATAATTATGGATACTGGAAATAAAAATAAAAGAAACATTTGTAGAAGGATCACTGGACCTGAAAGTTTAACTCTGCATTCACTCCAGAAAATTCTGCAACATCTTTCGCAATTTCTTCAGCAATTTCTGTTTTTGAACAATTTCCAACGACATATTGTCAAAGATGCCCAAACATCCTGTCCAACATGGAGCGCCGTTCACTGGGAACTGAACAGTAACGCATGGTGACAAGTTCCTTGACTCCTAAACTGCGTAAGGCTGGCATCACTGATACTGCAGAGCTCTGAATCATGGTCAGGGAGAAAAACAGAAGGAAACACATTCACTTCAAATGCAGAAGATGGCATTACTGAAAGGAAAAGATTCAGATTAGTACCTTAAATGGATATTGTTTATGTAACAAATTGGAGGCGTGACACCCAGGAAAGACTTCCAGCAGAATGAGAATATGAAAATGGAAGTATGTCCGCATCAGAAACCAGAGTAGGTCACTGAGTAAAGGGCTGATGGTGCATGGGTCTCGGTGCGAACTGGGCGGGGAGGGGGGGGGGCGGTGAGGGGGGGTGCTGGCAGTCAATAGAATTGAATTGTAGATCTTGCAGCTAAAACTGGGTTATCATTTGATACTGTATATTTCAATGACAATCTGTCACTTCTCCTCCAGGATAGTCCATCCATCTACCATTTCCATCAAGCCGATCCATGGGTCAGTGACGAGTGTGGGTGAACATGGTCGGGTCGGAATCACGTGCACTTAAACCTGATTACAACCCATTAAAGCTACCGCACTTGACTGGTTACACTACAAACAGCAGGACTAACATCTGATACAGAGGGAGAAATGATGCCAAGACTAACAAATCAGATCTAAGCTCTCTCGTCCTGTCAAATCCATGCATAAAAGTCGATGGACCATTAAACAACTTACTGGAGGAGAGGACTCCACAAATATCCCCATCCTAAATAATGGAACAGCCCTGTGCATCAATGTAAAAAATTCAGTATTTGCACCATCATCAGCCAGAAGTGTTGAGTCGCTTACCCACCCCACCCTCACTATTATACCCTCAGAATCACTGATGCCCGTCTTCAAAGAATTCAATTCACTGTACATGACATGAAGCAACAGCTAGACACTGTAGATACGACAAAGGCATTTGGCCCTGGCACCATTCCTGCAATAGGACTGAGGACTTTTGCTACAAAACAAGCCGTGTACCTGAGGAAGCTGTTTCATTCCAGCTTCAACTCTGACAACCCCCGGCAATGTGGGTAATTAGCAACTGCAGTCCTCACTTTCTCCTAATGTGGGTAATTACTCAACTATGCCCCATCCCCTAAGAAGGGAATAATTACAATCGGATCAATTACCACGCCCTCAGTCCCATCACGATAGTCAAATTGGTTGGGTTTTTTTGACAGAGCTGTCACACAGCACAGAAATAATCGGTTCAGTGTGGTTTCCGATAGGCCCCCATGTGGAGATGGTGCTGTTGTGGAATTGTCATTGGATTGCTAATCCAGACCAGGCTAATTCTCTGGCAACTGGTGCAAATTAAAAACAATTAATAAAATATCGAGATCTCATACCTGGTGTCAGTAATAGTGATCATGTATTCAATGTCGATTATAGATGTCGATCTCCTTCCCCAGTGTACTTTCAGGAAGTGAATTCCCTGTACTTTCCTGGTCTGGCCTAAAAGTGACTCCAGACACACAGACATGTGATACACTCGTCAATGGTCTCTGAAACGGCCAAGCAAGACACTCAATTTTATCAAACTGCTCCGAGGCCTTAAAGGATATACCCGGAGAAAACGGCCGGCACCAGCCTCGTTATCAGAAAAAGGAATGGGAAACACAATCCTGTCGACCCTGCAGAGACCTCCTTCCTAACAGCTGAGAGCTTGTGACAACATTTACAGAGCTTTCCCACACACTGCACAGAAGCATTGGGAAAGGAATACGTCATACAACTCATTGAGCTTTCCACATTCTACTTAATGGCCGAACATCTCCTCAACGCAGTTTTCCCCATACAATATTCATATCCCTGAATATGTTTAAACATTGTGAAACATAAAATGAGAACTGCTGTAGTCCATTCAGCCCATCAGTTTTGCGCCTCCATGCTATGTACAGGCAGTTCACTGATAATGCGTGTTGATTAAATACAATTTGGCTGCAATGCGATTCATTAAACTTTTTCTATAAAGTGAACTGGCTTTTACTGTGACGCGATTCCTTGTCGGGCACCAGCTGAACAGCAAATCCTGCCTCAGAAACTCTCTGTCTACAAAAGGTACAATCAATGTGTTCAGCAAAAACAGGAATGCAATCGGCTCTGCAGGCCTTGAAACTGAGCCTGAAACTGGGAATTGTAGTCTATATTTAGAAAGCACTTTATTTCAAACTGTGGGGAGAATCTTGGGGAGAACTGGAATTTTCCATCGGCATCACATGGTCAGTTAGCCCCCGTGCACTTTCTGGTGAAGATTGTGGTGAAAGGTACAGTGCTCCAGTGAGTGACTGTAGTGTAAAAGTGTTACATTTACAGCACTGTTCCATTACAACATGTAATTTAAAGATTTATTTAGACTGTTCTATTGTCTGTTAGATCAAAGTTAATTTTTGGTTTTTACTGATATTTTTGGGGTTCACCATTTACTCTCTTTTTTCCATAGACCCCATTATTAATATTGCACGATTTTGTACAACACTGTGCTGCACAGGAACACAGTTATTGCGTTATTGGAGAACAACCTGGAGTGATAGCTGATTTTCTATCTTCACACCATATTCCTGCTCTCTCCCTATTCCTTTAGTTTCCAGAAATCCTTATTTATATTCAGCCACTTGACTTCCACAGCCTGATCTGGGAGAGAGTACCCCTGGTTTGCCAGTCTTCGAGTGCAGGCAGTTATTATCATCTAAATGCAAAGTGGCCTATCTGTACCGAATATCGTGGCCCCTTGTTTTCGACGTCCCAGCCAGGAGAATTAACATCCCTGCTTCTAATCTGTCTCGCCCTGTCAGAGTGTTATATATTTCACTGACATTTCCATTCATTTTCGTAAACCCCATTAAATACAGGTCCAGTTGCCCCAAACCCTGCTCCCACAACAAGTCTGTCATCCCAGAGATCAGTCTGGTCATCCTTTGCTGCTCTCCCTCAATGTCAGGTTGTTCGTCTGTTAGGAAAAGAGACCAAAACTGCACACAATACTGCACAATGTTCGAGATGCGGTCTCACCAAGGCCCTGTACAGCTGAAGTAAGATACATAGAACATAGAACATAGAAGAATAGAGCGCAGTACAGGCCCTTTGGCCCTCGATGTTGCGCCGATCCAAGCCCACCTAACCTTCACTAGCCCACTATCCTCCATATGCCTATCCAATACCCGCTTAAATGCCCATAAAGAGGGAGAGTTCACCACTGCTACTGGCAGGGCATTCCATGAACTCACGACTCGCTGAGTAAAGAATCTACCCCTAACAGCTGTCCTATACCTACCACCCCTTAATTTAAAGCTATGCCCCCTCGTAATAGCTGACTCCATACGTGGAAAAAGGTTCTCATGGTCAACCCCTTCTAAACCCCTAATCATCTTGTGCACCTCTATCAAGGCACCCCTAAACCTTATTTTCTCCAATGAAAACAGCCCCAAGTGCATCAGCCTTTCCTCATACGATCTTCCTACCATACCAGGCAACATCCTGGTAAACCTCCTCTGCACCCGTTCCAGTGCCTCCACATCCTTCCGATAGTATGGCGACCAAAACTGCACACAATACTCCAGATGCGTCCGCACCAGAATCTTATACAACTGCAACATGACCTCAGGACTCCGGAAATCAATTCCTCTACCAATAAAAGTCAATACGTCATATGCCTTCTTCACCACACTATTTACCTGGTGGCAACTTTCAGAGATCTGTGTACATGGACACCAAGATCTCTCTGCTCATCCACACTACCAAGTATCCGACCATTAGCCCAGTACCCCATCTTTTTGTTACTCTTACCAAAGTGAATCACCTCACACTTACCTACATTGAACTCCATTTGCCACCTTTCTGCCCAGCTCTGCAGCTTATCTATATCCTGCTATAACCTGACACATCCTTCCTCACTGTCAACAACTCCACCGACTTGTGTATCATCTGCAAACTTGCTTACCCAACCTTCTAGCCCCTCCTCCAGGTCATTTATAGAAATGACAAACAGCAAAGGTCCCAAAACAGATCCTTGCGGAACACCGCTAGTAACTGCACTCCAAGATGAACCTTTACCATCAACTACTACCCTCTGTCTTCTTCCAGCCAGCCAATTTCTAATCCAAATCTCCAACTCACCCTCAATGCCATACCTCAGTATTTTTTGCGATAGCCTACCATGGGGAACCTTATCAAATGCCTTACTAAAATCCATATACAGTACATCTACCGCTTTACCCTTTAGACACCTTCTCGAAGAATTCAATAAGGTTTGTGAGGCACGACCTGCCCTTCACAAAACCATGTTGACTATCCTTGATCACAATATTCCCATCCAGATGTTCATAAATCCTATCCCTTACAATTCTCTCCAAGACTTTGCCCACAACAGAAGTGAGACTCACCAGCCTATAGTTACTAGGGTTATCCCTACTCCCCTTTTTGAACAAGAGAACCACATTTGCTATCCTCCAGTCTTCTGGCACTATTCCTGTAGACAACGAGGACATAAAAATCAAGGTCAATGGCTCTGCAATCTCCTCCATTGCTTCCCAGAGAATCCTAGGATAAATGCCATCAGGCCCGGATTGGACCTATTCCTACCATAGTCATTCCTTTATTCCTGACATACCTATAGAAAACCTTTGGATTTTCCTTAATCCTACCAACTAAGGACTTTTCATGTCCCTCCTTGCTGCTCTTAGCTCTCTCTTCAGATTATTCCTGGCTACCTTATAACACTCAATCGCCCCAATTGAACCTTCACGCCTCATGTTTACATAGGCCGCCCTCTTCTATTTAACAAGGGATTCCAATTCCTAATTAAACCACGGCTCCCTCACACGATCCTTTCCTCCCTGCCTGACAGGTACATACTTATCAAGGACACTCAATAGTTGCTCCTTGAACAAGCTCCACATATCAATTACGCCCTTGCCATGAAGCTGGCATTTACTCCTGTACTCAAATCCTCCTGAAATGAAGGTGAATACAGCATTTATCTTCCTTCCTGATTTCTGCTCCTGCAATATTGCTTTAAGTGATTGGTGTACAGGGAGATCCAGATTCCTTTAAAAGTTATAGTTCCCCACGTGCTGGGCCTACATACAATGGTCAGCGTGCCAATGCCATTCCCAGTATTGACTTCTGGCTTCAGAACTCACTGCCACACATGGACTCGGAGTGCTCTGCAGAAATAAACAAAAATGCAGCTTTAGTTCATTTATAGTGCAACATTTTTCAACCACTCCTTTTTCAAATGAGAGGCTGCCAGTCCATTGTTCCCATCAAAGTACAAAACATCTCATCTCCCCCATTACTCTCCACCTGCCACGTATTTGCCCAGTCACTCCACTTGTCTCAACCACCTTGGAACTTTTTTGCATCCTCCTCATCCATTCACAACCTGACATCGTTTAGTGCTGTCATCAGACTTGGGAATATTGCATTTGCGCCCCTCACCCAAAGATATGATGTGTATTGTGAATAGCTGGAGCTCAAGACACGATCCTTACAATATCCTCCAAGCCTTCCATTTAAAAATAAAACATTGTTTTATTCCTACTCACTGTTTCCTGCCAGCTCTCCCATTGTAAATCTATGACCATATATTAGCCCGAGTCCCATAGGATTCGAATTTGCACAATAGGCTTGGGGCTTTATCAAAAATCTTTCTGATAATCCACTCGCATGGCATTGATACCTCCTACATAAATTTCCTTAAAGCCACTTTCTCAAATATGATTCCCATTTCATAAATCTCTGTTGACTTTGTCTATGCCCATTAATTTCAGTCCAATGCTTTCTCTAAACTGTTTAGTTGCTACTTTCATTCCAGTCCCTTTTCTCACAAGACTAAAGTTCCCTAGTATTGCTAGGAAGTTTGTTTTTTTTTATTTGTTTTCTTCTGTGAAGGCATAACTAAAGTATTTGCTCCATAGTTCTGCTATTTCCCGGTCCTCAATTATCTGGTATCAGACTGAAAAAAACTGCAACTTTTTTTCTCTTAATTTTGACATTGACATATTTCCAGAAAATATTACAAGTTGTCTCTTATCAACTTTGTTAAGATAATCTTCAGACACCCATCAATTCCTACCTTAACCTACTAAATGATTGACCTTCCACAGCCATACAATCACAGAAGCACAGACTCTGTCTTTCCAGAAATACAGCACGGTCTACATTCGGCCCACTTTCCGACACAAGACCTTAGCCGTGAATCTTAAAGCATGTGAAGTGCACAACCGTGTCGTTTCTAATGGTTTGAGGTTACCATGACAACTCCACTCTCAAGAAGTGCATTCCAGAACCCAACCACGCTCTGGTTGTAAAACAATTCTCAAATCTTCAGTAAACCGTAAATCCTTCACTTTAAAAGTGTGGCCCTTTGAGTAAAATCAACAGCTGCTGTCTATCCAACCTGTCCATGTACCTCGTAATCCTATCCTTCTGAATCACAGACCTCTCAGCCTTCTCTCCTCCAAACTGAACAACCTGAGGTTATCCAGCCTCTCTCCATAGCTGATATGCTCCAGCCCAGGGAACACCTCTGCACCCCTCCGGTACAATCACATCCTTCCTGTAATGTTGTTCCCAGAACTACACACAGTATTCCATCTTGCCCTCACCAAAGTTCCGCATAGTTCTTATAATCTATGCCTCGATGAATAAAGGCTATGTTTACATTCCCCTATCCTTTCCCAGATTGTGTATTAACCTGTGCAGTCACATTCAGCGATGTCTGGAGAAGACCCTCTGACCTTTCTAATGTGCTGCCATTCATTGAGTACTCCCCTGACTGGATCCTTCTTCCAAAGTGCATCACCTCATAGTTATCAGGGTTACATTCCATCTGCCATTGATCCACCCATCTGACCATTCCATCAGTATCTACCTGTAACATAAGGCCTTCCTCCGACTGCCAAACACCCGGCCAATCTTTGTATCAAATACAAACTTATTTATTACACACCCCACCCCTCGTCCATATTCACAGCTGCATCATTTATGAATACCACAAATAACAAGGATAAAATTCTCTCAACATCAGTTACATCACATGGTGATGCACGTTGATGAAGAAGCAGCGGTTTCGAAAGCTCGTGTTGCCGAATTAACCTGTTAGACTCTGATCTGGTGTTATGCTATTTTTAGATTTGTCCACCGCAGCCCAACACTAGCACCTCCGAATCACAAATAATAAGGGACCCTGCACTGATGCCCGTGATACAGCATTGGACACTAGCCCCCAGTCACACAAACAGCCTTCTACCACTCCCCTCTTTCTCCTATACTAAAGTTGATTTAGATGCAACTTGGCAAGTCACTAATGAGTCCTACGTGTTCACTGGTTATTCTGTTCCGCTTCGCACACTTGTAGGTTATCTGGGGATTCTCTGTAATCTTGTCCATAAGACCATAAGACATAGAAACGGAAAAAAGGCCATTCAGCACATCGAGTGCACTCCGCCATTCAATCATGGCTGATGGGCATTTCAACTCCACTTACCCGCATTCTCCCCGTAGCCCTTAATCCCTTGTGACATCAAGAATTTATCAATTTCTGCCTTGAAGACATTTAGCGTCCCAGCCTCCACTGCACTCTGCGGCAATGAATTCCACAGGCCCAACACTCTGGCTGAAGAAATGTCTCCGCATTTCTGTTCTGACTTTACCCCCTCTAATTCTAAGGCTGTGTTCACGGGTCCTAGTCTCCTCACCTAACGGAAACAATTTCCTAGCGTCCACCCTCTCCAAGCCATGTATTAGCTTGTAAGTTTCTATTAGATCTCCCCTTAATCTTCTAAGGATCTAAGGATCATCAGCCGTTCCTCATATGTTAGACCTACCATTCCAGGGATCATCCGTGTGAATCTCCGCTGGACATGCTCCAGTGCCAGTATGTCCTTCCTGAGGTGTGGGGACCAAAACTGGACACAGTACTCCAAATGGGGCCTAACCAGAGCTCTATAAAGTCTCAGTAGTACAACGGCGCTTCTATATTCCAACCGTCTTGAGTTAATTGACAACATTGTATTCGCTTCCTTAATCACGGACTCAAACTGCATGTTTACCTTTAGAGAATCCTCAACAAGCACTCTCAGATCCGTCTGTACTTTGGCTTTATGAATTTTCTCACCGTTTAGAAAGTAGTCCATGCTTGTATGCTTTTTTCGTTATTTATTTTGTCCTGCCTTGGCCCTGTGTTAGTCAGTCCCCTCCACGCGCAGAATTTCCTCCTTTTCCAAGTCTTAAATGGTTTGTCCCTTATTCTGCCATTATGTGCCTTGAATGTGGATTAGACAGCCTGATAAATTTCCTGTTTATTTCCAAATTGCCGTATGTTTTGTGAGTTTTATAAAGTTCACAGTGACCCACCGCTGATTCGTTGAAACTCTAGAGAACATAGGCCGAGTTTCCTCATCACGCAACCTTGCCACCTGAGGGATTTGTCTGGATAATGTCCATTACACTTCCTCTGTGGTCAGTATATTCTTTCTCAGATTCGGTCACCAAAACTGTGCACAACACTCCAGGTACAGTCTCACCAACACTCTGTGAAACTGCTTCAACGTATCTTTACATCTATATTCTGACTCCCTTAAAGGAAGGCAAACCAAACTTTAAGTTTCCACTTACATATATTCCTCCAAATACCCTTCACATCATTGCATTTTCGAACTCACTGCGTGAGTTCTTATAGAAAACCTTCTGATAATCTAAAATTTATACCAATTCTACAGGATCCCCATTATCTATGCTGTAAGAATCAACTTCAAACAATTCCAAAGTTTGTCAAGTATGATTTCCCTTTCAGAAATGAATACTGAGTCTCTCAAAGTTTGCTGTTAATGTCGAAATATCCAATATCACATCCTATATAATATATTCCAACATATTCCCGACAAATGTCAAGTTAATTTGTCAGCATCTCTCCACATTATCTCTTCTTCTCTTTGTAGATGCTTGGACCCCTACCATTCATCTATGGTGCTTGGATCACGTTTACTAATGTGCATTTATCAACACCAGCTTCCAGATTCTGCAAAATGTACAGGAAAATAGAACGCAGTCATCGACAACGCAATCAATACTTCTATTTGTGATTTATTTCTGAAGATTTTGGTATGAAGTACATCTGGTTTGTCAAGCTTAGCAATGCTCAATCCAGCTGCATGTTCAATATTGCCTTGTTACTGATATGAATTGACTTCATGTCTTTACTTCCACAAGTCCTATACGATCACTTCGTATTTCTGGGTGATTTTTTGGATCTTACTCCATTAAGACAGATGTAAAGTAACTGGTCATTTGCTTTGCCATTTCCCTGTTATCCACCATAAACTCGTCTCTCCCGATTGCAAATTTCCACATTTGACAACTTTTTTTTTTCTTTTGAAATATAGATTATAGATTTTTGCAGTCTTTGTGTTCCTGTTTGTTTGCATGCATGTTCGCTTTTTGATTTCCTGATCAGTTTCATGGCTCTCCTTTTCTGGATTGCAATTTTCTGAGAATTCTTAGGATTCCATAATGTCTGGAATTCTTCTGAAGTCACTTCCTGTGATTAATATATTCTTTAATTTGTTATGTTAATCATCATTGTGTCACTTACTCACACTTTGGTGTTTTCACCTGAAATAAGTAGACATATCTTTCAGACTATGCAGTATTTCTATAAATCTCCTGGTACTGACCAGATATATTCAGGAACACTGCAGGAGGACAGAGAGGTAATAGTGGGGGCCCTGGTTGGTACTTATGTATCATCATTTGCCAACGGATGAGGTCCCGGAGGACTGGAGGGTAGAGAATGCTGTGCCCTTATTCAAGAAGAGCTACAAAGAAAAACCTGGGAATTATCGACCAGTAAACCTGACATCTCTAGTTGATAAGTTTCTTGAGAAGATCTGAGAGAGACGATATACATGCATTTGGCAAGGCAGGGTGTGATTATGAGCCGTCAGCATGTCTTTGTGCATGGGAGATCATGGCTCAAACATTTGTGAGAGTGCTTTGGTGAAATGACCAGTAACTTTGACAAGGGCATGGTGGTGTACGTAGTGTATATGGATTTCAGTAAGGCCTTCAGTCAGGTTCCACACGGTAGGCTGCTCTGGAAGTTTAGATCTTATGGAAATGAGTGGGAGCTGGCAAATCAGATCCAAAATTTGCTTGATGTTAGGAAACATAGAATAATAGTGGAAGCATGCTTGTCGGACTGAAGGCCTGTAATGAGTGGAATGCCTCAGGAGTCGGTTGTGGGACTATTACTGTTTGTTTTATGCATGTATATTGTATATATATATTTACAGATAAGTGTCAGTTCTTTCATTTTAGAAGGTCAAATCAGGGTAGGAGTTTCATAGTGAATGATAGGGTCTTAAGGAGTATATTGAGACAAAGGGACCTTGGAATTCAGGTTCAAGGTTCTCTGAAAGTGGAGTCACAGGTCGATAGGGCAGTGAAAAAGGCATTTGGCACACTGGCCTTCATCAGTCAGAGTAATGAGTATCGAAATTACGGAGTTATGTTGCAGTTATACAGGATGCTGGTGAGGCAATACTGGTAGTGTTATATTCAGTGTTGTTCACTTTGCTATAGGAAGGATATTATTAAACTGGAAATAGTGCAGAAGAAATATACAAGATGATGCCCGGACTCAATGGTTTGAGTTATAGTGAGAGGTTGGGCAAGCTAGGAGTTTTTACTTTAGAGTGTATGAGACTGAGGGAGATCTGATAGAAGTGTATAAGATCATGGGAAGCATGGATAGTGTGAATGCACTCAGTCTTTTTTTCCACAGGATTGAGCAACCCACGGACGAGAGGGCATCAAGTTAAGATCCGAGGGGAAAGAGTAAAAGGGAACCTGAGGGGCAATTTCTTTTACACACAGGGTGGTATGCACATGGAATGAACTGCCGGCAGAAGTGGTTGAGGGAGATACATTCACAAATTTTAAAATGCATTTGGACAAATACACGGATAGGAAAGAATAAGAAGGATATGGGGCAAGTGCAGGTAAATGGGGTTAATGTGAATCGACATTTTGTTTGGAATGGACCAGTTTGGGCTGAAGGGCCTTTCTCCGTGCTGTCAGACTCTATGACTCTCACAATCATTGCTTCTCCCATTGAATGTTATATTATCCTTCCCCAATTCATTGGAGCGTACTTGACCCTCTAGCTTCTGGGCTTCCATGATGTTTGACCAGAATGTTCAAACATTTGATATTGTATTCAGACGCCGTGTAAAACTGCAACATATTGATGTCACTATTCCTCCCAAGCTGCTTCAGAGCAAGGTTATTAATTAGTCCTCCTGACCACACAACACCAAATCTGAAATAACCTGCTCCCTAGTTTGGTTCACAACATACTGTTCAACCTACCCAATACACACTTACGGAAGTTTTTCTTCACAGTATTAGTAGTCACTGCCTTTTCGGTGCAACTTGAGACCATCCATTATTACTGCAGCACCCACGATTATTTGTTACTCATTCACAGGATGAGGGCGTCGCTGGATAACCAGTATTTATTGCCTATGCCAGAGGGCAGTTAAGAGTCAGCAGCGTTGTCTTGTGTCTGAAGTCACATGCAGGCCACACCAGGTAAGGACAGCAGTATCCTTCCCTCAAGGACATCAGTGAACCAGATGTGTTTTTCCAACAAACGACAATGGATTCCTGGTCATCATAAACCCTTGATTCCAGATACATATTGAATTCAAATTCCACGATGGCAGGATTTGAATTCATGTCCCCAGAATATTACCTGGGTCTCTGGGTTAAGAGCCCAGCGATAATATCACTGTGTCATTGCTCCCCCTTGCATATACTTGCATTCCCTATTTCCAGAGCATATGTTGTAAAGTATTCACGTGACAGATTTGGTTTTGATATATAACACACTAATGTTTACTTCACCTTGCTATTTGTAAGATCCACCCAAACTGATTCTGTGGGAAGTGATGGAAAGGGTCTGTGGCGTTATTACCAATAGACTTGGACAAGACGTTCAGGGAGACTCCCCTCAACGCTGAGATAATCTGAAGAATTGATCAGCAATACAGGACAAGCATCAATATTATTTCCCCCCACTTTGCTAGGATTTGTGTCACCATATTCTTCTGCTCCTTCGCACTCACTGTATATCTGTTATAACACCCACCCCCGAACAAGGCTCACACGCTATCTCCAAATAAGGCTCAAGCACGACCACACTCACTGTTGAATTCAGCACCTTCCCTCCCTCACTTTTTCTGTCACTGACGCAATAGCCCCGCACACTAATACCACTGCATGGATACAACACTGTGGTCAGACTCCCTCCGGACATCTCACCCTTCCCCTATAACAGCATTAACAGCAGGGACACCCATCCCACCCTCATTCCGTCCGTCCTCTTCTCCCATTGCAGGAGAACCATCCTGGAATAGGACATAAAAGGCCAAGCCGGGTGTTAGAGTGCCCGATATCCGTTCCCTCACCCTCTACATCGACATGTCGGGAGGATCCTGGAAAGAGCCAGAGAGGACCAGGACACCTTGTGTGGAGATTCTGAAACATCGACGTCCCACCAACCAAGGAAGCAGCAATGTTCAGTAAAGAGCAATTCTCAATTTAAACTCGCTGGCATTTCCAATCTCATCTCTCTCACTTTTCAGGCTTAGTTAAAAGACTAAAACTAAAAATAATGTTTATTCTCTTCAGCAAAAACGTTAAAAAGAAAAAAATAAACGATATAAGTTCATTACGAAAAATCTAAAACATGACGTTCATTCAAAATTATGGGCAATGCTCGTAAATACTCGACATCATTTCTTTCACTAAACCTTCTTACCAGTGTTTGTATTCAAGCATCTGCTTCTTTAATTTCAACGGAATATCGTGCCCTGCTATCAAATGCTCATAGTAAATGTCCCTTCCCCTCTGAACTTTTCGTAAACTGTCAATATATTTCCAGATAACTGGATGTTCCACATTAAGTTCGCACTGTCATCTCCTGTGGGCAGCTTCTGCATTATTGTTTGTTCTGTCCTCATTGTTTAAAGTTCTTTCATATAAATTCCACATTCCAACTGGAAAAAGCGGTGGACGCCGAATATTTCCTCTGTGTGAGCTTCTACCTCCATAGTTATCATCAAACCAGTCCAGCAGCGGCTGCAATTCATCTGGAAGCGCATCAGTTAAATGTTCAATAGCTTCATGAATTTTTTCAATGTGAATAAATGCAAGGCCAATTATCATTTTAGCTCTGAAATAAAACTCGGAGTCAATGTTATACTTACTCAAGTGTCTTTTTAACATTTTTACTGAAGGGAATAAACATTATTTTTATTTTTATTGCTTTGATTAATGCTTTTATCGAAGCCTGAAAAGGAATAAATATGAGCTACGCTGAAATAGTTCTGCCCTAAATGTGTCTGTGGCAAAATGGGCTGCACCAAACAGGCCGCACCAAACAGAATGAAGTACTCAGTAAATTACACAGCACAGGGGGACGCCATATAACCATCCCAGGCTGTTATGCAGAAGCAGGGGCGCCCTGGGGAGCTGACAGGAAATACAGAGTATAGATCATTACTCATTTTGTGTTTGGAAAGCTGTAACGAGTGGAATTCTTCGGGGATCTGTGTGAGGTCATCAACAAAATACAATCTGTACTAATGAACCGGATGAAGGAGATGGAGCTCAGTTTGCTCATGCACCAGGATATTCATTCAATAAGATGTCAAATGGAGACAGAGCGTCTGCAATGGGATACAGACAGGGGATGGCAGAGCGTCTGCAATGGGATACAGACAGGGGATGGCAGAGCGTCTGCAATGGGATACAGACGGGGGAGGGCAGGGCATCTGCAATGGAATACAGACAGGGGGAGGGCAGACCGTCTGCAATGGGATACAGAAAGGGGGAGGGCCGGACGTCTGCAATGGGATACAGACAGGGGAGGGAAGACTGTCTGCAGTGGGATACAGACCGGGGGTGGGGAAAGCGCCTGCAATGATATACAGACAGCGGAGGGCAGAGCGAGGGCAGTGCGTCCACAATGGGATACAGACAGGGGGATGGCAGAGCGTCTGCAATGGGATACAGACAGGGGGAGGGATGCACCTCTGCAATGGGATACAGACAGGGGAAGGGCAGATCACCTGCAATGGGATACAGACAGGGGAAGGGCAGAGCGTCTGCAATGGGATACAGACAGGGGGAGGGATGCACCTCTGCAATGGGATACAGACTGGGGAAGGGCAGATCACCTGCAATGGGATACAGACAGGGGAAGGGCAGATCACCTGCAATGGGATACAGACAGGGGAAGGGCAGAGCGTCTGCAATGGGATACAGACAGGGGGAGGGATGCACCTCTGCAATGGGATATAGACAGGGGAAGGGCAGATCACCTGCAATGGGATGCAGACGGGGGAAGGACAGATCACCTGCAATGGGATACAGACTGGGGGTGGGCAGAGCGTCTGAAATGGGATACAATCAGGGGACGGCAGAGTATCTGCAATGGGATGCAGACGGGGGGGGAGGAGCATCTGCAGTGGGATACAGACAGGGGGAGGGCAGAGCATCTGCAATGGGATGCAGACAGGGGAAGGCAAAGCGTCTGCAATGGGATACAGACGGGGGAGGGCAGAACATCTACAATGCGATAGAGACAGCTGATGGCAGTGCGTCTGTAATGGGATACAGACGGGGAAGGGTAGATCATCTGCAATAGGATACGGACAGGAGGAGGGCAGAGCGTCTGCAATGGGATACTGATGGGTGAGGGCAGAGCATCGGCAATGGGATACAGACGGAGGAGGGCAGTGCTTCTGCAATGGGATACAGACAGTGGGAGTGCAGAACGTCTGCAATGGGACACAGACTGGGGGAGGGCACAGCAACAAGCAATGGCATACAGACAGGATGGCTGTGAGCAAAGCTTCAGCAGAAAAAAAACAGTACAATATACATGTGATGGAAATTTTCTGTTTTGTGGAAAAGACGAAACAGCAGAAATTTATTTAAATGCAAGGAGAATGCAGAACTTAGTGTTACAGAGGGATTAGTGTGTCTTAGTACATGAATCACATCAAATTAATCTGAAGGTGTAGCAAGTGATTTGGAAGGTAAATGTCATGATCCTGTTTCGTGCAAGGGGTGTTGGGTATGATCTTAGCGATGTTTTCTGCATCAGTACAGGGCATTGCTGAGATTACATCTGTTGTATTATGTGTAGTTATAACTGCTTAAACTGAAAAAAAAAACAAAATTGCTTTCGAAACGTCTCAAAGACGTTTCTCTTCACGCATTCTTGGGATGAACGCATTACGTTATGAAGAATTAACAGTTCGGCCTGAAAATGAGGATGTTTTATTGACCATATAGGATCTTGAGAAGAGGGTAGTTGGTGAATACCGGATGGATATTTCTTCTTGTGTGGGAGAATAAAACTGGGGAAATACTTAAAGAATAAGTCAGGTTCAAAGGAAAGGTCATTGGACAGAAAAATTGAACTCCGAATTCTGTTCCTACATGCTGACAGACAGGCTGAGCTTTACCAGCAATTACTGTATATGTTTAAGAATATTCATTTTAACACAGATATTGTGAAGACATGAAACGCTTATTTTTACATTATGCAAGCACATATTAGCACATCTTCAAAACAAGTAGGACTATTTATTGTTAATGAATTGATTCTGCAATACCGCACTAACCTGGAGTCGAGAATGTGATGGAGTCATATAGATCGGACAACGTTCAAGAAGAGCTCATAGAACCCAGTGTGGGACTGATAACGTTATTGATTTAACTTACAGATGGAAAATGTAGCCTATCTGTAGAGAAACATTCTATTGCGCTCTTTCTGTTTCCCTGTAGCTCATCACAGCAATGTGTGGGAGTGAAAAAGAGCCTAGTCGTCTTTCCCACTAATGGAGGATTCCGGATGAGGATTCATTGGAATCTCCCCATTGCCTGAAGCAAAATAGTTCAACCAAATTCAACTGTTTCATGAAGAAATCCCATTGTCAGAAGGCTGTGCAAGCAGAATAACTGCAGAAGTAATTATCCGACTCAAAAGTGAGGGGAACAGACAGGAGATTCTCGGCTGCAAATGGGAATCCGGAATGGTGTGTAGCCTCCCACATGCCAGCGTCCAAGATGTCTCAGAGCGGCTGCAGAAAGTTTTCACTGGGGGGTGGGGGGGGGGGGCAGTGGGCGGGAAACAGCCAGAAGTCATTGTGCACATTGGTACAAAGGACAGAGTGACACAGGTAGAAATAGTGATGACATCCTGCAGAGTGATTATAGAGAGCGAGGGAAAAGGATAAAAGAGAGTGGTAATATCCAGTTTACTTCCAGTTCTCCATGCTAGTGAGGGTAAGAATAGGAGGATATGGCAGATAGGAGGGTGGCTAAAGAATTAGTGTAGGGGCAGAGATTTTTGTATTACTGGGATCTTTTGTCAGGCAAGGTGACGTGTTCAGGAAGGACGGGTTGTACCTGAGGTGGAAGGGGGCCAATATACTGGCAGGCAGGTTTGCAACTGCTGCAAGGGAGGGTTTCAACTAGATTGGCTGGGGTTGGGGAGTGGTGGGATCCTCAACAGCAGGAAGGCAAATGTGAGGCTGGAAGGTGATACACTAATCAGAAACAGTAAAATAAAGAGACAGGTCAGGCTCGACAACGACAGGGAGCAAGGAATGCCTGTTGGATTAAATTGCAGCTGTTTCAATGCAAGATTACTGACAGGTTAGGCCGATGAACTCAGGACATGGATCGGTGCGCGCGACTGGGATATTATAGCCATTACTGAAACATGGCTAACGGAGGGACAGCACTGGCAGCTTAATGTACCAGGGTACGGTGTTTTATGCGGGACAGAGATGGTGGAAAGAGGGGACGGGGAATTTCATTTTGATTAAGGCGAGTATCACAGCAGTAAACAGAGATAAAATAACTGATGGATCATCCTGTGAGGATTTGTCTGGGGAGCTAATAAATAAGAAGGGAATTGTGATAGGATTTGGATTGTACTATAGGTCCCCAAATAATAAACGAGGAATTAGGGGAACAAAAATATGTAGACAGACTGGGGAGACTTACAGGGCCAATAGGATTGCATTAGTAGGAGATTTTAATTTTCCTAACATAGCCTGGGAATGACAGAGAATTAAGGACTGAGATGGGGTGTATTTATTAAGTGTATTCAGAATATGTTCCTCAAGCAGTAAGTAGAGGGTACAACTCGGGAAGGGACGAAACGTGACCTATTCTAAGATCTAGGGTAGGACAGGTGACTGAGGTGACAGCGGGGGAGCACTCTGGGACCAGTGACCATAGTTCTATTAATTTTTAAATAGTTACGGAGAAGGACAAAACTGCTCCACATGTTCAAGTTCAAACTTGGGGCAAGGCGAATTTTGATGGAATGAGACAGGAGCTTGTAGGGGTTGGTTGGAGGAGTTTGTTTGCAGGCGAAAGGACCTCCTGCAAGTGGGAGGTCTTTAAAAGTGAAATGTCTACAGTTCAAGGTCTATATGTTGCTGTGAGGGTAAAAGACAAGGTTGGCAGGCAGAGGGAACCTCGGATGTCAGAAGATATTGAGGCTTTGACCAGCAAAAAGGAGGCATGGCTCAGGTCCAGGCAGCTGGGACCGAGGAAATTCTTGGAGGTGTACAGGGGATACAGTAGTTTACTGAAGAAGGAAATCAGGAGGGCGAAAAGGGGGCACAAGATAGCTTTGACTGAGAAGATTAGGGTGAATCCAAAGAGGTTCTTTAAGTATATTAAAGTAAAAAGACTAACTAAATGAGAGTATGACCCCTCAAATTCCAGAGCGGACATGCATGTCTAGAACGGTAGGAGATTTGTGAGATTCTCAATGAATATTTTTCCTCTGCCTTTACCGTGGAGAAAATCATGAAGACTTGGGAGGTGAACAAAGGTCGCAATGTTATCTTGGGGTGAGTCAATATCCCAGGAGAAGACATGTTGGATGCATTAGATTGTATGAAGATGGATAAATCTCCTCGTCCT
This sequence comes from Chiloscyllium plagiosum, assembly GCF_037043375.1. NCBI lineage: Eukaryota > Metazoa > Chordata > Chondrichthyes > Orectolobiformes > Hemiscylliidae > Chiloscyllium > Chiloscyllium plagiosum. The sequence continues at coordinate 101,183,711 of NW_028270167.1, read as the reverse complement.
AAACAGGTGCATCCAAGAATACTGCAAGAGGCTACAGAGGAAACTACGGGGACCCTGGTTGATATTTTTGCATCATCGTTAGCTACAGTTTAGGTTCCAGAATATTGGAGATTAGCAAATGTTGTGCCATTATTCAAGAAGGGAAGGAAAGAAAAATCTGGGATCGATAGACCAGGAAATCTAACATCTGTGGTACGTAGGTTACTGATAAGGCTCTGAGGGATGAGATATACATGCATTTGGAAAAATAAGGTTTGATTAGAAATAGTCTTTTTGACAGATTCCTTACAGTATGGGAACAGGCCATTTGGCCCAACAAGACCACACCGACCCTCCAAACTAACCCACCCAGTCCGATTCTCCTACCCTATAGTTAACCCTGACAAATGCACATAACATTTAGCATGGCCAATTCACCTGACCGAAATATCTTTGGATTGTGGAAGGAAAGTGAAGCACCCAAAGGAAAGCCACACAAACACAGTGATAATGTGCAAACTCCACACAGAGTCACCCGAAGCTGGAACCAAACCCGGATCCATGGCACTAAGAGGCAGCAGTGCTTACAATGAGCCACCATACCAACCTTGCTTTTTTCAACACAGTTCAATGACACAGGTACGAAATCTATTCTGCCCTTCACCCATGATGCACGTTCCAATATCACATACCATGGATAATTTATCCTCCACTGAAAATGTCATCTTATTATTATTTATTAATTAGTTTGTTATTATTAATTTTAATAATTATTATTAATAGTTGTTTTTAGACTGGAAAGATTGCATGGCTTTGTGAGTGGGAGATCATGCCGCTCAAATTTGTTTGAGTTCATTGATGAAGTGACCAGGAATGTTGATGAGGGTAGGGTGGTAGACGTAGTCTATATGATTTTCATGGAGGCCTTTGACCAGGTTACCATTGATATGATGGTCTGGAAGGTTAGAATCGCATGGAATCCAGAGGGAGCTGGCAAATTGGACACACAATTGGCTTCATGGTAGTAAGCAGTGGGTAATAGTGGAAGGATGCTCTCGGACCGGAGGCCTGTGACACATGAAATGGCTCAGGGGTCGCTGATGGGCCCATTGATGTTTGTTATCTGTATCAATGATATTCTTGCGAATGAACAAGGCATGATTGTGAAACTTGAAGATGACACTAAACTAGGTGGTATCGTAGACAGTGAGGAAGTATATCAGAACTTGCAGCAGGATCTTGGTCAAACTGGAGAAGTGGGCCGAGGAATATTTTGGCAACGTTAGATCAAGGTAGGAGTTTGATGGTGATTAGTAGGACCTTAAGGAGTGTAGTTGAGCAGAGGGACCATGGAGTTTATGTCCACCGTTCTCTGAAAGTGGGGTCATAGTTGGACATGGTAGCGAAGAAGGCTTTTGCCACATGAGCATGCATCGGTCAGGACATTGAGGAGAGCAGTTGGGAAGTTATGTTGCAATTATACAGGATGTTGGTGAGGCTGCACTTACAGTGCTGTGTTCAGTTTTAGTCACATTGCAATCGGAAGGATATTTTTACTTTGAAATGTGTGCAGACGGAATTTACAAAAATGTTGCCAGGACTCAACAATATGAATTATAGGGAGAGGTTGGACAAGCGAGGACTTTTTTCTTTCGAGAATAGGAGACTGAGAGGGATCTTATAGAAGTTTACATAGATAGGGTGAATGGATCCAGCCTTTTTTTCCTAGAGTTGGGGAAAGGGCATCAGTTTAAGGTGTGAGGGGAAAGAATAAAATGGAAACTGGTGGAAACTGTTTTACACAGAGAGTGGTACACAAAGGGAATGTGCTGCCAACGGAAGTGGTGGAAGCATTTATATTAACGATAATTAAACGACATTTGGGCAAGTACATGGACATGAAAGGACGAGAATGCTATGGGCCAATGTGTTGGGAAATGAGGTTAGTGTGGTTGGATATTTGGGTCAGCATGGACGAGTTTGGGCCAAGGGGCCTCTCTGCCTCTCTCCATGCTTTAGGACTTGATGACTCCACAAATAGAACAGCATTTGGGTCAAACTCTCATTTTTCCTTCGGTCATGTGTTCGAATCATATTTGGACAATGTACTTTCAAGTTAACTTTGCAGATATTTTGCTTTTCAGTTCGGTATCGACAATACGTATGTGTGTCCGTGCGTGTGTGTGTGTGTGTGTGTGTCTGTGTGTGTGTGTGTGTGTGTGTGTGTGTGTGTGTGTGTGTATTTCTCAGTATTTTTCAAAGAAAACTAGCAATGTACATATTTGCAATATCCTCTCGTCATTCCTCTTTTCATTATAGTTTAAGCAACTTTGTTTTGGTCGTAAACGTGTTGTTTTAGCAGATTAAAGAAATCTGCCTGATTTGTTCCTAACACTGACCCTGACACACTCTGAGAACTATATCATTGGCCATATCACCAACACAGTTATAATTATTTTTTGTGGTCAGTATCAGCCAACGTTAGTGTCGAGGAGTTCATTGGACGGGAGTCTGAGGGATAGGATTTACATCTATTTTGAAAGACAAGGAATGATTAGGGATAGTCAATATGGATTTGTGTGATGGAAATCATGTCTAATTAATGTGATTGAGTATTATGAAGAGGTGACAAAGAAGATTGAATAAGACACTGTTGTGTATTGTTTACACAGCCTTCAGCAAGGCATTTAACAAGGTTTCCCATCGTAGACAGATTACTAAAACTAGGTTATATGTAATCTAGGAAAAACTAACCAATTGGATACAAAATTGGATTGAAGGTAATGGATTGTTTTCCAGACTGAAGACCTGTTGCCAGCGGCGTGCTGAAAGAATCAGTGCTGAGCTCACTGCTTTTCATCACGGCTATAAAAAGCTTTGAAGTGCTTTTCGGAGGCTTGGTCAGTAACTTTACAGATAACATCACCAAAGTGGTGCAGTGGACAGTAAAAGAAGATTATCTCAGAATATAACAGGAGCCTTGACCATCAATGAGCCAAGGACTGGCAGATGGAATTTAATTTAGATATTTGTGAGGTTTTGCATTTTGGTAAGTTAAAGCAGGATAGTGCCCTGGGGAATGTTGCTTAACAAAGAGAATTACGGGTGAAGATTCATAGTTCCTTGTAAGTGGAGTTTAGGTCGGTAGAGTGGTGAGGAACGTGGTTCACATGCTTGCCTTAATCGGTCAGAGCATTGAGTAGAGGAGTTACGGGTAGCGTGTTGCGCTTGTACAGGACGTAGATGAGGCCACTTTAAGAATACTGCGTACATGTCAGTTGAATCTGCTAAAGGATGGATGTTGTTAAGGTTGAAAGGGTGCAGAAAAGATTTACAAGAATTTTCTGGAACCTGAGGGATTGAGCTACAGGGAGATGATGAACAAGTTGAGGCTTTTTCCCCTGGACTGTCAGAGTTTGAATGGTGCCATGACAGAGGTTTAATAAAGTCCTGAGGGGCATGGATAGTCTAAATGGGCAAGATTTTTTTCCCAGTGTAGGGGCATCCAGAACTAGACGGCATAGTGTGAATGTGACAGGTCAAAGACTTAGAAGGGACCAGAGGGGAAACTTTTTCACACAGAGGCTCGTGGGTGTACTGTCAGAGGAAGTGGTGAAAGCGGGTACAATTACACATTTAAAATGTAACTGGATAGGTACATAAATAGGAATGGATCATGCGATGTGGGCCAGATGCTGGCAAGTGGGTCGAGATCTGATTAGGATGCCAGATTGGCCTGGACAATTTGGACAAAAGGATCTGTTTCTACGCTGTATGACTCTCTTATTCTCACAACAGGATGAGGGAAATTTCAAAAAGGGCCATTCGAATTGGAATTCTCTTCCCCAGAAGTTTGTGGTGCCTCTTTGATTACAAGTATTCACAGCTGAGTTAGTTAAAGATTTGACAGAGAAGTGTTTCATGGATAATGGGACACAGACAGGAAATGAGACTGAGACCACAATCTGATCAGCGACAATCTTAATGCCTGGTGGAGAAGGCTCAAAATCTCTAATGACCCACTCCTGCTCCTCAGTCCCATGTTTCTGTGTTCCATTCAACCCCGCAAATCTGCTAGCAATGGTTTTCCCTCTTTGTAACTTGTGCTTCATTTGTTGATCATGTTGTAGACTCAAATTCACTGTGAACACGGCCCCCAAATCTCACCCAGCAATGGCTCATAAAATCCGCTGGTCTCCCTGATTGCAACATTTCATAAAAGACCTTCCAGGAAAATAACACCCACTAACTTTCCAATAACAGAATGGGAGAACATCAGAAACAGGGGCAGGTCATTCCCATCCCAAGCCTGCCTTGCCCTTCACTAAGATCAATCTGACCTTCTCCAAGTCTCAAATCTTCCTCAATGTCCAAGTCTTCTTGAGCACTTCCATAGAACACAGAACAAAGAACAGGACTGATTTGGAGATGCCGGTGTTGGACTGGGGTGTACAAAGTTAACAATCACACAACACCAGGTAATATTCGAACAGGTTTCATTAGAAGCACACTAGCTTTCGCAGCGTCGCTCCTTCATCAGGTGGTAGTGGAGGGCTCAATACGAACACAGAATTTATAGCACAAATTTGCAGTGTGATGTAACTGAAATTATACATTGAAAATTTGATTGTTAAGCCTTTCATTTGTTAGAATACCATGATAGTTTCACTTCTTTCATATGTAAATCACAAAACCTTTTTTTAAAAGTTGCTTTCTCAGGTTAACTGTTAACAATGGTGATATCTAGACAATATGGTGAAGATGTTGGCCCCCTGTGTTCTCTGTCTCGGCCATGATGTTTAAATTGATTCTAATCTAAAAAGTGAGATAACGGAGTTTTACATAAATTCATGTAGTTTTTGAGCTCAGAGTTCTACATGAAGGCATGCAGTTAGGACCTTCAGCCCTCGACGTTGTGCTGTTTATCCTACTCTAAGATCAGACTAACCGACATGCTTCCATTCACTTTGTTCCATGTGCCTATCCAAGAGTCTCTTAAGTTTCCCTCAGGTATATGACTCTCCTACAACTGCTGGCAGTGCACTCGACTCACCCACCACTCTCTGTGTAAAGACTCTACCGTTGATATCTCCTCCAAACCTTCCTCCAATTGCCTTAAAATTATGCCACCTAGTCATAGATATTTCTGCCCTGTGAAAATGCTTCTGGCTATTCACTTTCTCTCTGCCTCTCATCATCTTGTACACCTCCAGTGAGAAAAGCCCTCGCTCCCTCATGGTTTCATCATAAGACCTGCCCTCCAGTTCAGGCAACATCCTGGTAAATCTCTTCCTGGTAAATCGCACTTAACGAGTATTAATTATGACCTCTACACTTTTTGGAGTCATTCACGGCACAAGGAAAGATGATTATCATTGGTGGGTATCAATCATCTCAGCCGTGGGACACATCTGCAGGAGATCCTCAGCGTAGCTTCCTCAACCAAGGCATCTCCAGTTTGTCACCACATAATCCCTACAGTGTGGAAGGAGGCTATTCAGCCCATTGAATCTAAACTGAGCAGATTAGATTCCCTACAGTGTGGAAACAGGCACTTCGGTCCAACCAGTCCACACCGACCCTCCGAAGAGTAACCCACCCAGACACATTTCGGTCTGACTCATGCACCTAACATAATGGACAATTTAGCATGGCCAATTTACCTGGACTGTGGGAGGAAACCGGAGCACCCGGAGGAAACTCATGCAGACAAGTGGGGAATGTGCAAACTCCACACAGACAGTTGCCCAAGGCTGGAATCGAACCTGGGACCCTGGTGCTGTGAAGCAGCAGTGTTAGCTACTGAGCCACCGTGCCAGCAGAAGAGAGGGCATTCACTGAAATTTACAAAAAAATTCCAGGACAAGTTGTCCCTCTTCAGCTCTTGAAACAGCCTGTGACCATGTACAGCAAGACGTGGACAACATTCAAGACCGTGCTGTTAAAGTCTGGGTAACATTTATGTAAAAGCACAGCACATTTCCACAGTAAAAGGAGGAGTTCAATCAGCACCTCAATTTGGTTTCACAAAAATGTGGGGAAGCCATTCATCCCACCAAAACTACTGGGCAACAGAAGCATAGACCATTCAGTCCCTCCTGCCTGTTGCACAGGAAGACAGGGAGTCTGCTCTCTCCCACATGTCACGTGCATGGGAACAGAAAGAACCATTTCATACCCGGAGTCACTTACAAAGGAACAGGAAGAGGTTATTCAGCTTGTCAAGCCACTAACACAGGAACAGGAAAGTATCAGAAATGCTCCAACATCACAAACAAATGGAGCAGGGGCTGCACAGACAGACTGCTCCAAATTGATCCACATGGCTTAATTACTCATGGTACATATGTGTTACTTCAACATGGTTTTCTGGCAGTCGGAATGAAGCCAACATTTTTTAGCCATTCTCCAAGTTATATTCCATCTCCAAGAAGGCAGTCCCATGGTGTCCGTGGAGGTCAGAAACCGGTGGGGAATAACTAACTGTTTCAGAATGATGGCATTTTGGCTGCTCACAGGATTGTGTACAAAGTGATATTCAATGCAGTGTCACAAAGTAACTGTGCATTAAACTGTTTAGAGTTCATTCAGAGTCTGTACCTCTTTGTCAATCGACATGGGGACTCTGCAGATGCATGTAAACTGTCGTGAATCAAACATCCAAAGGAAAGTATGAAATTTTCACCCTATTCAGCTGTTTGGGACATAATGAGTTTCTGTCCAGACCCATCAAGCTTCAACTTCTTATTCTCTCACAGCGCTACAGATTAAGCATATAGTTACTGCACTCTCTCCTCATGGTAACATCATGCCAGTGTTTAGTCTGGTCAAAATACTTTCCACGCTCTCAGTGACAAAGGGATCATTGTTTATAAAGCAGACTAAATCTTTACACAATGCACCAAATACTCTCTGAACAAAACACGATCAGTGGGAAAGATATTCTAACTTTTGAACTTCAATCATTTTGCATGAAGAGCCACATATCTTTTACTTCCTGCCCCTGTATGAATTCTGTCAGTGACTTATGACCAAGGACATCCAGGTCCTTTACAACAAAAGCACTCGGCAACCTCTCTACCATTTAATAAATATAAATGTATATGATGATATTTGTTGTTCACATCTGAATCATTTTTATACCTTGTGAACAGCTATTGCCCAAACACTGATCCTGCTGCCACCCATCAATTCTTCAGTCCAGAGAAAAACAGTATTCTTCTCGTATCCCCATTACTCAATTTTTAATCCATGTGGTATATATTCCACCTCTACCTACCCATGGACTCTGACATTCCCCATTCACCTGTATTCAAACATGTCAACGTCTTCTAAAAATACAAATACTCTACTCCCATTGGTTCTCAACTGTCGATGTCACAACAGACAATCTCCATAAACAGGTTTATCAAAAATCATTTCCCTTTCCTGAATCTAGGCCGAATGTACCAAATTATATAATTATTCTCCAAGTTTCTCGTTGTCACATTCCTTATAAAAGGTTCCATTTTTTTTTTCTCACAGCTGACATCAAGCTATTTAGTTTTCTGTTTTCCCTCTCCATCCTGTTTTAAACAATGAAGTTTACAATAGTTGTTTTCCAGTCTGCAGCATTCTTTCCAGAATCTAACTAGCTTTGAAGAATAACCAGTAATTCTTTCATTAGCTCTGTTTTCATCTCAATCACTCTGGGATGTAGCTCATCAGATGCAGCAACTTATGAAACTTCAATTCAACTAGATTTTCAATAACATACTCTTCATTAATTCTGGTTTCCTGCAGTTTCCCATTTTTACCAGCCACTCTGTTCCCCAATATTTCTGGAAATTAGTTTCTGTACCTTCCTCTGTGGAGATGGAACCAATGCATTCCGCTCATGAGGTAGATGGCTTCAGTTAGCTCGTGAATACATTGGAGGACTGTACTTCAGAGATGGTACAGTCAGAAAGGTTCCAGAATAAATCAGTTTAATTCATCGTGAGTGTCAGCACAGTCCTGTCCCTGGTATGAGACGACAGGTTATAATGAAGGAGGGGATACAGTGACAACCTCACCTTTGAGACAAGCTGGTTTTATACTTTACGCCTGAATGGGTGCAGCTTGGACAAATGTTCCTGGAAATCCCAGAGAGTTTAGAACAGTGCCCTGCTCCTCCCAGTTTACATAGCTTCCCTTCTTTGTAGTCTCAGCTCCATTTGTTTACCATGGACCCAGACACACTGTAAATGCAGTATTCAGAGTGGGGTCCCCAGACCCTCGGGGCTCCCTGAATGATCCCAGTAGCTGACATCACAATCCTGAGAACACCATCCACAGAGCCTCCACTGGCTTTCTAGATGACAGCAGCAAGTCAATTCCCCACACCCATAGTTCATCCATTCAATGTTGAAAATGTCTCGGTCTCCTCAGTTTTGCTTCTTGGCTGAGAAAGCTGTTACATCTCCACACTGTCGCACAGTAACAGTTCCTCTCTCCAAAGAAGCAGTTGACAATGGAATATTACGTTTCTCTATATCTCAGCGACTATAAGTATTGCTGATGGAGTTGATCACTACACTCAGAGACGAGAGATAGAGGGAATATAACTCACGGTAAGCAGGGGCGTCCCATAATAAATATGATATTCAGGAATATGTGAAAAGGGGAAATGTTAGAATAACTTCCCATTCTGTTTTCCTTCCAGTCCATCATCAGCAATCCTTTAGCTTGCTTTACCTTTCTCTCTCTCTCTCTCTCTCTCTCTCTCTCTTACACACACACTCTTTCTCTCTCTCTTTCTCTCTCTCTTGCTGGACATCATCTATTCAACACAAACCTCCCGCTAACCCTTCCAACCATCCCTGATACAATATTACTTTTTCCCAGTTGCATTCAGTTTTGATAGGTTCACTGAACTCGAAACGCTATTTGTGTTTCTTCCGACAGACTGCCATACCTGCTGAGATTCTCCAACATTCTTTCAGACGGTGGAGAATTTTATTTCAGATCACCAGCATTCACATTTCCTTGTTGTTGTTACGCGGGATGCCAGCATCACTGGCAAGGGCAGCATTTGTTGTCCATCCTAACTGCCCTTGACCACGCGGCCATTTGTCAAGGCAATATGGAGGCAACCACATTGTTGTGGATCGGAGGTGACACTTAGTTCAGACAAGGCAAAAATGTTAGGTTTCTTTACCAAAGATTATCAATAAAATAAGAAAAGAAATCCTGATGTTTTGTGGTTACCATGAGTGAAATTAGGTTTCATTCCAATTTTTGTCACTGGAATTTAAATTTAGTCATCGACTATGGTAGGATTTCAGACAATGCTTCTGGAGTCATAACCCGTGCCTCTGAATTACAGTCAGTGACATTATTACTCTGATACAGTGATACAGAGTCCCTGTTGTGAAGTAACTGTAGAGACAAGAACAAGTTTGTGGTCAAACTATTTGTAACTGGAAGAGAGGTCAGTAGAGAACTGGAGCGATAAAATCTGTTGTTAACGAAGGGGTAGATGATGGCGAAGTCAGCAACAGAACTCAGGCAGAGCTGGTGATTGGGGATATTATGAAGGTGGGTGTCGGCAGGTTTGATCACAGAGAGAATATGGAGACATAAAACAGTTCACGGTAAAAAGAAGACTCAAGGTTCCGAACAGTCTTATTCCTTCTCAGTTGTTTATGAGTAAGGAGTTTGGAAATGCAGGAGAAGGAAGTGGCATTTGTGACTGAAAGTTTATGTATTTGTTAAATATAATCAACCAGAATAGCAAAACTTTCAGCACCATTTATAGAATCGACAGAGCTAGACTTACCAGGAACACCAATAATGGCGAGGGTGGGATAGTACCCAGCTTGAATAATCAACAGTACGGCTTCTATCCGCAACTCTAACCGTGGCCAATCCCGAGAAAGATAGTAAAGACCCCAGGATAAACTCCTGTCCATTGTTGGAACGTTCCAGTCTAATATTCTCAGATTCTGATCCATTGTTGGACCATTCTAATGTTCTCAGATTCTGATCTCTCTCTCTTTCTCTGTAGCTGCTGATCCCAGTCTTGTTGAGGTTGACTCTGTGCCAAATATTTTGGCATAACAAGGTGAAGTAAGTCCCTAATTATGGAAGAGGGAAATCGTCCAGTGACCCAGTTAGATCCAGGAAGACCGATATTAATCACAGTCACTGAACAAACAGTTCCAGTTAACCCATTTCACGGCAACTCTGATATATCACAATAATACTTGGTGTGGCTGGGATTTTGATATCGCTGATTATTGGGCTCATGGCACATCTCCAGTTGTAAACATAGAGGTGAGGGAGAGAGAGACAATTCTTTCTCTTCACAAGCTCGATGATTCTGCTGTGTTTTGGTAGTATTGGAATTGTTGGGCTCCCGAGGCCGTCTGTGTCTGATCACCAGGCTTGCTTCATCTTTCCGTTTTATTTATTTATGTTTAACTTTGACTTTTGTCTGTCCAGCATTAAACGGCTTAGGTGGGATTAGGCATTTTTGAGAGACACGTACAGGGCCATAGACGATGTAGATACAGTCCATTCCTTGTGTTCTTGCAGCCGCGGCCTGGTCCTGTGGAGTGATCGTCAAACTCTAACAGAATCAGGATTCTTAGTTTTACCTTTTGCCAGTTATTGCTGGAGTCTTAGCAGAATTGGAAGGCAGGAAATCTCTCCCGGGTGCTACACATTGTCTCTGTGATTTCTCTCCGAACTGTCTTTTGATGTTCTTACCTCCTGGATTGGAGAACTGCATGTAAGACAATCTGTTTCCTGTATTTCTTTTCTGACATTTGTGTGCTTATTGGATGATACCATATTGGAGCAATTACTGTATAGTAGTTAAATAAACTATTATTCTGCTAAGTTTTCCAACAGAATTATGTTATTGCAAGCTCCTCTTCCTTTTGTTGTTGTCTTTTATCAACAGTTTTCGAATAAATTGTGCTTTGCTTAATGTCGAATATTTTGACCAAATAAATTCTATCTCAAACACAGCACCTCACATATACCAGCGGAATGGGCCGAGCTGGGGGAGTGATAATCATGTCAGGAATTATATCGGATACTCAATCCACCTCTCAGACCCAGCCCAGACACGTATAAGCCCAGATGAGATACCTGCTCAGCATGAAGCACTGCGTAGACCAGGCTAGTGTACTGCTCAGCAATCCGTCGAGGATTGAACACTACTTAGAGCTCACCAGTTCACGACTTATCTGTCCAACAGTGCACTGATCTATAAACTTGTACTAGATGATCTGTTCAGCACAGGGCGCTGTACAGAACACACAAAGGCATTGTTCTATACACACGGAATGGATATCTGTGCAGCATGGGGAGCTGTGCAGTGAATAGCGGTGAATTTATCTATTAATCTGGAGCAGTTGCCTTCTCAGTATACACAGCTGTGTACACCAATCGCTGCATTGCTGAGTAACACCGTGTTAGATCACTGCCCAGCGTGGGGAAATTTGCAGCTCATGCTGGAAGAGACAGGATATGCAGTTCCCTCCATTTACAGTTCCATATCTACATTGTGGCATGACACAGGGCTGCTGTGGATGTGAAACTCACTGCCAGAGAGAGATGGGAGGAGCTTGGTTAAAAGAGAGGGGGAGATTGAGATAGAATTTCAGAGAAGGATCTGATGGTAGGTTAAAAATTATGAAAGGAAAACGTTTCGATAGCAGCTTGCAATATAGGCCACTGTTTACAGGAATGGTGGGTGAGCAGGATATTGGTGTAAGTTAAGATGATGGAGAGTTTTGGATAAGCATTTGTCCTGCAGCTTTGTAATTGGGAGTAGGGTCAGAAGAGTCTTCGACTCATTGGGCTGAATCTGACAATAGTTTGTCTCAGCGCCATTTTCATTGAGTGTGACAGAAGGATTGTCTGCACGAGGCTGAGCTAGTTTCCTGGTGTTATCATATCGAACTCACCTCATTAACTATCCACCCCACTCCATGGTGTCCCTCTCATTCAATGCCAGCCCGATTCTCCCACCCATCATGTCTGGAGGTACACACCATCTCCCGGATGCCCCTGGATATTCAGTGATCCCTGGTACTGTTGCCATCATTAAAAGGCCAATGGGCACACGGTTGAGCTTTCTCAGTTTGGAGCTGCCCTGCATAGTTTACCGAGCAAGGTAGATAAGGGGAAAGTACACCACAGGTTGTCGACAGGGCACGGAGGTGCCTGGTGAATAGTCTAGTACAGAGGGGGACAATTCTCTTCCCAGAGAGAGCTGCACCACCAGACCCACCGAGCATGGTCTGAGCACACCACCCAGCTCAGTGCAGTACCTGCGGTCCGAAGAAAAGTCCAGCAATACTGGAAAAGCACCTTCCCCGCTCTGTCAGGATACGGGACACCGTATTCTCTCTACTCTCTCACACAATCTGTATATCTGTTGGCGCCTTCACCAGAATAATGCTCCATGACTCTCACCACTGCAATGCAGCACCTTCTGTCTGTCTCTCTCTCTCTCTCCTCAATCCTACGCAATACCTCCACATGATTATAAAATGTTCTTATGAGTACAGTTTCTAGAATTCTCTGGATGATATCATTTGTACAATGTTCCAGATAATTTTAAAAATAATTCAACTTTAGCAAAATGTTCAACCCCCAGTATGTGACACATCAGAGGAAGGAGCAGAGTTTTACTTTTTTTGTACAATCACTCAGGATGAAAGTGCATCATGAGGACATTAAGCCGCTCAAATATGCTCCACTATTCAGACAAAGGGAGAACCTAAACACTTGAAGACTCACTCTCTTCTTGAAGACAGGCGCCACATTGGAGTTTCGCCAGTTTCACTGGGGCACTCCTGTAATCCCGAGAGTTATGGAATATTTCACACAGTGTCACCAGTCACTCTGCAACCACTTCTATTAAAACAAGCTATGAATTGCTGATGAGCTGTTTACCCTGGTCTTTTCTGTTTGAGGAAAAGCCTTGTTCGTTTTGTTGGAGACAGTGCAAAACTTTCATCTGATTACAATTTTGTTTATAATACTGAAACACGTTGTGCATTCCCCTGTGAGGAAAGATGTAAAATACTGTTTTAAATTCTCTGCGTGTTCCCTGAAACCAGTTCCCCAGTCACATCCTCCAGGTGTCCCATATATTCTTTCCTGCCTTTCTTCCAAGGATCACACGCACATCATGAACGTTTTTTTATTCGATATGAGAAAACTCTTGTGGTTAGTTTTTCTTTTCATATTTCTTGCCAGTTTTGGAAATTTTTTTTGTATTTTGTTTTGTACAATCTGCTTCTGGTTCCAAAAGCAAACTTCCCAAATGTGGCCGACGCTAGAACTCACCAATTTGAATTCTTTAGTTTGTGATTGATTAGTATCCTTCACAGCCTTTGTGTATCATGGGGGCGTTCATCTTCACATCTTCATATCATCTTCTTTTTGACCAGAGTCAATAATAGCTGAGCGTTATTAAGCAGTACCTGCTTAAATGTTCCCCCACCCACCACACATCTGCTGACCTTCACCTGTGTCTATTTTCACACTCCGTATTTGATCAGATATATTACATAAATCTGCATTTGAAATGCCTGGCTCTTTTCAGTCATTCAGGGGGAATCTACGTATGTGGCTGAGCACATGGAGAGTGACTCCATTCTCTCAGTTTTTCTCGCTCTCTGATTTCTGTTCAATGATGTCACATTCCAGTGGGAAGCTTCCTACATGACATCCTTTTCTCTCAAACAATAAATCCCCTCACTCTGATGGACTGAGCCTTCAGCTGTGACTGTCCCGTCTCCCTCACTTCTGCCCTCACTCCATCCCCTCCTTCGCAGAACAATGATAGATCTCCCCTTGCCCTCACTTCCTACTATTCAACCACAATATAATCTCTCAGTCTACCATTACCATGAAGCTGATCTCTGTTTCAGTGATGAGTGTGGGTGAACCTGCCGCGGTCAGGACCGTGTGTACCTAAACCTGATGACAACCCATTCAAGCTACCGCACTTACTGCTTACATTAACAAACAGCAGAACTAGTATCTGATAGAGAGGGAGCAATGACCTCAAGGCTGTGACCACTTCTTTTAAAACCAGCTGTGAATTACTGCTGGCCTGTCTACTCTTGCTCTTAACTGTTAGAAAAATCCTTTTTTCTTTTGTTAAAGACGGTTCAAGAACTTCCCTCCTATTAGCATTTTGTTTACATCATTGAAATACTTAGTGTGCCTTCCCCGTGTGGAAAGATATAAAACATGGGTGTAAATTATCTGTCTGTTCCCTGTAGCCAATTCTTCAGTCACACCCTCCAATTATCTGCAATATACTCTCCTGACGTAATTTCTACCTAAGGTCACACACTCATCTTGACCTTTTTATATGCCCGGAGAAGTTTGTGCTGCTTGTTTTTGTATTTCTTGCCAATTTACTACATCATGTCTTTTCTCCCCTTTTCCTCGCTTTCTAAATTGATACAGTCACATAGCACACAAACAGACCCTTTGCTCCAGCTTGTCCATGCTGACCAGATTTTCCAAACTAAACTAGACCCATCTGATTGCATTTTGTCCATGTGCCTCTAAACTTTTCCCATTCATATGTTTGTCCTAATGAGTTTTAAATGTTGTAGCTGTACTTGCATCTCCCACTCTTCCTCTGACAGCTCATTCCATATACACACATCACCCTCTGTGTGAAACATTGACCCTTCGTCCATTTCAAATCTTCCCTCTTTCACCTTAAATCTATGCCTTCTATGGTTGAACTCCCCCATCCCGTGGAAAAGACATTGGCTTTTCACTCTATTCATACTTCTCATGAATTTGTAAACTTCTACAATGTCATTCCTCAACCGCCTACACAATATCTGTCATAACTTTACGAACAAGCATTTAAAGATTAGCACAGCACATTTCCACAGTAAAAGGATTCCCTGAAATAAACATTATAAATCTGGCCCTCCACTAATGCTCATCAATAGTATCCTTGAGAGCTTTTGTCAACCACTGGAGGAGAGGACTCCATAAATATCACCATTCTAAATAACGGGACAGCCCTGTACATCAGTGTAAAAGACATGGTTGTATTATCTGCATCATCCTCATCCAGAAGTGTTGAGTTGATGATCCACCTCACCCTCGCCATGCTGCCTGCAGAATCATAGATGCCAGTCTTTATTCAATCTGATTCACTGTATGTGACATGAAGAAACAGGTGAACACAGTAGATATGACACAGGCAATGGGCCCTGACCCCATTCCTGCAATAGGACTGAAGACTGGTGCTACACAACATGCCGTGTCCCTGGGGAAGCTGTTTCATTCCAGCACGAACTCTGACATCTCCCTGGCAATGTGGAAAATTACTCAACTATGTCCAATCCCATAACAAGGTATTAACTATAGTCTGACCATTTACCACGCCCTGAGTCCCGTCGCGATAGTTATGTTGGTGGGAGTTATTTTTGGACAGAGCTGTCAAACAGCACAGAAATAACCAGCTCAGTGTGGTTTCAGATAAATCTCCATGAGGAGATAATGTTGTTGTGGAAAAGTCGCTGGTTTACTAATCCAGACCAGGCTAATGCTCTGGCAGCTGGTGGAAGTTATTATTAATAAAATATCGGGATGTAAAACCTGGAGTCATTAACAGTGACCTTGAAGCCAATGTCGATTGTAAACACCAATTTCCTTCCTCAATGTCCTTTCAGGAAGTGAGTCTCCCGTGCTTTCCTGGTCTGGCCTAAACGTGACTCCAGACACACAGACATGTGAAGCACTCTTCAATGGTCTCGGAAACGGCCAAGCAAGACACTCCATTGTATCAAACTGCTCCGAGGTCTTAAAAAATAAAATGGGACAGAGCACCCGGCACCAGCCTCAGTACTTGAACGGGAAACACTATCCTATTGACCCTGCGGAGACCTCCTTCCTAACATCTGAGAGCTGGTGGCTTTCCCACAGACTGCACAGAAACATTGGGAAAGGAGTAGGTCATTCAACACACTGAGCATCCTCCATTCTAGTTCATGGTGAAAATATCCTCAAATCAGTTTTCCCCACACAGTGTTCATATCCTTTAGTATGTTTAAACATCGGAACATATAAAATAGGAACTACTGTATTCGCTTTGGTCCATAAATTTGGATCCTCCATTCAATATGCAGGCAGTTATCCAATAAGGTGTGTTTATGAAACGCAATTTCGCTGCAAAACATTTAGTGAATTGCGCCCCTTTCTTTATAAAGCGAACTCCCATTCACTGTTATGGGAGTCCGTCTCTGGCACCAGCTGAACAGCAAATCCCAGCCTCAGGATCCCTCTGATTGCCAAATGCACCCTCAGTGTGTTCAGATAAAGCAGGAATGTAATCTGCTCTGCAAGCCTTGAAACTGAGCCTGAATGTGGGATTTGTGGTCTACATTTAGAAAGAACTTTATTTGAAACCGGGAGGGGAATATCTTGGAGAGAACTGGAATTCCGCATCGGCATCACGTGGTCAGTCAGCTCGCGCGCTTTCTGGTGAAGATCTTGGTGAAAGGTACAGTGCTGTAGTCAGTGACTGTAGTGTTAAAGTGTGACATTTACTGTATTAATTCATTACAATATACGGTTTAAAGATTTATGTAGCCTGTGCTATTGTTTGTGTTATACTGACTATTATTTTTGTTTTGATTTTTACTGGTAATTTTGAGGGTTCGCACCGAAGCCTCTTTTTCCCATTGGCCCTATTATTTATATTGCTATAATAAGGTGATCCACAGGAATACAGCTGCCACATTATTGAATAATTGCCTGTAATGATTGCTGACTCTATATCGCCACACAAAACTCCTGCACTCTCCCCATTCCTTCTGTGTCTTGAAATCCTTATTTATATTCAGTACCTCAGCTTTCACAGCCTGATCAGGGAGAGAATTCCCCAGGTTCACCAGTCTCTGAGTGCAGACATTTAGTCACATCTCAACATACTTTGGCCTGTCTGTACCTAACACTGTGACCCCGTGTTTTCGACATCCCGCCCAGGGGAATTCTCATCCCTGCTTCCAATCTGTCTCACACTGTCGGAGTTTTATATCGTTCACCCCTTTTCTTAAACCTCATGGAATGCAAGCACAGTCACCCAAAACGCTGCTCCCACACCAAGCTTGTCATCCCAGTGATCAGTCTGGTCATCCTTCACTGCTCTCCCTCAATGTCAGGTTTGTCCTTCATTAGATACGCAGACCAAAACTGCACACAGTACTGCACAATGGTCGAGATGGAGTGTCACCAAGGCTCTGTACAGCTGCAGTAAGACACCCTTACTCCTGGACTCAAATCCTCCTGAAATGAAGGTCAGCACACCATTTGTTTTCAACAATGTGTGTTCCCTCTGACAGCTGAGCCTACTCTAACCTGACATGGAACCTAACAGCAGGCTGGTAAAATATTGATGTTCCTATACAGGATCTTAGTGAGATGATATCTAGATAAAGTGCACAGATTTAATCTCCTCATTAAGAAAGGGTATTGGAATTAACTCAGAGATTATTCCCTCAACTGATTTCTGCAACGAAGGTGTTAATCATAGAATCCCTGCAGTGAGTAAGCAGGCAATTTGACACATCGACATGCTGATCCTCCAAAAGCCATCCCATACAAACCCCACTCCCCACCCCGCTTCCCAACTCAATCTCTGCAACCTGGCATTTTCCATGACTAATGCATCTAACAGGCACATTTTGGAACTGTGGGAGGAAACTGGAGTACCCGACAGTGACCCTTGCAGGCACAGGGAGAATGTGCAAACTCCACGCAAACAGTGACCGAGACTGAAGTTGAACCCAGATATCTGGTGCTGGGAGACAGTTGTGCTAACCACTGAGCTAACCACTGTGGGCAACGCAATTGCCTGCACAATTCAACACTCGAAATGTGGCAAAACAGCAGGGAGATTCCATAAGTCCCCAAACTTGTCATTGAGTAACAGGAGGAGGACAGCCACAGGACATGCAAGACATCGAAACTATAGTGTAGGAAGACCAGGAGGGCATTCAACCCATCGGGTGTATCCCATTCCGCACTGCTCCCACACTGGATCGCTGTTGTGCCTGGAAGACAGTGGAAAAGAGGAGGATTAGACAGAGCAGAGGGTGTTACAGTGTTTGAGGGAGCTATATGGGATGGAACAGGTTATCTGGGGAGCTAGGCAGACCTGCAGTAACTAAAGAACGTTACTGGAAGATACAGAGAGAGTTGTAGACACTGAAGAAGGCAAAGGAAATAGAGAGATGGTAGCTTGTTCATGACGGAGCTTTGTAGAGTCTAAAGGGCTTTTTCTGAACTGGTTACGGTGATGTGTGGACTTCACAAAAGCAAATTGACATCCAGCAAGTGTTGTCTGACCCTGGAGACTTGATGTGACAGACTTGGATGTAAAAGACTTGGATGTGACAGAGTGAGAAGACTTGCAGTAACTTGTGGGAGTACAAACCTTTGGGGCACTGGTGGTTTTCAAGGACCCCCAGGACACGAGGAGATGCAGAAAATGGGAGCATTCCAAATAGTGGGATTGTAGGGGCTGTAAGTCCTGTGATGTGTAAGGAGGAAGATAATGGCCAAATTTAGCACACGTAACCATTGTAATTACAGAGATTTAGGAAGGGAAGCTGTGCTGTCATTGATTACAGTTATATGGAGAGTAACAGAACCTGAAGGGATTTAAATTTTAAAAAGGGAGAGATTTTGGGTGATCAGAAGTTTAAACAAGAATAAAGAAATTTTAGTGATCTCTAGCACAGATGGGAATTGAGGAGGTGAGATATTGTGAGGAACTATAAGAGTTATACGTCGGGGAAGATGTCAGATATAAAAGGGAGAGCTGCATTATCTGTCTGCAGTTACAGACGTGAGGAGTGTTGTAGCGCCTGCTGGAAGGGACACAGATAACAACAGTTCCAAGGTTGGTGCAGTGGCTCAGGAAGGCAGCTCACTACCACCTCCTCAGGGACAGCTCCAAATCAACAATAAATGTTGGCTCTGCCAACACAGCTCATGTCAATGAATGAGTGAAGGAAGGAATAAAATATCTACAAATAGCACTGAGGTCACTGAGGAAGGCTCTTTCAACAGCACTTCCCAAAATCGAAACCACTATACCCTGGAAGGACATGAGCTCCCGGTGCACAGGAACACCAGAATTTCCAAGGCACGTTCCATCCTCCCAGCACTGTGTCTGGCCCTACACACAAAGGCCTGCAGTGGGTCAGCAAGGCAGCTCACCACCACCTTTTCCAGGGAATTACTGATGGGAAGGTAATGGTGAAACTCTGCCGTTTACAGCCAGACAGAAAAATAAATCCAGCAGTGGGTGTGAAATGAAATTTCCATTTCAGAACAATATGCTGAACATGGATAGAGTATTTGTCTGATTGGCACAAGTCAGAGAGTGTGAAGAAAGGGGTCTTTTTCACGATGGGAACTGGCGATGAGGGGAGCTCCGCAGGGGTCAGTGTTGGGACTACACTCTACACACTATACATTAAGAGTCTGGACAAAGGATGTGAAGGGGTACGAGAAATGGGTTTCCAAGAAAGATCCCAGGGATGAAATTCGTGCCATATAAGGAGTCTCTGGGTCTGCACTTGATGAAGTTTCAGAAGCTGTGGCAGAATCTCATTCAAACTTACAGAATACTGAGGGGCCTGGATGGAGTGGACGGGAAGAAGACATTTCCACGAGAGGAGAGACTGGGGGTTCAGGGCACAGCTTCAGACTGAAGGGACGACCCTTTCGAATAAAGGGTGGCACAGTGGCTCAAGAGGTGGCACAGTGGCACAGTGGTTAGCACTGCTGTTTCACAGCACCAGGGGTCCCAGCTTCAATTCCAGCATCAGGCAGCAGTCTGTGTGGAGTTTGCACATTCTCCCCTTTTCTGCGTGGGTTTCCTCCGGGTGCTCTGGTCTCCTCCCACAGTCCAAAGATGTGCAGGTCAGATGAATTGGTCATGCTACAATGCACATGGAACATAGTGAGAGGGAAATGGGTCTGGGTGAGTTACTGTTCGGCGGGTCAGTGTGGACTGGTTGGGCCCAAGTGTCTTTTCCACGCTGTAGGGAATCATATTAAAAAAAAGAGATGTGAAGGAATTTATTCAGCCAGAGGGTGATGGATCTGTGGAACTGACTGCCTCATGGGGTTGTGAGTGCGAAGTGATTTAGTGTATCTAACTCAGAGATAGCTGGGTTGTTTAGGAGTAAGGAGATCAAGGTTATAGGGAATAAGTGAGAGAATGGTGTTGAGAAACAATTCAGCCATAATTGAAAAGTGGAATAGACCCGATGGAACGAATGGCCTAATTCTACTCCTATAAATGATGGTCTTATGGACTTCGCTTTTTCCATAGGTTTCTAAGTGTGCAGTTATCATTTCTGGCATATCATTTACCATATATTCCAACACTTTCCTGATTATTGCTGTCATTTCTTGGTTTCAGATCAACTGCAGAAAGCTACACCACGGAGTAACGTGGGAATCCTTGTGTATAAATCCTAGTAAGTTGGCATACAGGGCCAGCATGACATAGAGAATGTAAATGGAATGCTGGCATTGATTCCAAAGGGAATGAAAAATAAAAATAATGAATGCTTGTAACAACTATAGAGGACTCCAATCAGCCCACAGTGTGAATACTGTGAACAGGTTTGGTCCCCTATCTGGAGGGAAAATGTCCTTGCATTGGAGGCACCAGGCTGGTCTTCAAAATGGACGGATATTGATGAGAAGAGTTGGAGAAGGTTGAACTTGCAGTCGTTAAGATTTAGAACGAGACAAAAGTATTGATAAAACCGAAGATGCTTGTGTTCTTACACATTCTGTCATATTCTGTACTGAGACATTGTTTCCCAGAGCAAGCATCTGTAACCGGAGATAAAGGGGAATACAGACTCAGAGAAGCTAACAGAGAAAAGTTGGGTTGTAGAGACTGGAGGATGTAACAGAGTTCGGTGGTTTGAGATCACTATTGGTGGTTAGAGATCAGATAGGTTGTCGGGCTGAAAGATGTCAAGGTGAGTTACAGGATTATCAGTCCTGAAGGAGTTACGGAGATAGGGAGGAATATAGGGACTACATATTACACAGATAGGGTGATCATTGGAGCTACAGAGACGCGGGTGGGGGGTTTGTCGGGACTGGAGATTACACAGATAATGGTGGTAATTGGAGCTACAGGATATACCGAGACTGGAAGGGTTGTCGAGACTGGAGATTACACAAATAGAGGTCGTATTTGCAGCTACAGAAGTTTTCAGAATAAAGGGAGGGTTGTAGGCACTGGAGATTAGACAGATTGAATGGTATTTGAAGCTACAGGCGTTTATAAAGAAGGGAGGATTAGACAGACTAGAGATTACACAGATTGGGGTGGTAATTGGAGCTACACGAGTTTATAGAGAAAGGGAGGAATGAACGGACTGGAGATTAGACAAATTGTGTGGTATCTGGAGCTACAGGCTTTTATAGAGAAAGGGAGGATTGGACGGACTGGAGATTACACAGATTGGGGTGGTATTTAGAGCTGCATGAGTTTATAGAGACCGGGAGGGTTGGACGGACTGGCGATTACACAGATTGGGGTGGTATTTGGAGCCGCAGGAGTTTATAGAGACCGGGAGGATTCTCGGTGCTAGGAATTACACTGACATGGACAGTGGTTGGAGTTGCAGGAGTGAGTGAGATAGGGAGGGGTGAAGGGGCTGGATTAGTTCACACAGCCAGGGAGAAGTGTAGGGATTGGAGGATCCAGAGGTACTGAGGGTTGTAGAGCTGCTGGAGTGCAGAGAGTTAGTGAGGACTGTGAAGGCAGGTTTGCAGCATTCCCATCAGTTACACAGAAATGCGAAGTGCTGTTCTGGAAGAGGTTACAGAAATCAACAGGGTTGCAGACACTGGAAGATATTACAAAGACTGTGCTGTAGTATTTGAGGAGGTTACATCGACAGGATGCATTGAGGAGTTGGAGGCTGCTACAGGTGTTAAACATGTCACAAGGGATTAATAACCTTATATCGATGGGGGGATTGGAAGCTCTGGAGATAAACAATTAGAATTGCAGTAACTGAAGAATATCACAGAGATGGGCAGTAACATATGAGTTAGAGGAGTTATACCATGAGATGAGCTGTATTCAATGGAGTCAGGAAAGATACAGGGAGATCTGAAAGGAACACAAGTGATCAAAAGGACAGTGAGGCTTCTCGTTGTAGAATTGGGGTAGTTTACACAGACAGGGAGCATTTTATGGAATGGTGCTATTTACAGAGATTATGAAGTTGTATAGAATTGAGGAACGAACAGAGATATGGAAGGCTGTAGTTAATGATGACATTTGCTGATGTCGGATGCTGACGTTCTGGAAATTATATGGACCGGAAAGCTGGATAATCTGTCAGAGCTTACAGAGACAGGAACAGCAATAGAGCTTGGAGACACTAACACAGATAGGGAGCATTGCACACACTGGAGGAGGTTTCTGTGTTAGGGCTGGTTGTAGGGGAGTGTAAGAGTTGGAGAAGGTTATGGAGATAATTAGATTGGTGGGGAGACTGGAGGAGCTTACATTGACAGGGCGGGTGATAGCGACGGGAGGATGTTACATCGATAGTAAGTCTTGTAGAAACTGAGTGGGAGGGTCAGATGCATTGGGGTTCTTTCCACAGATCGGGGGCGTTACAGGGACCTGAGAGGATTGCGCAGATAGGGAGGATTGGAGGATGTCCACATTTTCAGAGTGTTTCAGGACTGAAAAAGGTTACACAGTTAAGCAGGGATGTCAGAGCTGTCCGAGTTCACAGAGATTTGGAGGTTTGAAGGGTGTGGGGTGGGTTATGGATAGAGGGATATATTTAGGGACAGTGATATGGAACGCAGAGGGAGAGTTTAGATTAGATTCCCTACAGCATGGGAATAGGTACTTCGGCCCAACAAGTCCACACCGACCCTCTAAAGAGTAACCCACCCAGACCCACTTCTCTCTGACAATGCACCTAACACTACGGGCAATTTAGAATTGCGAATGCACCTGACCTGCACATCTGTGGACTGTGGGAGGAAACCGGAGCATCCGGAGGAAACCCACGCAGACACAGGGAGAATGTGCAAACTCCACACAGACAATCACCTAACGGTGGAATAGAACGTGGGTCCCTGGCGCTGTGAGGCACCATTGCTCACCACTGAGCCACCGTGCTGCCCCAAATTGCTGAATTACACAAGAGAGAGTGTTTGAGGTGCTGGGAGGGCTGTAGGGAGTGGAGAAGCAAACAGAGATGTGGAGTGCTATTGTGGTTTGTAAAGGGCCTGGAGGTGCTCAGATAAGGAGCTCAGTAGGGTTGGGAGAAGGTTAATGAGGTTGTGTGATGCTATAGGCCAAGAGGCAGGTGTATTATAGGGCCTGCAGAAGGTTCCAGTGATATCATGTTCTCCTAGGGCTTGAAGAAGGTACACAGGTGGGTATTTTGATCCAGACTGGAGGACTGTACAGTGACGGGGGCACTGTAAGTATTGTGCAAGACTACAGAAATAGGGATTATTCGACAGACTGCAGGATGTGATTATTGAGATTGGGCATGTTATTGACACTGGAGCAATTTACATTCAGGGAGAGTTGTCAGCACTGGAGTAGGTTTGAAATATACAGCGGGAATAAGGGAGGGGTGGAGGTTATAGAAGCAGGAAATTTTCTGGGAATTACAAACATACAAGATACTGTCGCAAGTGAGTTGGACAAAAAGGTATGTTTCCTTGCTGTATGACTCTATTACATGACAAGAGACAGTGTGAGAGGGGGAATACAGAACAGAAAGATCCCAGGATTCAATGCCCATCTCCTTGCGGGAGGTCTGCTTTCCCTTCTGTTGTACTGATCCTCATCAAGAGAGCACAGGCCTGGATTGATAACTGTCAACTTCCTATATTGACGTAGAAAGGCTCAGTACAGCAGAGATGAAAGTAAACAAGAGGGTGAGGATTGAGCCTGGAACCATCATGCTCTGTGTCCGTGCTACAAAACTGTATCTATGTCATATCTTCTGGACCAAAGTTCGATCCCTTAAATACACTCTGCTCTGTTCACTGTGAGTGATCTTACCTCACTGCAGGATTTATTGAAGGCTCCAGATCTCACTCTCCATCTCTCTGGCTGACCAACTGTCTTCAGTGTGGTGATGGACGAAATAGGTATTGGGAATTCTGCTGAGTCAGAAATATCCTGATAACCTACAGGAGACAGAAAAATGAATAGAATGGGAAATCAGACTGATGCAGTGATGGTTAAACATGGAGAATGGCACCAAGTCCCACAGAGATCTGGAAAATCCCAGTCTCCATCCCTGGTCTGTGCTGCTGCATCTCCCTGGAGTGGAGAATTCTGTTGGTTCAGGATCTGGAGTAACTGCAAAAGGTGCAGTCACCGGCATCAATTAAACCCTCACAGTGACATATAACACATGGAGAGAGACTGTGTGATATCACCAGAGTGCAGGAAGTTATCAGGATCAAATCATGGTCAGGAAGAAGGTGCACACGGATCAGTACTCAGGGATGAGTGAGCTATCAGTGGGCCAGGCAATGGCCTCGTGTTACTCTCACTAGACTGTTCATCCAGAATTTAATGCCAGTAGCAGGGATACCCATCTGACTACTTAATACCCTTAAAGTAAGGAAATCTGTTATAGGCTGCCGGTCGAGACTACATATGAATCCAGACCCAGAGCAATGCGATTGACTCTCAAATGCCCTCTGTAATGGTCTGGCAAGCCACTCAGCTCTAAGGCTGGTCAGGGTGGGCATGCGTTGCTGGCCAGCCAGAGACAGCGAAATCTCACGAGTGATTTAAAATCAACACTGTTGGGAGCAATGTCCCGGCCAATCATGTCGGTAGGTTTATAGAGGATTCCGGGACAGGGTACAGGTGAAAGGAGCTTTTCAAATCCAAAGAGAAAACGTGAAGCCTCGGAACAGCATGGGAATGTGGCTGAAGACAAGCAGAAAAGAACAGGAAGGGACAGAGTTTAACTAAAACTGTACATCAATGAATCGGTTTCCGATAGGACATTGTGGGGAAGAGGAAATTATAATGTTTTTTTTTGGAATGGACAAAGTATCTACAATAAGGTAATAGACTTGGGACACAGAGATAAATGAGATTTAGTCACCAGACAGACGTGGTTACAGGTTGAACAAAAGGTGGAACATAAATATTCAACAGTAAACAACCTTACAGGATCTCAGGCAGAATGGAAAAGCGAGATGGGAACCCTGACACTAATGGATAACAAAGGTATTACAGAGAAATCATTTGGTCTCAGATTTTGCAGCTGAATCATCCTGAATGCAAATTCTGGGTGCTGTGTGTCAAAAACACAAGCAGGAAGAACAGTTTTTATGCTGCCTTGCAGCATTCCATTTCTCATCCCTGCATTAAACAGGAATTCATTACAAATTGTAGTAAAGGTGGTGTGATAATTTTTGGAGACTTCAATCTTTGTATAATCTGGGACAGACACATTGGCAAGAGTGACATTATCTGAGATCCTCCTTGAATGTTTTTGTCTGTGTTTCTTTGAATAACACATTGTGCAAATAGCTAGGGATGTAACTATCTCAGATCGACCGTTGGGTGATGAAGCTGAGTGAATGAGTAATATCACACCGAGATCCTCCAAGAAATTATACTGGAATTCAAAGAGATTATGACATTTTAAAGTGACCATAAAGCACACCTGAACATCAGTAACAAAGTCCATTATATGATTTTGAGAGAGAACTGACCAAGGTAAACAGGGGACACAGACTGAAATGTCAGTCTGTAAATGAACAGTGGAAAACATTTCGAGCCAGAGAGACCTAGAGACGTACAGCACATAAACCGACCCTTCGGTCCAACTCATCCACGCCGACCAGATATCATTTCCTAATCTCGTCCCATCTGCCAGCACTTGGCCCATATCCCACTAAACCCTTTTTATTCACATGCCAATCCAGATGCGTTTTGAATTATGCAATTGTATCAGCCTCCACCACTTCCTCTGGCAGTACATTCCATACATAACCACACTCTGCGTGAAAAGGTTGCCCCTTCGGTCCCTTTTAAATCTTTCATCTCTCACGTTAAAAATACGCCCTCCATTTCTGGTCTCCACTACCCCAGGCAAAAGACCTTGTCTGTATATCCTACCCATGCCCCTCATGATTTTATAAACCTCAAGAATGTCACCCCTCAGCCTCTGACGCTCCAGGGAAAACAGTCCCAGTGATTTCAGCCTCTTTCGATAGCTCAAATCCTCCAACCCTGGCAACATCCTTGCAAAACTTTTCTAAACACTTTCAGGTTTCACAACAACCTTCCAATAGGAAAAAGATCAGAACTGCACGCAATATCCCAGAAGTGCCCTAACCAGTGTGCTGTACAGCTGCAACATGACCTCCAAACTCCTATAATCAATGTCCTGACCAATAAAGGAAAGCATACCAAACACCTTCTTCACTATCCGCTTACCTGGGTAACATTACGGGGGCATGGGCGTGGACATGGATTGGACGGTGTGTGTGTTGGGCGGGGGGCGGTGTTGAACAGGTTTGGGGACGGGCTGAGGGTGATGGAGGATGTCTGGGAGATGGGGGCAGGCAGCGGGTGGAGGGTGGTGTCAGATGGTTTTGGGGGCAGGATTCGCTGTTGGGTCGGTTTGGGGGGGCGACGTTGAGAGGCGGGTGGGGACAGTGTTGGATGGGTTTGGAGGCGTGCAGGGTGTGCTTTTGGGATTTGACAGGGTGTAGGGGCTCGCTCATGGCTTGCTGCTGCCTAGTCACCTGAACAGGGAGCAGACTGGACTGAAAACTCCGAGCCCCAGAGGAAAGGTATTGAATCGATTAACCGAATAAACAATTATCTCGTTCAGATAATCGAGGTTCCTCGGTAAACCATCTGGACTATAGCCTGGTGTTGTGTGAGTTTTACCTTCACCCAATCAACCCCTGCTCGATCCTGCTGAATGGCCCCAATATTGGCTCAGTTCCAGTTTAAGACCTAAATCTGTCAACCTGTCTGAACTTTTTCCACAACTATGTTAAAACAAAGACAGTTGTGGTGACTGGACGCAATGTGCTCTCCGACTGATACTTCAGTCACTTGCCTGACCTCGTTTTCTGAGGAGAGGTCCAGTGTTGCACCCACCTGAGTAGCATAGAGCCATCTACGTCTTGATTGAGGAAACTTTCTTTAACACATTTTACAAATTCCATCAAGTACGGGCCTTTTACACTCTTGGTGATCCAGTCAATCCAGGGGAAGTTAAAATCTCCATCCAATACTACTGTATCATTTTCATAGGTACCTGCAAACTCACTATACATTTGCTCCTCTCGTACCCGCTGGCTATTTGAGGGTCTCGAATACGATCCCAGTAGACTGACCATCCCCTCTTTGTTTCTAGCTTTTAAATTTACCGCACCATTTGATGACTGCTTAAGAGAATTGTCTCGATGCACAGGTGTTATGTCCTTCCTATTCAAAAGGACAACTCCCCCTCCTCACTTACTTGTCCTTCTGTCACTCCTGTAGTTTCTTTATCCTGGAACACTGAGCTGCCAGTCCTGCCCTTCTCTTAGCCATGTTTCTATTCTGGCGATAATATCCCAGTCAGGCCTCGTGTGATGAAATAAATGCCCTTTAAACCAGATATCTTTCCCTCCCTCGACTGTGCCCCTGGATATCCTGAATAGGTAACTTGCTCTTGATGGCTGATGTATTTCCCCTGACTTTTCGATGGTCCCTCTCTCACTCAGAGTCTCAACTCCCTGCCAAACTAATTTAAATCCTCCTGGGTAACACTAGCAAATCTCCTCCCGGGGATACTTGTGCCCCTTTGCTTCAAGTGCAAACCATCCCCTTTGTACAGGTCCCCTCTACCCCAGAAGAGATCCCAATGACCCAAGAATTGAAAACCCTGCCCGCTACACCAGCTCCTCAGCCACACATCCATCCGGCCTACCTTTCTATTTCTATCCTGACTGGCACTTGGCACTGGGAGTAATCTGGAGATCATTAAGGTCAATATCCTGTTTTTTAACTTCTCACCTGACTCCCTGTACTCATTTCACATGACTCTATCCCTTTGTCTACCTCTGTCATGTGGACCGATGTGCACAATGACCTCTGGATGTTTACCCTCCCCCTTCATAATGTTCAATAATGACTCAGAGACATCCTTGACCCTGGTACCTGGGAGGCAGCACACCATCCTGGGATTTCTTCTGGAGCCACATAGTCTCCTGTCTGCCCCCCTCACAACTGAGCCTCCTATAGTGTCACGATCATTACAGAGGATCTGGCAAACAGAAACAGGGAGGAACTCCCTGCAGTTGGGTCCATGTTAGGAAAGTGGAGTATTTTAAAGTGATGCAGTGATATCGCAGGGCCGGTGTGCTCCTTGAAGTGTGAATAGTAAAGGCAGCAAGTCCAGCGAATACTGATCAAGTAATAACGTGAGTTTGATAAAGAAAATACAGTGCAATAAAATCAGGTGAAGACCTTCACAAGTATAGAGAGTGCAAGGGGATTGTGGAAAATGAGGGACAAACAATGGTCATGAAATATATTTGGCAGATACGATTGTGGAAGAGCCACAAGTATTTTATCAGCATCGTGAGAGTAAGAGGATTCCCAGCGAAAGAGGGAGGCCCACGATGTTGTGCCGAACATTTATCCTAGCTTAAGCACCCATCCATGTATCTATCCAATTGCTGCTTAAAGGTCACCAATGATTCTGACTCTGCCACTCCCATAGGCAGCGCATTCCCTGCCCCCACCACTCTCTGGGTAAAGAACCTATCCCTGACATCCCCCCATACCTTCCACCCTTCACCTTAAATTTACGTCCCCTTGTAACACTCTGTTGTACCCGGGGAAAATGTTGCTGACTGTCTACTCTATCTATTCCTCTGATCAGCTTATAAACCTCTATCAAGTCACCCCTCATCCTTCGCCGTTCCAATAAGAAAAGGCCTAGCACTCTCAACCTATCCTCGTACGACCTATTCTCTATTCCAGGCAACATCCTGGTGAATCTCCTCTGCACCCTCTCCAAAGCTTCCACATCTTTCCTAAACTGAGGCGACCAGAACTGCACACAGTACTCTAAATGTGGCCTAACCAAAGTCCTGTACAGTTGCAACATCACCTCACGACTCTTGAATTCAATCCTTCTGCTAATGAACGCTAATACACCATAGGCCTTCTTACAAGCTCTATCCACCTGAGTGGCAACTTTCAAAGACCTATGAACGTAGACCCCAAGATCCCTCTGCTCCTCCACCTTACTAAGAACCCTACCGTTAACTCTGTATTCCGCATTTTTATTTTTCCTTCCAAAATGGACAACCTCACACTTGACAGGGTTGAACTCCATCTGCCACTCCTCAGCCCAGATCTGCATCATATCTAAGTCCATTTGCAGCCGACAACAGCCCTCCTCACTATCCACAACTCCACCAATCTTCGTATCATCTGCAAATTCACTGACCCACCCTTCGACTCCCTCTTCCAAGTCATCAATAAAAATTAAAAACAGCAGATGGCCCAGAACTGATCCCTGCGGAACTTTACTTGTAACTGGGCTCCGGGTTGAATATTTACCATCTACCTCCACTCTCTGACTTCGACCGGTTAGACAGTTTCTAGCCAACTGGCCAAATTTCCCTCTATCCCATGCCTTCTGATTTTCCGCATGAGCCTACCATGGGGAACCTTATCAAATGCCTGACTAAAATCCATGTATACTACATCCACTGCTCTACCCTCATCCACATACTTGGTCACCTCCTCAAAGAATTCAATAAGACTTGTAAGGCAAGACCTACCCCGCACAAATCCGTGCTGGCTGTCCCTAATCAAGCAGTATCTTTCCAGATACTCATAAATCCTATCCCTCAGTACCCTTTCCATTACTTTGCCTACCACCGAAGTAAGACTAACTGGCCTGTAATTCCCGGGGTTATCCCTATTCCCTTTTTTGAACAGGGGCACAACATTCGCCACTCTCCAGTCCCCTAGTACCACCTCCGTTGACAGTGAAGACGAAAAGATCATTGCCAATTGCTCTGCAATTTCCTCTCTTGCTTCCCACATAATCCTAGGATATATCCCGTCAGGCCCGTGGGACTTGTCTATCCTCAAGTTGTTCAAAATGTCCAACACATCTTCCTTCCTAACAAGTATCTCTTCTAGCTTGCCAGTCCATTTCACACTCTCCTCTTCAACAATATGGTCCCTCTTATTTGTAAATCATGAAGAACAGTACTCATTCAAGACCTCTCCTATCTCTTCTGACTCAATACAGTCTCCCACTACTGTCCTTGATCGGACCTACTCTCGTTCTCGTCATTCTCATGTTTCTCACATACGCATAAAATGCCTTGGGTTTATCCTTGATCCTACCTGCCAAAGATTTTTCATGCCCTCTCTTAGCTGTCCTAATCCCTTTCTTCAGCTCCCTCTGGCTATCCTGTATCCCTCTAACGCACTGTCTGAACCTTGTTTCCTCAACCTTATGTAAGCCCCCTTCTTCCTCTTTACAAGACATTCAACCTCCCTCGTCAGCCAAGGTTCCCTCACACGACCATCTCTTCCCTGCCTGACAGGTACATACATATCAAGGATACGTCGTATCTGTTCCTTGAAAGAGTTCCACATTTCCACGACATCCTTCCCTGACAGCCTATGCTCCTCTCTTACAGCATCGTATTTACCCTTCCCCCAATTGTAAAACCTACCCTGTTGCACGCACCTATATCTCTCCATAACCAAGGTGAAAGTCACAGAATTGTGGTCACCATCACCAAAATGTTTACACACTAACAAGCCCATCACTTGTCCCGGTTCGTTACCAAGTACCAAATCCAATATGGCCTCCCCTCTTGTCGGACAATCTACATACTGAGTTAGAAAAGCTTCCTGGACACACTGCACAAACACCGCTGCAGGTATCCCAGGCTGCTATGTCATTCAGAGAAGGATATCTGCCCATCCTCACGTGGTCTGAACGACATACCCACAGCAAAGTATTTGCCTCCCAATGACCCTCTTCAAAGGCCAAGCAAGTTACTCAGTTCAAGGGCAGCTAGGACTGGGCAAGAAAGGCTGGTCAGCCAGATCCCATACATGATTTAATAAATAATCCATTCGGATGGTCCCACTGGAACCGTGTTGGGACAAGGGTCCTGGTAGATCATGTCGGTAGGTTTATGGACAGGGCTTTAAACTGACAGGGAGGATGCTGGGACAGGGTTCGGGTGAAAGGAGCTTTCCAAATCCAAAGAGAAAAGGTGAAGCAATGGAACAGCATGGGGATGAGGCTGAAGACAAGCAGAAAGGAACAGGAAGGGACAGAGTTTAACTAAAATTGTACATCAGCGAAAAGATTTGTGACAGAAAATTGTGGGAAAGAGTAAGTTATGTTTTTTTTTTAATGGGCAATGTCACTGTAATAAGGAAGATGGATTTGGGACACAGAGATAAAAGAGATTTAGACACCAGGGAGACAGGGTGAACAAAAATATTCAATGGTTCACAATCTTGCGGAAACTCAGGAAAAATGGGTAACACTAAAAGTAATGGATAACAAAGGTATTACAGAGAAAGCATTTGGCTGCAGATCATGAAGTAGAGTCAGTCTGAATGTAAATTACTACTTGCCAAGGACACAAGCAGCAGAACAGTTTTAGCCACTGAACAGTATTCCATTGCTCATCATTGCATTACATCGGGACTTATTGGAATTTTTTAACAAATGCATTGCGATAATTTTGGAAAACTTCAATATTCGTATAATCTGGAACAACACACGGTCAACATTGATATTGGAAGAGGACTTCGGTAATTTTTTATTCAGTGTTTCTTTGAGCAAAACATTGTGCAACTGGCTAGGGACAAAACTGTCGCAGAGCGACCGTGTGATAAACTTAATGAATGAATCATGTCACCGGGAGAGATCCTTCGGGAAATTGTGATAAAGTGCAGTTTAAATAAATATAAAGTTTTAAAGTGATTCTCAGAGGACACGCTACAATAAAAACAAAAATAACCAATTACATGTGTTTGAGGGGAGAAATGAACAAGGTAAACTGGCTAAACAGACTGAGACATGTGTCTGTAAATGGACAGCAGAAAACATTTGAGGGAACAGTGTAAAACACTCAACAGAAGGACATTCCATTGAAACAGTATAAACCTCAGCAAGAAGTTCACACTGGTCCCGCACTCAGGACAAAAGGGATCATACTAGATTATGAGGCTGAGAAGATCCCCAAAAAGTTCTTAAAATCCTGAAGTGAGAGAGTGTTTTAGGAGTAAATGTTAAATAGATTGCAAAGGGTTTGCTAGCACGGGGGAAGGCTTTGGGAAGGGGAACCACGGTCAGGGTTTATTGACACAATAGGAACAGGGAGAGGTGAAGGTGCTGGAGGCTGTGAGAGTGTTACAAAGAGTGGTCAGAGTATGAACGGTGTTACAAAGCCAGGACGGATTGCTGCAGCTGGAAGGGTTTGCAGAGGTAGGGAGGGATATATGTATTTTTATTTATTCATTCATGGGATGTGGGTGTCACTGCCTGGAACAACATTCTTTAACCCAACTGCTAATTACCCAGAGGGGAGCTCAGAGTCAGCCAGATTGCTGTGGGTCTGGAGTCAAATGTTGGCCAGACCAGGTTAGAATATTTAATGCCCTTCCTTAAAGGAAGTAAGTGACTAGAGGAGTTCTTCCTCCTGCTCAACAATGTTTTTATGTTGGCCCCACCAATGTCTTTTACAGCCACAACATGAGATCCCAACTCTTACTCTTAATGCTCTCCCCAATGAAGGTAACCATCCCAAAGGCCTGCTTCACTAGACGGTCTACCTGTGAAACCATATTCAAAGAACTGTGTACCTGCATCCCTGGTCTCTGATTGATAACATTACCCAGGGACAGAACATTAACTGTACAAGTCCCACCCTGGTTTGTTTCACCAAAATGGAACACTTCACATTTATCTAATTAAACTCCATCTGCTATTCTTCAGCCCACTATCCCAGCAGTACTGTTCTTCCTGTTGTATCACAGATAACCTTCTTCACTGTCCACTTTACCACCAATTTCAGTGACACCCAAAATCTTGACTTACCAGGAAACCAATACACCCATCCAAACCATTTATCCAAATGACAAACAACAGTGGGCCCACTACACCGCTGGTCACATGCCTCCAGTCAGAAAAACAACATGTCTCCCACCACCCTCTGTCTAAAACCATCAAGCAAATTTTGTATCCAGTTCACTAGCTCCTCCTGAATGCCATATCCTTTTTACACTGATTTGAGCTTATTACCCAGTTCACCACACAGAACGTAGAACAACGAACCCTTCGGCCATGATGCTATGCCAGCCTCTTATCCGACTGTAAGATCAAACTAGCCTACATACCCTTCATTTTACTACTATCCATGTGTCTGTCCAAGAGTCTATTAAATGTCCCGAATGTGTCTAATTTTACTACCAACATTGGCAGTCCATCCAACCAGTTACCATTCTCTATCCTCTTATCCGTGTTCCAATCACCTTAAATTTATGCCGCCTTGTAATAGCCATTTATGCCATAGGAGAAAAAGTCTCTCACAATTCACTCTCTCTGTGCCTCTCATCACGTTGTTCACCTCTACCAAGTCACCCCACCCCCTTCTTCACTCCAATGAGAAAAGCCTTAGCTCCCTCAAACTTTCTCCATAAGAACTGCCCTCCATTCCAGGCAGCATCCTGGTAAATCTCCTGTGTACACTCTCTAAAATGTGCACATCCTTCCTGTAAAGATGGGACGAGAACTGAACACAATATTCCAAGTGTGGTCTCACCAGGTCGCTATAAAGATGCAGTAAAACCTCACGGCCCTTGAAATCAATCCCCTTGCTAAGGAAAGCCAACACAACATATGCCTTTTTAGCAACCCTATCAACGTGCGTGGCAACTTTGAGGGATCGATGGACATGGACGCCTTGATCTCTCTGTTCCTCCACAATGCCAAGTATTTTGCCTTTTAACGCTGTATTCTATATTCAGGTTCGACCTTCCAGAATGAATCACTTCACACTTTTCCAGATTGAACTCCATCTGCCACTTCCAGCCCAGCTCTGCGTTCTGTCAATGTCCCATTGCAACCTACAACAGCCCTCCACATT
This sequence comes from Chiloscyllium plagiosum, assembly GCF_037043375.1. Taxonomy (NCBI): domain Eukaryota; kingdom Metazoa; phylum Chordata; class Chondrichthyes; order Orectolobiformes; family Hemiscylliidae; genus Chiloscyllium; species Chiloscyllium plagiosum. The sequence goes on along the minus strand of NW_028270167.1, from coordinate 101,149,499 downwards.
CCCCACCACTCCACCAACCTTCATGTTATTGGCAAACTTACTAACCCCCTCTCCAACATACACATCCAAGTCATTTACAAAAATCACACAGAGAGCAGGGTCCCAGAGCTGATTGTTATAGAACACCACTGGTCACTGAGCTCCAGGCTCAATACTGTCCATCTGCTGCCACCCTCTGTATTCTCTGGGCCATCCAATCCTGCATCCAGACAGACAGATTTCCCTGTATCCCAATCATCCTTCTTTTCTGAATGAGCCATCAATGTATTCTGTCATATCCTCAAAGAATTCAATAAGGTTTGTGAGGCATGACCTACTCCTCACAAACCCATGCTGTCTCTAATTTAACTATGGTTTTCCAAGTAGTCATAAATCCTTTCTTTCGAGTCCACGCCAATAATCTGCACGCCACAAACATTAGACCACATCTGTAATTTCCAGAATTCTACCTCCGTAATATGGTTCAGACGCTACAAATCTTCTCCCCTCTGCCATGTTCCCCAGAAGGGCACTAGAGGGTGGTGGGGATTACAGAGATAGAGAGGGGTATCAGGACAGGAGGATTATGCAGACATTAGGAAGGTTGCAATGCCAAAAGGAGGCTTCAGTAATTGGGAGGTTTCATGGTGATGAAGGCATTTGAGGAGGGAGGGAGGGAGGATTGTAGGGAAATGAGAGGTTTCACGGTTTAGGTGTTTTGTTAGGACTGCAAGAGGTTACTGAGTTGGGGAGCTTTAAGCACTGGAGGTTGTTACATAAACATGGTTTTGGTTGCAATGGCAGGAAGAGGATTCAGGAAGCTGGAGAGTATGGGGTCTGAACGAGGTTACATAAATGGGAAGAGTTGTCAGGAGTGGAGGTGTTCACAGAGACAGCAATGGTCTGATCTGCAGCAGAGGACCCAGATTGGGAGGGATGTGGGGACTGGAGGTGGTTTCACAGGGAAGGAGGACCATAGACCGACAGGAGGTTACAGAAATGTGGAGAGCTGTAGGGCTGACGGGTTCATGGAGTTGGGAATGTTGGGAGGGATAGAGAAGTTTACAGGGATAAGGATGTTTGTAGGACAGGGCTGGATTACACAGACAGGGACTGTTTTAGGGAGCTGAGCAGATTACAGTGATAAAGAGGTTTATATCATCTGGCGGAACACACAGAGATATGGAGGGTCATCATGACTGAAGACGTTTATACATATAAGAAAGCTTAGGTTCTGGGGGTTATTTAGACATGGAGGCTGTGGAATCTGGATTGGTTTTTGAGAGATTGGGTAGCAAGTTTGGTTGGAGACAGTTTCACAGATAAGGGAGCATAGAACAAACAGAAAGACGTTCCTGCGGTCGGGAGGGTTCGAGTGGAGAGTGATGTTTACACAAATGGGGGTAAGAGCTGGAGAAGGTTATGGAGATGAGTAAATTCAAAGTTTGTGAGAAGATTTGTAGCTCGGGTGCTCGTTGCTGTGGTTCTGTTCGCCGAGCTGGAAGTTTTTGTTGCAAACGTTTCGTCCCCCTGTCAGTGCTTGGGAGCCTCCTGTGAGGCTAGCCACGAAACGACATGACCAGCTATCCCTAGTCGCCACACACGCAGACGACAAGCAACATGAATTCGACTGGGACAACACTACCATTATAGGGCAAGCCAAACAAAGAACAGCCAGGGAATTCCTAGAAGCATGGCACTCATCCACAAACTCCATCAACAAACACATCGACCTGGACCCAATATACCGGCCACTACAGCAGACAGCTGAAACTGACAACCGGAAGCGGCAGGGACAGGCCACTATAATTGCCGGAGGAAACACCACAGAAGCAGTTCACAGGAGGCTCCCAAGCACTGAGGATGTCACCGAGACAGGGGACGAAACGTTTGCAACAAAAACTTCCAGCTCGGCGAACAAAACCACAGCAGAAGATGAGTAAATGTTTGGAGATGCAGGAGGAGCTTACATTGACAGGGTGGGTGATAGTGACGGGAGGATGTTACATTGTTAATGAGTCTTGTAGGAACAGGATCGGGAGAGGCACAGGCATTGGAGAGGGATCTACAGATCGGGAGTGTTGCAGGGACCTGAGAGGATAACACAGATAGGGCTGGTGGTACGGTCTCTAGAGAATGATGGCGTTTTAGGGACTGGAAGAGGTTTGGTAGATAGGGAGGGCTGTAAGAGCTGCAGGAGCTTATGGAGAGTTGAAGAGTTGGAGCAATTTACAGAGGGAGGGTTCTCCGACAGGAGTAGGTCACAGATAGTGAGAGATGTGTGGCCGGAGAAAGTTAAAGAGAGGGGAGTTTTCGGGTCTGGAAGAGGTTACAAAAACAGGGACAGTTGAAGAGACTGTAGCAAAAATGCATGGAGAAGGTTACACAGATAGGGAGGTGAGTAGGGACTGAAGGTGAATACATAAACTTGGAGGGTTGTATTGTTAGACAGAGCTTAGAGGGATAGGGACTGGTGTAGGGATTTACTCAGATAGGGAAGGTTGTGTTTTTGGTGAAGGTTACACTGATACAGACAGTGTTAGGGAGTGTTTCATGGACTACAGAGGAGCTCAGACAGAATGTATTATGGGGAGTGGAGGAGATTACAGACACAGAGATGGCTGTTGGATTGAAAAGATGTTCTACAGATCCTCAGTGCTGTAAGGCTGAAGGCAGGTTACAGTAATAAGGGTTATCTACACTTAATTACTTTTTGGATATCGAGAAAGTCTCAGAACGGGATTGTCAAAAGTAAGTATAGACAGTCCAGATGAGTTTACAGAGATATAAATGTTTTTGGGGGTTTCAGGATGGAACAGTGATTGGGAGTGCTGTAACGAATGGCAACAGTTATAGAGAGGGTTCTAAAAGCAGGAAGAGGTGACAGTCATATCGATCTTTGTAAGGACTGGAGAAGCTTACATCGCCAAGGAGTGTTTTAGAAACTGTTGGAGATTACACATATAAGGAGAGTATTGAGGATGAGGCAAGGTTCAAGAGACGGGGATGGTTGACAGGACTGGACAATAACCTGAATAGAATCTCCAGTGTGGAAACAGGCCATTCGGCCCAACAAGTCCACACCAAACCTCTAAAGAGCATCATAACCAGACCCATCCCTTTCCCTGTCTAATAAACCCTGCATTCCTCATGGTGAACTCACGTAAACCACACTTGCCTGAATACTACAGTCAATTTATGATGGCCAATCCACATATCGTGCAAATGTTGGACTATGGCAGGAAACCAGAGCACCCGGAAGAAATCCACACAGTCGGGGGGAGAACATGCAAAGTCCACACAGACAGTCAGCCAAGGCTGGAATTGAAGCCATGTTCCAGGCACAGTGAGACTGATTATACAGAGCACTGCAGAGATTAGACTAGGTCACAAAGTTCACAAGGGTTTATTGGAACAGGAGGAAAATATAGTCAGGAACAGGAGAAGCTTACATAGATGGTGTCCATGAGAGGGACTGGAGGAGGTTAACGCAATAGGGAGGGTTGTGCATTCTCTCGACAATTAGAGGTAGGGACGGTTGGGGAGACTGGATGAAGTTAGTCATACTCAGAGTTGTACACACTCTGAGTGATGGCAGATGGAGTTTACTTCTAATCACTGTGAGGTAAGGCACTATGGGAAGTCTCATAAGCGAAGGATATACATCATGAAGGGTAGGTCCTCCTGGAGAACTGAGGAGCACAGGTGGGCAAGTGTCTGGATGTCTGAAGGTGTCAGCACAGGTTGACAGGGTGGGGAATGCACCTGAACTGGGAGCAGGAGGGGGACCCACATCCTGATGGGGCGAATTGTTAGAGCTGCTTGAGAGGATATAATCTAATCTGGCAGGGTGTTGCACCTTAAACAGTCATAAGGCCAGAAAGAAGTTTGAGGTTGGTGCCCAAGTTAAAGACAGCAATTTCAGCAGACAAGGCACGCAAGAACACAGCAGGAAATGGGAGAGGGGGAATTGATGATTAAACTGCATTTATTTCAATGTAAGGGGCCTGACAGCTGAGGAAGATGAACTCAGGGCATGGATTGGAACATGGGACTGGGATATTATAGTTATTACAGAAACAAAGCTGAGGGAGGGACAGGACTGGCAGCTCATTGTTTCAAGGTGGAGATGCTACAGGAAGGGGAGGCAAGAGAGGACGTGTGGTAGTGGGTAATGATTGCATGAATCATTACATCAGTACCTAGAGAGGATATTCCTGTGGGATCACCCAGTGAAGCTATGTTAGTGGAACTGAGAAACAAGAATAGGTCATCACTCTGACACGATTGTCCTCCTGACCCCGAATAATCAGTGGCAGACTGAGGAACAAACATATCAGGAGATCTCAAATATCAATCATAATAATAGGGCTGTTATGGTTGGGGTTTTTAAACTTTCCAAACCTAGACTGGGACTGCCAGTGTTCACTGTTTGCAAGGGAGGAATTTGGTAATTGTGTTCCAGAAAACTCCCAATCAATATGTAAATGGCCTGAAAAGAGAAAGGGGCAAAACCTGACCTCCCCTTGGGAAACAAGGTAGGGAAAGGGACTGAGGTGTGAGTGGGAAAGCATTTTGCCAAAGTGACTCAAATATATTAGTTTGAAAATAGCGATGGAAAAGGACAGGGCTGGTCCACAAGTTCGAGTTATAAAAAGGGGCCAAACCAATCTTGATAATATTAGCCAGGAACTCTCAAAGGGTGATTAGGGAGTCTAGGGAAGTCTGGCAAGTGAGAATATTTTAAAAGTGAGATAAATTGAGTGATCACCACCAGCATGTTCCTGAAAAGGGGGCACATGTCAGGTATAGCCAGCTGGATCAAGGGAATCCCTGAGGATATACAGGGACTTTAGCAGTACACTTTGGGTAGAAATCAGGAATGCAGAAAGGGTACATGAAATAGCCTCAGCAGAGAATGATAAGGAGAATCCAAAAGTGATTGTAGAAATATATTAAAAGAGTAACTCGAGACAAAATAGTGTCCCTTAAAGATTAATGAGACCATTGGTGTGTGGAACCGCAGGATATGGCTAACACCTTAAACACATTTTCTACTCCAGAACTTATTGTGGACAAAGACTGGGGAACTCAGGGAACAAGAGTAATACGTTAGACCACATTTGGAGTTCTCTGCAATTCCAGTATCCCCGCTATAGGAAGGATGTTATGAAAGTTGAAAGTGTTCAGAAAAGATTAACAAGATGTTGCCAGGATTGTTGCTGAATAAGCTGGGGTTATTTTCCCTGGAGCATCGGAGACTGAGTGGTGACTTGACAGAGGTTTATATAAACATGAGGGGTATGGATTGGGTAAACGGTCAAGGTCTTTTCCCTGGGGTTCGAGAGTCCAAACCGAGAGAGCATAGGTTTAAGGTTGAAGGGGAAAGGTTTAAACGGCACTGAAGGGACAGCTTTTTTATGCACATGGTGATGTATGTATAGAATGAGCTGAGAGGAAGTAGCAGATACTGATACTATGACAACATTTAAAAGGTATCTGGATGGGTATATGAATAATAAGGGTTTAGAGGTACATGGGCCAAATGCTGGTTAATGGGATGGATTTATTTAGATCTTCTGGTCAGCATAGATGAGTTGGACTAAAGGGTCTGTTTCCATGCTGCCCATCTCTACGACTTAAAAAGAGTGCATGTTATAGAAGAGGTGGTGCTGGAGACTTTACAACACAAAGTTATGGAAAGCCCCAGGACCTGATTAAGTGTATCACAGGACATTGTGCGATGCTAGGGTAGAAATTGTGGAGCCGCGAGCAAAGATATTTGTACCGTTGACAGCCATGTGTGATGTGCTGGAAAGGCTGGAGGGTGGCATAGTGGGCAGTGAAGGAGGTTTTTTGAGATTACAAAGGGATCTTGATGGAATGGGTGAATGGGCTGAAAAACTGTAGATGGTATTCAATCTGAATAAATGCGAGGTAGTGCACTTGGTAAAACAAACAAGGGTAGAGCTTATACAATTAATGTTCGGGCCTCGGTTAGTGTTTTAGAGCAGAGGGACCTCCGGGTTCAGGTACATAAATCTTGAAGTTTGCATCACAGGATGGATAAGACAGTGCTTCGCATGCCTGACTATTGCTCAGTCCATTGAGTGCAGGATTTGGGACGTCATGTTGAGATTGTGCAGACATTTATTAGGACTCTTCTGCACTACTCTGTTGAGTTCTGGTCGCCCAGTTATAGGGAGGATATTATTAAGCTGCAGGGTGTTCAGCAGAGATTTACCAGGACATTGTTGGATATGGAAGGCTTGAGTTCTGAAAAATGGCTGGATAGGCTGAGTCTTTTTTCACTGGAGCCTGGAGTTTGAAATGTGATGTTATAAAAGTTTATTTTAAAAAATGAGATATAGATCGATTTAATGGTAGTTGCCTTTTCCGTAGGATGGGGGAGTCTCAAGAGGAGGGACCACATTTTTAAGGTTAGAAGAGAAAGATGTTCAAAAAAAAGACATGGGGGCTATTTGTTACCCAGAGGGTGTTTTGATTGTGGAATGATCTTCCTGGGGAAGGGTGGATGTAGTTACAATTACAACGTTTAAAAGACAGAGATTTTAAAGAATATTTTGCATCAGTTTTTACTGTGGAAAAGGATATGGAAGATATAGAATGTAGGGAAATAGATGGTGATAACTTGCAAAATGTCCATATTACAGAGGAGCAAGTGCTGGATGTCTTGAAATGCATAAAGGTGGATAAATTCCCAGGACCTGATCAGGTGTACCCTCGAACTCCGTGGGAAGCTAGAGAAGTGATTACTGGGCCTTTTGTTGAGATATTTGTATCATCGATAGTCACAAGTGAGGTGCCAGAAGACTGGAAGTCGGCTAACATGGTGCCACTGTTTAAGAAGAGTGGTAAGGACAAGCCAGGGAATTATAGAGCAGTGAGCCTGACGTCGGTGGTGGGCAAGTTGTTGGAGGGAATCCTGAGGGACAGGATGTACATGTATTTGAAAAAGCAAGGACTGATTAGAGATAGAGATTTGTGCGTGGGAGATCATGTCTCACAAACTTGATTGAGTTTTTTGAAGAAGTATCAAAGAGGATTGAAGAGGGCTGAGCAGTAGATGTGATCTATATGGACTTCAGTAAGGTGTTCGACAAGGTTCCCCATGGGAGACTGATTAGCAAGATTCGAACTCACGGAATACAGGGAGAACTAGCTATTTGGATACAGAACTGGCTCAAAGGTAGAAGACAGAGGGTGGTGGTGGAAGATTGTTTTTTCGACTGGAGGGCAGTGATCAGTGGAGTGCCACAAGGATTGGGCCTAAGAATGGTGAATTGCCAAGGGTAAGGGAGTCAAAAACTCGAGAGTACAAACGGGACATGAGACAGCAAAGATTTAAAGAGGGAGCTGAGTGGCAACATTATCCACAGAGGATGGTGCACAGACTTCCAGGGGAACATGGGAGAAACAAGAACAATTACAACATGGAAAAGACATTTGGCAGGTACATGGAGGGGAGAAAGTTTGAAGAGCTAAGGGCTGAACGCAGGCAAATGAGACTCATTCATTATAGGAAATATGGAGAGCATTGATGAGTTGTACCACAGGTTCTGTTTCTGCGCTGTATCACTCTGTATCCAGTTAAAGAGGATTACAGTACCGAAATAAAGCATGTTGTAGACACTGAAGCAATTTACAGCTTTTATGATGGTAGGCTGGAATGCAGTATGTTTCAAATATGTGGAGGACTATCGGGAAGGGAGGTAGTTACAGGAACAGGAACTAATATAGGAGTTAAAAATTACTGAAGACACTGGTGCACAAACCATGCCAAAAGGCACAGAGTTGCAGAGTAGTGAGCATTAGCACAGTGATGGAGGGAGAACACAGAACTGAAAGATCCCAGGCAGCATTCCCAACCTCTCGTCGGAGGCCTGCTTGCCCCTCTGTTGTCCTGATGCTTACTAAGACAGCACAGGCCTGGATTGATAACTATGAACACCCCATGCTGTCTCAGTGCAACGTAAATTAAAGTAGAGGTGGTGATTGAGTCTGGGGTGTGTCTGTACTGTACTGTGCTCCCCCTCCAGCACTGTATCTACGTCATGTCCTGTCAGCGATGTTTGGAGCCCTCTCATTGCTCCCTGCTCTGTGCACTGTAAGTGATCTTATCTCACTGCAGATTTTCAAAGACATCTTAGGAAGTGCTGAGCAAAGGCATATTCCAGTGAAAAGGAAGGACTGTAAGAAAAGGTGGTGGACAAAAGATAGGGAATTCTACACCAGTTAGTTTATTCTCTGTAGTTGGAAAGATGCTTGGGTCTATTATCAAGGAAGAAATAGCAGGGAATCTCGATAGAGATTGTCCCATTGGGCAGACAGAGCATGGATTCATGAAGGGTAGGTCATGCTTGACAAATCGTTTGGAACTCTATGAAGACATTTCGAGCAAGGTGGACAACAGGGACCCAGTGGATGAGGTGTACCTGGATTTCCAAAAGGCCTTCATCAAGGTGCCATGCAAGTGGCTGTTGCATTATATAAGGGTGCATGGGATAGAGTATTAGTATGGATAGAAGATTGGTTGACTAACAGGAAGCAAAGAGTGGGGATAAATAAGCCTTATTCTGGCTGGCAATCAGTAACTAGTAGTGTGCCTCTAGGATCAGTGTTGGGACTGCAATTATTTAGAATTGATACAGATGATTTGGAGTTGGGGACCACATGTAGGGTGTCAAAGTTTGCATATGAGACTAAGATGAGTAGCAGGACAAAGTGTGCGGAGGACTGGGAAACTTTGCAGAGGAACATAGATACATTGAGTGAGTGGGCAATGGTTTGGCAAGTGGAATATTATGTTCATAAATGTAAAGTCATACTCTTTGGTTGGAGAAACATTAATAAAAAGATTATTACTTGAATTTTAAAAAAGTTACATTATTTGCTATGCAGAGGAAACTGAACATCCTTCTGCAGGAGGGTTGTTCACCAGGTAAAACAATCAGTTCAGAAGGCAAATGGACTTTTGTCCTTCATGGCTGAAGGGATTGTGTTTAAAAAGAAAAGGTTATGTTCTAGCTATAGTGGATGCTGGTGAGGCCACACCTGGGGTACTGCATGCATTTTTTATCTCCATACGTGCTCAAGGATGTACTGGCACTAGGGGGGAGTGCAGAGGAGGTTAACTATGTTGTTTCCGGAGGTGAGGGGTTTGGTTTAACAGAGACTGAGTATATTGGGCTTATATTCATTGGAATTCAGAAGAATGGAAATATATAAAATAATGAATGGAATGAATAAAATAGACGTAGAGAGGATGTTTCCACTGGCAGATGAAGCTAGGACAAGAGGGCATCACCACAAGGTTAGAGGCAGCAAATTTAGGAGTGAATTGAGAAGGAACGTCTTGACCTCGATGGAGTGCATTGCCCAGGGAAGTAGTTGATGCTAGTTCAATGAACGTTTTTAAAGCTAAGTTAGCTTTTTTAAAAAAGAAATAATTAATTAAGGAATACGGTGAGAACGTGGGTAAATGGTTCTGCAGCCACAAAATGATCAGCCATGATCTTATTGAATGGTAGAGCAGGCTTTAAGGTCAGGACGGCCTTCTCCTTTTCCAAGATCTTTTGTTCTTATGTTATGCATTCCTCCCCCACTCGTGACTTGGAGGTGTTGGTGTTGGATTAGGATGGACAAAATTAAAATTCACAGAACACCAGGTTATAGTCCAACAGGTTTATTTGGAAGTTGAAACTTTATTGCTGGAACAGCACAGCAGGTCAGGCAGCATCCAGGGAACAGGAGATTCGACGTTTCGGGCACAGGCCGAAAATGGAATGAATAAAATAGACGTAGAGAGGATGTTTCCACTGGCAGGTGAAGCTAGGACAAGAGGGCATCACCACAAGGTTAGAGGCAGCAAATTTAGGAGTGAATTGAGAAGGAACGTCTTGACCTCGATGGAGTGCATTGCCCAGGGAAGTAGTTGATGCTAGTTCAATGAACGTTTTTAAAGCTAAGTTAGCTTTTTAAAAAAAGAAATAATTAATTAAGGAATACGGTGAGAACGTGGGTAAATGGTTCTGCAGCCACAAAATGATCAGCCATGATCTTATTGAATGGAAGCACTACTTTGCTGGTCCTTCATCAGGTGGTTGTGTGATTTTTAACTTTGTCCCTCACTCTTGTAACTGAGAAACAGCAACAAAAGCCACGAAGCAGTGCGCATGCTCCAGCCAACAGTTGGTGTTGTGGACAATGAAGAAGGTTATCTCAGAGTACAGTGGGATATTGATCAGATGGGCCAATGGGCTGAGGAGTTGTCGAAGAAGTGATTGATGTCAGCGGCGGACCAATGTAAAGGCAGGGGAGGAGCTGGAGGACCTGGCGGGGCAGTTGGTCCTCCGACCAATCAGTGAATGAGGGCGGGACTAGACTATACCACGTGATCATCCTCGCGGTGGGCGCGGATGTTCGGAGTGTGTGCAGGCGGAGGGCTGTCGGTAAGGAAAGAAATAAACAGGAGGAAGCGGGAGGGAAATGGTGTTGGTATGGTCTGAGAGATTTTACAATCATTTGGTACACATCGGAAAATACAAATTTGAAACTTACAGTCCCGTTTTTGCAACAAACGGGAATATGCCTCGTTGAGTAATCGGCCCGAGTGAGCGCCGCCATCTTTATTCGGGGCAATGATTCACTGGACACGTACGCGGCCGCCAGCTTTGTAGGGGGCAAAGTTCAGAGGGGTGCATGTACAGCCTTCCCCGGTAAAAAGAGTCAGAGGGCAGGATTTACATAGAGCACATTCAAACCCAGAGAAATGTATTTTCTTTTCTGGATTTGTTTCGTCATTCATTTAAATGATTTGGATGTGCACAGAGGCCGTATAGTTAGTAAGTTTGCAGGTGACACCAAAATTGGAGCTATTATGGACAATGAAGAAGGTTATCTCAGAGTACAGTGGGATATTGATCAGATGGGCCAATGGGCTGAGGAGTGGCAGATAGGATATAATTTAGATAGATTAGGTTAGGATATCTGGTTGGCATAGGTTGGACCGAAGAAGTCTGTTTCTGTGCTAGACATCTTTGACTGTAGGGTCATAAAAGTGAACTCTGCTCTGGTTCACCTCTGGGTTCTCTGATGTCCACTTGTTCATTATCTCGCTTCCTCAGTCTCTCATGGGTGTATTTTTGCTCTGTATAGTATTTTACTATTGCTTTCACAGCTGTTTTGTAAATGAATTGAAAAATGTAGAGGTGGAAAAACACAGCATGCCAGGCAACATATGAGGAGCAGGAGAATCAACGTTTCAGACATAAGCCCTTCTTCAGCAATGTAAATGAATTGTCCACTGCTGCCTGGCTCCTGACCATATGCTGTTCCATTATCAGGTTATTTTTTCCACAATATCTTTGACAGTCAAGAATTCTTTTTTCCAATAAGCGAGTGCGTTTTCCTTCAATTTCTGAAAGTCAAATTCTGCACCATTTTCATTCCCTGAAACATCAACTGTGTATTTCTCCTTCCACAGAAACCAGTGATCAATGCCAAAGCCTTGTTGCCTGTGGAGAGGGTGATGTTTGACTTCCTTGTACTGCTGCAGTTTGTATGGTGAAGGTGCTCCCACAACGTGGTTGGGTAGGAGACATTACAGATTATTCACTCAGCGATAGTGAAGAGTAGAAGATATCTGTACAAATCATCATGGTTTTAATTTCACAAAAATATTATTGAGAACTTTTGACATAAGGCTACAGATGGAGAATATTCTGTCCAGTGACCAAAACCACTGCCAAATAAGCAGTTTTTCAAGAATGCCTTAAAGGAAAAAGTAGATCTTAGAGGGTTAGAGTGGGGATTCCAGACCATGTTCCCTTGGAGTCTATAGAAACAGTCACACAGGTGAACTCAAAAATAAACACATCCATTGAGAGTTTGAACTGAAATGAGTTATTGTGATATGAAAGGGTGTGTGGTGCAGGGAGATAGGAATGATTACAGCCAGGAATTAATTCAAAGGTGCGAAAGTAAATTGTTGTTGTTTATAAATGGGAGTCTTTTGATTGATCAGCAAGTTTTGGTACAAGTGAGCACTTCGGCAGTAGAGTTTTCAATATTCTTGAGATTATCGGGAGGGCGAATGTGGGATGCTGGCCAGGAGTGGCTTGAGATAATGAAATCTAGAGTTCACAAAAGGAATGAATGAGAGTTTCAGCAAATGAGCTGAGACTGTGGTGAGGTCAGGTGATATCACTGAAGTGGAAATAGTGGTCTTAGAGGGGGTCTGGCCTGTCATCCTCACCTCATTCAGCTGTTTGTCAGTTTGTGAATCAAGTCTGGAACAAGCTCAGGAGCTGAGTGGCCCTGGCAGAACCCAAACTGGGCATCGCTGAGCAGGTTATTGCTGAGCAGGTGCTGGACAGCACTGTTGATGACACCTTCCATCACTTCACTGCTGAGCGAGTGTGGACTGATGGAGGAGAATTGGCTGAGTTGGCTCTGTCCTGCGTTTTTGTGTTGGAACATCCCTGAGCAATGTTCCACAAAGTCAGTTGGTGCCAGTGCTGGAGCAGTACTTGCGTTGGTGGGCAGCAGGTTCTGGAGCACAGCCAACAGTATTATTGGCAGGGCCCATCCCTTTACACTGCTTATCCATTTCTTGATCTGATTTGAAATGAGTTTTCAACCAAATCGATTCATATCTGTGATGTCAGGGACCAATGGAGAAGGCTCATCCGCTAGGCACTGCTGGCTGAAAATCGCTGCTAATACTGTCCTCTTATCTGTTGCATGAATGTGTGAGACCCCTCCATCGGTAAGGGTGGGGATATCTGTGATACCTCCTCTAGTGAGTTGTTTAATTGTCCAACACTACTATTGACTAGGTATGGCAGAACTGCAGAACTCAGATCTAATCTATTGGTTATGGGATCACTTAGTTCTATTTGGTGTTGCTTGTGCTGTTTGGCCATGCAGGTTTGGTAGCTGCACCAGGTTGGCACCTCATTTTTAGGTATGCCTGGTACTGCTCCTGGCATGCCCTCCTGCATTCACCATTGAACCAGGGTTGATTCCCCTGGCTTGATGATAATGGTTGAGTGGGGGATATCAGGCCATGAGTTTCAGATTGGGCTGGAGTACAGTTCTGCTGCTGTTGTTGGCCCACAGTGAGGCGGAAGTTGCAGGGTCAAGAGGGCTGATTGTGTGGTTGTATTTGCGAATGCATTGGTAGATGTAATGTGGTACATCCAGTTTCATTCCTTTGTTGAGACTGTGTAGTGATTAATACAATGAGTGACTTGATGGGTCGCTGTCGGGTTTCTTTCCCTCAAGGACATTGTCAATGGCAGAAAAACATCCCCAATGGTTCCATGGCAAACAGTAGATTCTTCATTCCAGTTATTTTTTTCTTGACTTCAGAGCCACCCTCAATCAATTTGGGATTGAAACCTGAACTTCAGTTATATATTTTAATATTCTTGATAAATGATAAATACGACAGGTTTGTTCACTTATTTTTAGAATCACTATCACAGGTTGTGTTTATTGTTTTGGAAATAAATAAATATCCATTATCCTGCCTCCTCCATCCTCCCCTCCAACAACAAGAGTGAGGAGCACATGGAGTTTCTCTGTCAATAACATTGAGACAATCCGATCAGCTGCCTCTGCTTCTTCGCTCCTTCTCCACTAGCCCACCGAGCCAAACTGCCTCACAAGGGTGCTCCTCATTTTAGTCCTAAACTTGCATTTCCTAGAGTCTCTTGTCAAGCCTTATTAGAGGTCATCTTGAACATTTACCCGAGTGTAGCTAAATCATGGACATTCCAAATCTCTGCCTCATCCTCCTGCTTGTCACCGCCCTCCCCCCTTGCAATTCACAGATATTGTTCCATGATCTGTCTGTCTGTCTTTTCTCGTAATGTCCTTCTCTCCCATTTTGCTAAAACCTAATATTTGACCTCACCATCATTGGAAAATCCTGCTCCATGGACAATTATGGGCGGCACGGTGGCACAGTGGTTAGCACTGCTGCCTCACAGTGCCAGAGACCCGGCTTCAATTCCCGCCTCAGGCGACTGACTGTGTGGAGTTTGCACGTTCTCCCCGTGTCTGCGTGGGTTTCCTCCGGGTGCTCCGGTTTCCTCCCACAGTCCAAAGATGTGCAGGTGAGATGAATTGGCCATGCTAAATTGTCCGTAATGTTAGGTAAGGGATAAATGTAGGGGTATGGGTGGGTTGCGCTTCGGCGGGGCGGTGTGGACTTGTTGGGCCGAAGGGCCTGTTTCCACACTGTAAGTAATCTAATCTAATCTAATCTCCACTCTCCCTTTCCTTTCTGAATTCATTGTATTTGGTGTCCCTCCAGGATCTATCTTTGGTCCGTCCTGTTTCTCACCTACATACTGCCAGGAGGTAACATCGCCCAAAAGCACTGTGTTAGGTTTCACATGTACACTGACAGTGTCCAGCTCTCCCTCCCCATCATCTGTCTCCATTACTCCACTATTACTCAGTTATCAAACTGCTTACCACGCTTCGATTAGCTGCAATTCACTCCAATGAAACAGTATAATTGTTAAACCCATTGCCTTCAGTTGCTATTCCAAATTCATTTCCCTCACTGCTGTGTCCCTCCCTCTCATTGGGAACTGTCTGAGGCAGAACTACATTCTTCACAATATTGCTTTCATATCTGACCCCAAGGTGACCTTCTGATCAGACATCTACACAATCACAAACACCAGGAATTCCAATCTCTAAAACGTTGCTTGTCTCCTCCTCACCCCAGCTCCATTGCTACTGAAACCCTAACCTGTGTCGGTGTTGTCTTTAACTTGACAAATCTGAAACAGAACCCTTGATTCCGCGACTGACCCAGAATCTGGTTCAAGACTCACCCGTAATGGGACACATCCTCTCCATATTTACCCTGTCAAACCTCGACAGAAGCCTGTATGTTTCAAAGAGATCACCTCTCATTCTTCCGAAGTCCAGTGAGTAGATTCCCAACTTATTCAGCCTTTGCTTACAAGATAATTCCTTCAAAACAGGGATCATCCCAATGGATCTCCTCTGAATTGCCTCCAATAAACTGCTCTATTTCATTAACTAAAGCGACCAAATCTGTTCACGTTACTCCAGATGTGGTCTCACTCGCCATTTGTTTAGTTGTCCTAAGGTATATACTCCAAACTCTTATATGGCAAACTCTTTGAAATAAGTGACAGCATTCCATTCCCCTTCCTGATTTAATGTTATAACTGTGTGCTAGCTTTCTGTGTTTCCTGCTCATTTTCCCCCAGTCCCTTTGTGGTGCAGCTTTCTACAGTTTATCCCAAGTTATACTCTATTTGCCAACTTGTTGCCCACGTTTCCTGTGAATATCTCTCTGTAAGCTGTTTATAATCCTTTTGGAACTTTCCTGTTATGCCTTTTCTAGGAGGTTTCCCACGTCATTATTCGAAACATTTACTGGAAGCACTGGGCAGTGGGAAGCATGCGCAGTTGCTATCTTTCAGGGATACTCTGTTTCATGACTGGGAGGAGCTTGCTGCCCATTGATCAGAATGGAGACATCTTGGCCATCAAGCTGCATGAGCCTTTCACACCCCATGTCTTATTGAGGAGGCACAGCGGCAGAACGGAAGGAAAGAAAAGGAAGCAAATCCTGCTCTCCATATCTCACTGAATCTTGGGACATTCTGTCCTATGTTCAGTCACATGAAGTCCCAAGGTGGAACCTCAAAGAAACCCACATAGATTTGCCCTCGACGTGCCTGCTAACCTCCACCAGGGGTAATGTGTACAGTCATCCTGGGCCAGGAGGAGGGGATTGTATGAGTTTCAAACTTGAACTGACAGTGACGGATTTTATAAACTTATATTACAGGCAGGTATTCAGATGGTAATCTTAGTCATTGTAACGCCAAACTCTGACAGAATTACTCCATTCATCAGGCCCTAGATATTCATATTGTGTGAGAGTATTGTGTTCCAGATCAATACCATTTGCTGAATAAACGTTCTCCTTTGAATCAAACCATCTTCTCAATAGATCTTCCCAAATCTTCAGCATGTGTCCTGTAATCCTTGTACAATGAGCTGATGGGTGTAAGGTTTATTATTATAACGTGTAACTTTTGTAAACCGCTTTGTCACAGCTCCCCAAATTTCCTTTGCTACAAGAAGAACAATCTGTTTTTCCAAACCCCTGATTCCCCAACATCTGTTTGCTCTCCATAAGGTACACATCAGGGCTGTGTTGGAACATTCTCCACTTGCCTGCATCAGTGCACCCCCCCCCTCCCCCCCAGCAATATTAAATAAAGTGAACATCCTCCAGGATAAAGCACTGTACCTGAGTGGTTTCCCGGCACGGTGGCACAGTGGTTAGCACTGCTGCCTCACAGCGCCAGAGACCCGGGTTCAATTCCCGCCTCAGGCGACTGACTGTGGAGTTTGCACGTTCTCCCCGTGTCTGCGTGGGTTTCCTTCGGGTGCTCCGGTTTCCTCCCACAGTCCAAAGATGTGCAGGTCAGGTGAATTGGCCGTGCTAAATTGCCCGTAGTGTTAGGTATGGGGTAAATGTAGGGGTATGGGTGGGTTGATCTTCGGCGGGTCGGTGTGGACTTGTTGGGCCGAAGGGCCTGTTTCCACACTGTAATGTAATCTAATATAATCTAAACCTTCAGTATTCCCTCTCCCCACCCTCGAGGCACAGTGGCATCACTGTGTAAAAGATCAAGTCAGCATTGTCCTCCCAGACCATAGGACTGCTCTCTCATTAGAGAGAGATATCTGGTAGTGGTTAACCTGAATATTACCACAGCGCAGGCAAGGGGAGAGGTTGAAAAGGAGAGTCCATAAATTGTGGATGGTTATTCTTGATGTGTATTAGCAACACACATGTCATGTGAACAATTAATGTTAAAAACGGCCCACACATTCTGCAACTAAGATCCCCCATTCCTTGAACCATCCTGGTAAATCTCCTGTGCCCCCTCTCAGGGACCCTGCCATCCTTCACAATGTGTGGGCGATCTGTGGTTCGCACAGACCCAGCTGCTCTGAACTCTGTGGGTGACAGCATAGAGCAACAGTTGCACTAAACCTCTCTGTCTGGAAGAGAGTGAGAGACAGAAATCCCGATGGCATTTACAATCTATTTAGGAACACACTTGCAAGGCCAAAGCTGACAGGTCTATGGGCTCTGTGCTGGAAAATGGGATTAAAATAGTTAGCTGGGAGATTTCTTTACAGCAGAAACCCAATGGACCACAAAACCATTTTCTGTCATGTAGACCACAGACGCGTAATATAGGAATATGACAAGCCACAATAGAAACCAGGTCAGAGAAGGTGATATTAGAATAGATGATACATGATTGATTCATGTTTTTTGGAGGAAAATGTGACAGAGGTTCAGCGGGACATTGTGGAGCTCTGGGTGCAGGAATCTGAAATAAAAATGGGTTATCCTGAAGGCTGGAATTAAAGAAAGGCACATCACAGAGATTTATGAGGGTGGACAAGATTGAAAACAGAGAGGGTGTTGAGACTGGAGGAGATTAGAGATTGGAGGATGTTGCAGAGATTGCGATGTTTTTGATGCAGAGATAGTGATAGTTCTGAGGCTAGAGAGGAATTATAGAGATAAGGATGAGTTGTTAGCTTTCCCAACACTACCTCTTTACTGATAATGATTGTTTCTCTGTCCTCATCTGCCATTGCCTCCATAGGCCTGCGACAATGAGAGTACACAAACAGTATGTTCCTGTTAAGGCCAAGGCTGGGAGGTGTAGAGAATGTTGCATGACCTGCGAAATTGAGGCTCTGGTCAAGAAAATGAAGGAAGGATATGGCAGGTACATTCCACTGTGTTTGTGTGAATCCCTAGAGGACTATAAGGGCAGTAGGAGTATACTCGCAGGAAACCAGGAGGCAGAAAAGGGGACATGAGATATCTTTGGGAAATAGGTTTAAGGAGAATCCAAAGAAATTCTACAAATACACTAAAGACAAAAGAATAACTAGGCAGAGAATAGCGACCCTCAAAGATCAACAAGATTGTCTATGGAACAGTAGGAGGTGGGAGAGATTCTCAGTTTTTACTGAAAAGGGATATGGAAGTTGGAGAAGTTGGATAAATAAATAGTGATAACTTGGCAAGTGTACATATTACAGAGGAGGAGGTACTGGATGTCTTAAAATGCATAAAGGTGGATAAATCCCTGGAATCTGATCAGGTGAATCCCAGAACTTTGTGGGTAATTAGGGAAGCTTTTGCTGGGCCCCTCGCTGCGATATTTGTATCATCGATCGCCACAGACAAGGTGCTGGAAGACTGGTGCCATTATTTGAGAAGGGTGGTGAGGAAAAGCCAGGGAACTATCGACCGGTGAGCCTGAAGTCAGTGGCAGAGAAGTTGTTGGAAGGGATTCTCAGGGACAGGATTTACATGTCATTGGAAAAGCAAGAAATGATTAGGGAGAGTCAGCATGGTTTTGTGCATTGAAATCATTAACTTAGACTTGAGGAAGACACAAGGTTTCACATAACACACTGGTTAGCAGGTTCAACGCCATAGAATTCTGGCGGAACTAGCTGTTTGGATACGGAATTGGCTGGAAGGTCAAAGAGTCATAGATGGACAGCACAGAAACAGAGACCCGTCGGTCCAACCAGTATATGCTGATCAGATATCCGAATGCAATCTAGTCCCACCTGTCAGCACCCCCGGCCCATATCCTTCCTATTCATATACACATGAAGATGCCTTTTAAATGTTGCAATCGTAATGGCCTGCACCACTTCCTCTGGCAGCTCATTCCATACACGTACCACCCTCTGTGTGAAAACGTTGCCTCTCAAGTCTCTTTAAAGTCTTTTCCCTCATACCGTAAACCTATGCCCTCTAGTGCTGGGATCCTACACGCCAGGGAAAAGACTTTGTCTATTTATCCTATCTATGCACCTCATGTTTTTATATACATAGATAAGATCACCTCTCAGCCTCCGATGCTGCAGGGAAAACAGCCCCAGTCTATTCAACCTCTATTCAACCCTCAGCCGAGCTCAAATCCTCCAACCCTGGCAACGTTCTTGTAAATCTTTTCTGAACCCTTTCAAGTTTCACAACATCCTTCCAATAGGAGGGAGACCAGATTTGTACGCAGCGTTCCAAACGTGGCCTACCCAATGACCTATATAGCTGCAGCATGATCTCATAACTCCTGTACTCAATACTTTGTCCGATAAAGGAAAGCATACCAAATGCCGCCTTCACTATCCTATCAACCTGCACTCCAAGGTCTCTTTGTTCAGTAACACTCCTCAGGACCTTACCATTAAGTGTATAAGTCCTGCTAAGATTTGCTTTCCCAAAATGCCACTCCTCAGCCCATTCACCCATCTGATCAAGATCCCATTGTACTCTGAGGTAATCTTTTTCACTGTCCACGACATCTCCAGTTTTGGTGTCATCTCACTAACTATACCTCCTATGTTCACATCCAAGTCATTGATATAAATGGCGAAAGGTAGTGGATCCAGCAGTGATCATTGTAACACTCCACTAGTCACAGGCCTCCAGTCTGAAAAGCAACCCTCAATCACCACCCTCTGTCTTCTGCCTTTGAGCCAGTTCTGTATCCAAATGGTTAATTCTCCCTGTATGCCATGAGCTCTAACCTTGCTGAGCAGTCAATGTCATAGTGGAGGGCGCTTTTTGGACTGGAAGCCTGCGATGAGCTGTCAGGCTGGGTGCTGTGTCCACTGCTTTTTGCCATTTAGGTAAATGATTTCTATGTGAATATAGGAGCTATGCTGAGTAGGTTTACAATAGACACCAAAATTGGAGGTGCAGTGGACAGCAAAGTTACCTGAGAGTACAATGAGACTCCGATCAAATGAGCTGAGGAGTGGCAGATGAAGTTTAATTTAGATATATGTGAGGTTCTGCATTTTGGAAAAGCAAATTAGGGTGGGACTTATACACTTAATGGGAATGTCCTGGGGAGTGTTGCTGAACAAAGACACCTTGGAGTGCAGTTTCATATTTCCTTGAAAATGGAATCATAGATAGGCAGGGTAGTGGAGAAAGTGTTTGGTGTACTTGCCTTTATTGGTCTGTGCATTGAGTACAGGAGTTGTGACGACATTTTGCAGTTGTACAGGACATTCATTCAGCCACTTCTGGAACTCTGCTTTCAGTCCTGGTCTCCCCACTATTGGAATGATATTGTGAATCTTGAAAGGATTCAGAAAAGATGCTAAGATGTTGCCAGGGTTGAGGGATTGAGCTATAGGGAGAGGCTGAATAGACTGAGACTGTTTTCACTGGAGAATCGGATGCTGACAGGTGACCACAGAGGTTGATAAAATCGTTAGGGGCATGGATAGGATAAGTAGCCAGGGTCTTATTCCTGTATAGGTGAGTCCAAAACTAGAAAGCACAGACGTGAGGGAGAAGATTGAAAAGGATTATTAGGTGCAAAGTTTCAAGCTGAACGTGGTGTGTGTATGGAATGAGCTGCCAGAGAAAGTGTGGAGGCTGGTACAGTTACAACATTTAAAAGGCATCTCATTGGATATGTGATTGGGAAAGGTTTAGAAGGCTATGGGCCAAGTGCTGGCATATGGGACGAGATTAATTTAGGATATCTGGTCGGCATGGACAAGTTGGACTGAAGGGTCTGTTTCTGTGCTGTATATCTCTATGGCACTAATAAATTAAAATTAAGATAGGTTTCTCTTTTATGGAGAGTTAGCAGAAGGCCAGACAATTCTCCTTGGAGCTGAGAAGGTTAAGCAGTGATTTCGACCAGGAGTTGATATGTTTCCAGGGTATTTCATTTACAGAGAGACAGAGTGAGAAATTTTTAACGTCACAATTTTTAGTAACTATTTTCAGGTAACTGGCAAATAATTCAAAGAAAAATGTGAAGATTATTTTACTCACTAAGTTCTGAGCATCTGGGATAGTTTGAAAGACAGCTGGATGCAGATTCAATAGTTATTGTCAAAACAAATTTGAAATTTAACATTTTTAAGGAAAGATTTGGAGGGCTATGTCCAAATGGGAGGTGAGTTGGGACTGACTGGCACCATCTTCAGAGGGAGAGACTACAGCCCCAATGGGCGGAATAGCCCCCAGCCCCTGTGCTCTGTGATACTGACCCATTCACTGTGAATGATGAAGCTCATCACAGGGCAGAGCTGTAGAGATGTACAGCATGATAATAAACCCTTTGGTTAAACTGGTCCATGCTGACCAGATATCCCAACCTAATCTAGACTCATTTGCCAACACTTGGCACATATCACTCTGCACCCTTCCTATTCATAAACCCATCCTGATGCCAAATGGTATAATTGTACCAACATCCTTCACTTCCTGACAGAAGATTCCATACACGCACCAACCTCAGTGGGAAAGAAAATTGTCCCTCAAATCCATTTTAAATTCTTCCCCTCAAATCTTAAACCTATGCCCTCTCATTCTGGACTCCCCCACCCCAGGGAAACGACCTTGTCTGTTTATCCTACCCATGCCCCTCATAATTTTATGAACCTCTATGAGGTCACTCCTCAGCCTTTGAGGCACCTGGGAGGATCCCACCACTCAGGTCTCAATGGGGCCTGGCTGATTGACACAGCTTCAGACCAATAGGAGAGTCGGCGTGGTCCTCCAGCCAATGGGAATGAATGAGGGGTGGGTCCAGCAGGCCAACACATGACCATCAGCTTTGCAGGGGCAGAGTCACTGTGAGGGGGGACTGAATGTGAAGGAGTGGGAGAGACCAGCAGATACTGGGAGAGAGATGGAGTTAGTGTGGACTAGGAAGGTTGATAAACACTTTCAGTCTGCTGGACCTGAATTAGATACTCCGAGTAAATTAGAACCAAAAGAACTGCGGATGCTGTAAATCACACACAACAACCAGAAGGCACTGGAAAAGCTCAGCAGATCTGCAGCATCTGTGAAGAGAAATCGGTTCGCATTTTCGATCCAGTGACGCTTCCTCAGGAACTGACGTTACTGAGAAAAAATGTCGGCTTTCATGCAGATGGTAGGGGTTAAGGAGTAAATGATAGGTGGGGATGGAGTCCAAAGAGAGAGATAAGAGCAGTTGGACAAAGGAGTGGATAACGATCTGAGGGGGAGGGTGAATAGCTGTTTATGGGGACTGTTAGTGGCTAACCATAGGTAATGTGTAATGGAAGGCTACGTAATAACAATGCCTGGTATGTGGGGTAGGGGGCAAAGACACTAGGACGTGGAAGAGTTCAGGACCTAAAATTATTAAATTTGATGTTGAAGCCAGAGGATTGCAGGGTCCCCGAATGGAAGATGAGGTTTTGTTCTTCCAGCTTATATTAAAGTGTGGTGCTGGAAAAGCACCGCAGGTCAGGCAGCATCCAAGGAGCAGGAAAGTTGACGTATTGGGCATGTCAGCACTTCATCAGAAATGTGGGTGGTGGAATACGGCTGAGAGATAAATAGGGAGGTGTGTTTGGAGTTGGGGAAAGGGAGCTAGAGAGGCAATAGGTCGTTGTAGATGGGGGTAGTGGTGAGAGGGTGTAATGGATAATTGGAAAGGAAGATGGACAGGTGGGACTGTTCAAGAGGGTTGTGCCGAGTTGGAGGGTTGAATCTGAGATAAGGTGGGGAGGGGAGATGAGGAAACCTTGATGCCGTGTAGTTGAAAGTTCCCAAGGTGTTCTTCCTCCAGGCGTCGGGTGGCTCGGATTTTGCGGCGGGGTTGGGGGGGGGGGTGTGGGCGGGTAGCTGAAGTGGTCGGCCACAGGGCGATGGGGTTGGTTGGTGCATGTGTCCCAGAAATGTTCCCTGAAATATTCCACAATTTGGCATCCTGAGAGCAAAGGACACAATAGATGAGGTGTTTAGGTGGGCAGGGAAATCTATGCTGGATGTGGGAGGATTCTGTGGTGCCTTGGATGGAGGTGAGGGGAAGGTGTGGGCACAGGTTTTCCACCTCTTGCAGTGGCAAGGGAAGGTGCCTGGAGTGGAGGATGGGTTGGTGGGGAGCGTGATCTAACGTGGAAGTCACAGAGGGGATTGTCTTTGTGGAATGCTGATAGGAGCGGGGAGGGAAATATATCTCAGGTGGTTTGATCTGGTGGTGGAAATAGCAGAGGATGATGCGTTGTATCTGGGAGGAAGGTGAGGATGGTCGATTTCCAACTTTGTTGCATTTGGAGGGATGGGGTTCAAGGGTAGTGGTGTGGGAAGTGGAGGAGATACACTGGAGGCCATTGTTGACCACATCTGAGGGGAAATTTCAGTCCTTGAAATAGGAAGCCATTTGGTATGTTCTGAAGTGTTCTTCCAGCTTGTATCAAGCTTCATTGGAACACCGCAGTAAGCATGAGACAGAGATGTTGGACAGGGAACAGTCTTGTGTGTTAAAGAGCAGGCAACTGGAAGCTCAGGGTCTTTTTTGCGGCACAATGTAGATCATCAGCCACCATTTCCACCACCGCCACTGAGATGCTAGAAGGTTCCTGTCTCCTCCATTAACAGCTTTCCAACTTCCCACTCCTTTGCCTTTCCAAATGTTCCTGTCTTTCTTTGGACTCTGTCCCCACCTATTAGTTACTCTTTAACCCCTATCTCCTGCAGTCCAAAGATGTGTAGGTCAAGTGAGTTAGTCCAGCAAAATTTCCCGTAGTGTTCAGGGATGTGCATTAGTCTGGGGAAATGGAGAGTAATAGGATAGGGGAATGGGTCTAGGTGGGATTAACTTCGGAGGGTGGGTGTGGAATTGTTGTGCCGAAGGGCCTGTTTCCTGAAGAGATTCTAATTTTCCCAGCTGTCATCGGTTCTGAGGAAGGGTCCCTGGACCCATGATGACCCTTGGTGTGTGCAGGAGGCGGAAAGGGGAGAGTGGCAGCAGAAACCAGATGAAATGTATCAGTGTAGACTGGGAGGGTTTAGTTACACTCTGTGCAGGTCGTTAGTCTGAATTAGAAAATCTTGGTCCCACGTTTACAACAAAGGGGAAGATGGCTTGGGCCTCAGGCAGTGAGAGGACCTGGGTTATGGCCGCCATCTTTATTTGGGGTAAGGTACCGCAAGGAGCATGCACGTGTCCCCGCCCTGGGTGGGGGCGGGGTGATTTGAAGAGGAACATTTACACATCAAACACATACCAAGAGAAGTGTTTGCCTTCACTATTCATCCTGCACTGACTGTGAGCTTTGTTTTGTGAATTCATTTTATAGGATATTAATTGAGAATAATTGAGATCTCAAAAAACATGTTTTTATATTTAGCGGAGTCATCAGGATCTGAATATCATTGGCATTAAACTGTGGAACGAGAAAGGTTTGTCTGTTCTGTCTGTGGGAAATTATCTTCAATATTTTTGTCAAGCCAAAATCAGAAAGATGTTCAAGTCCATGGTTGCATCACCCTTGGGGTATGTGTTCAATTATTGGCCCTGCAGCTGTGGAAGGAGATATTGGCCCGAGAGAGAGCACAGATTTATCCAAATTGCACCTCGTCTTTTTGCAGGAACTGTCAGATTTAGTCTCAATTATCCATTTTATAATGTAAATCTGTAAACTCCCTACTTCCAATTCTCTGCACGTTTCTCTTTGAAATTCTTTGTGGACTCAAATTCCATCACCATTTCAGATGGAACGTTCCAGATTCTGACAACTGTCTATTCATTCAGAAACTGCTGAAGACCATTTAACTCTGGTGTTACAAAGGGCTAAATTGAAAGATGCAATGCTTGTCCTGAGCTCCCATTGAGGTGCATTGGAACAGTACAGGAGGCTGAGGGCAGTGTAGGTGTGAACAGACAATGAAAATGGCAGGGCTGCACTAATAGTGCTGCTTGGCTCAATGAGATTGTTTTGGAGTTTGGTGTAAATAGTGAGATGAGACACGGAGAAGTTGAAGCTGAAACTCAGTTTTAGTTCAGGCCTTTCAGAAATTCACAGTCCCAATGGGAATAGCCAATTTGTCAGTGATACCTGTGGAGTATTTAAGTTTTTAAAGTATGACATATCAGCTTAAGTAAAGATTTTTTTTGTTATTATAATGGACATGCTTAAAGTGAAAGAAGATTGCTCACTCTTTTAAATTCGCTTAATGGGAGTAACTAGATGAATGTAGAGAGATATTGTGAAAGGGCACCTCAGAGCCGTGGTGTGCTCGTCTTGCACAATGTGGGAAATAAGGGACGCTTCCAGTGTCCCTGACGGCTGTGTGTGCAGGAAGTGCGTCCATCTGCTGGGAAACTGCTTTTCAGAGTTGGAGCTGAGAGTGGACTCACTGTGGAGCATCTGCGATACTGAGAATGTTATGGACAGCACGTTTTGTGAGTCCGTCACACTGCAGGCGAGGGTTACACAGGCAGAAAGGGAATGGATGACGACCAGATCAAGTAAAAGGCTCAGGAAGGGAGTGCAGGAGTTCCCAGTGGTCATCCCCTTCTCAAACAGATACTGTATACTGCTTGGGATTCTGTAAGAGTGGAAGTGGGTGGGGTGACTTCTCGGGAAATCAGCAACAGCCAGGTTCATGACACCACACAGCTCTGCTGCACAGAGCGGGAGGAAAGAGAGGAAACACGGCTATAGTGACAGGGGATTCAATGGTCAGGGTTAGGGTGGGCACTGCTGCAGCCTTGAAGAAGTCACACCAAGCACTACAATATCAGTTACACGCTGAGTGCTAGAACGTGGGACAACAATAAATAGGAGCTTGATAACCAGTATGAATATGATGGGGTTGGAAAGTTGACGTTTCGGGTCAGAACTATTCATCGAGACTGACAAAGGGTCCTGACCAAATCATCAACCTTTCTGCTCCTCTGATGCTGCCTGACCTGCTGCACCTTTCCAGATCCACATTGTATTGACCCTGGCTTCCAGGATCTGCAACCCTCAACTATCTTCACATCCCAGGAGTCAGGCTGATGACCCACCTTTACTCTCTCACAATAACCAGGATAGCTCTCCTTGGGAAAGGGGAACAAAGGTACACACAGGTGTGGTCTCACCAAGGCCCTTCCAGCAAGGGATCCCTGCTCCTGTACTCAAATCCTCTCACTAGGAAGGTCACACATCATTTACATTCTCCACTGCTTCCCACTCCTGCCTGCTTCTGAGAAGAGGGAATCTCGGAGAAATACAGAATTAACTGGTGTCAGAGTCTCTGGTAGAAAATTGTTGAATACAATGCCTCCATCTTCTCCATACTGGTCATCAAGCACACATGCCTGGTGTTATCATCTAAACACTTCTTCAAGGCTGCAATGTTTCCTGCATCTGTCACCATTTCAGATGCTGCCAGACCTGCTGAGGATCTCCAGCACTTTCTGTTTTCTCTGTTGTAGAGTACTGAAAGGGAGGATTTGTAGTTGAGAAATTCAAATTGAACTTCATGTTCTGGATCCGTGCCGATCTGAATATCATTGGCCTTTTCGTCTGGAATGAAAGGTGTGCATTCTGTCTGTGGGCGAATATTTCAAATGTCGGTGTGGCTGGAAAAAAGTACTGAGACAGCGAAGTCCATGTTAGCGTGGGGACTGAGGAGAGAAATTTCATTGGTTTTTGAAAGTCTAAAAAATCATGGCACATTTCCCAGGAACAGTTCAGCCCCAGATTGGTTTTGTATGAGGACAATTTACCATGAAACCAGAAAGACAAAAGGATTCCTGCATCATGAAAATAGCTGTGAAAATGGGATTGTTGTAACGGAGTGAATTATCGATCATGGATTGTAATCCATTGGCGTTGTCACATCGGTTCCAGTGCCCCGTGGGGAAACACGGGAAATGTGATGAGTGCAGTGTAGGTTTCAGTTATTAAACTGGGAAGGTGCAGAAGAAATTTACAAGGATAATGCTAGGTCTCAGGGGTCTGAGTTACAGGGAGAGGGTGGACAAGCGAGGACCTTTTTGTTTAGAGCAGAGGAAACCGAGGGGGAATATTTTACAGAAGTGTATAAGATCACGAGAGGCATGGGTAAGGTGAATGCACTCAGTCTTTTTTCCCAGGGAACCAAGGACTGGAGGGCATCAGTTTAAGGTTAGTGGAGAAAGAATCAAAGGGAAGCTGAGGGGCAACTCTTTTACACAGAGGGTGGTATGTATATGGAATGAGCTGCCAGTGGAAGTGGTTGAGGTGGGTACATTAACAACATGTGAAAGGCATTTGGACAAATACATGGATAGAAAAGGGTCAGAAGCAGATGGACCAAGTGCAGGGAAATGGGGTTAGCGTGGATGGGCATTCTGGTCGGCATGGGCCAGTTTGGGCCAAAGCGCCTGTCTCTGCTGTAGGAGTCTACAGCCCTAAGTGTATTTGCTATTTCTCCCACTAACTCTGTTGGTATACTGGAATGTATTCCATCAGGGCAAGGAGACTTGTGTACCTTTAGCTCCATTAACTTGCCCAGCTCTAACTCTTTCATGATAATGGTTGTTTTAAAGTCCTCACCTTCCTCAGTTTCCTTATCAATTACTTGCATGTTCTTCGTGTTCTCCACTGTAAAGACTGACTGCTGTGTCCTCATATTCATGAACCCTGCTGGATAGGAATAACTAGGCACAGACTCTGTGAGGTCTTCTTTGAGACTTTATTGATGAGTCATGGTAGTTACCTGGATATTTTACGTGCAAAATGCCTTTCGGCAGCATCAGGTCCAATGTACGGCTCCCATTCTTCTACCTTTGTGGTTTGTGACTTTGAATACAGACTGTCTCTCAATATTATCTACATGACAATGGCAGTTCAAAAGGCTAGTTCAGTTCAGCGCTTTGTGGTTAAACCACACATCCGTCCCCCCACGACCCCGTGGCTCCCTCAATACCTGACAGTCGCTTCAGTTTCAGAGGGGCTGTCTATCGGGATTCTGATGTGGAGGAGCTGGGGTTGGGGTGGGGTGGACAAAGTTATAAACCGCACATCACCAGGTTATAGTCCAACAGGGTTATTTGGAAGTACAAGCTTTTGGGGTGTGCTGTGATTTTTAACTTGATCAGGATTATCTCTGTGGTAACAGTTAAGTGCTTCAACAATTACAGAGGCCATATGTTCCCCACACAATAGGCTCCCCTCTAGCAGGGTAAACTGCTATTCCGGCCCTGGGATAGCTACTCATCACTTTTTATCCCCAATCCCATCAAGCTGTCTGTTGATCTTTGAAGTTTTCTAATCTCCTAATTTTTTTCTTGGTGTCTTTGCCAATTTGTATGCCTTCTATTTCACTTTAATAGCTTCTCTTATTTCGTTAGACACCCATGGCAGATTACTCCTTTTCCGACAGTCCTTCCTTTTCACTGATATATACTTTTGCTGAGCACTTCGAAAAAATCTTTGATATTCCTCCACTGTCTGTCAACTGTCCCACCGTAAAGTCTTTACTTCCAGTCTACATTAACCAACTCCTGCCTCATCCTATTGTAGTCTCCTTTGTTTAAGCACAGGATCCTGGGATTGGATTTAATCTTCTCGCTTTCCATCTGTGTTCTAAATTCAACCAGACTTATCACAAGTCTTTTATCCGATTACGAGGTGAGGCGATGCTTCTTGGGTGTTTTGGGTTTCATTGTCAGAGACCTTGGCTTTGTAATAAAGTACAGGATAGATATTCACAACGGAGTATTCTGGACGCTGTGAATGTCCTTCACAATCTAAAACCACAAATCACTGTCTCCCCTCAGTTTAAAATTGGAAAATCATTATCTCCTACATGCTTCCTCACTATCTAAGTTTGGAACTCTAATCCACCTAACTATTCTGCTTTTTCCGAAAACTTTGGTGATGGTGGTGAGTTTTGGATTCAGCTTTCCAGTTATTACCGTAAGAAGGGAAGCACTGGGCACAGCAGAGGCAATGCAGCCCTTCGAACCAGCTCCACCATTCAATACCATGAGGATTGAGCTCACCTCAGTCAGCTGGATTTTCCCGCCTGCTCTCCCTCACCCTTCAACTCATTGCAAATTAAAAATCTGTATCTCTTCGTTAAATTTGCTCATGTCCTGGCATCCACCGCATTTTGAATAGCGAATTCCACAGGGTCAAACACATCGAGACAGATACATTCTTCTTCATGAGAATAGAATAGTCCCCAAAATACAGAAACAGGGTATTCACCCATCGAGTCCACACCCTATGATGAGCATTCCATTTAGACCCATCCATTCCCTGTAACCCTGCATTTGCCATTTTTAATTGCCTAACCGGCTCATGCATGGACCCAGTGGGCAATTTGGCATGACTAATCCACCTCACCTGCACATCTTTGGACTGTGGGAGGAAACTGGAGCACCGAACAAAACCATGCAGACTTGGGGAGAATGTGTAAACTCCACATAGTTGCCTCAGGCTGGAATCAAACCCGGGTCCCTGACGCTGTGAGGTAGCAGTGCTAGCCACTAAGCCACCTCTGCTTAAAATCTGCTGCCCATTATTAACCTCCCCACCCCGCAATTGGCTGAATGTGTATTTCGTACGTCAGAAATCGGGTTGTCTAAACGGATGTCTCAGTAAAACCCAGTGACAGCCCACATGTCCTGTGTGTCTGAACGGATATCCTATACACAACACCCTCCAGCCCACACTTTCTTTCACTTTTCAGAGACAGATCTCCAGAGGCTTCATGGGGACTACAACTCCCACAGTCCCTGAGGCAGGGACCACACGTGTGCGGGGAAAACCAGTACTGTACACGGACAGAATGTCGGAGGGTTTTGGAGCATGTGCTTCGGGGTAACTAAAGGAAAGCATTTCGCACTTTGGCTGGCGAAGGGATTCATCTGCTTGTAGTATTGGATTTGTTGGGTCAAAGTATGACTACACCCACATGGGACCAAGTTCCATTCCCAACTTGTCATAACACTGGGAATCGACCAATGGGAAACAAAGAAGGATCTGACCCATTCTCCCAAACTGAAGGTTCCTCTTCTGTCCAGGATCTGCCACCTCCCTTTCTGTTCCCTTTTGTTTCATTCTGCTGTTACATTATTGACTTGCAGCAACTGAAGGGAAAGGAAGTGGACCCAGAAAGGGCGCAGAGTCTAACCAGGGACGGGAAGTGGTGGCATGGATCTGTTTAACAGTAACTCCATGAGAATGGGGAGGGTGCACTTTAGGGGGTAGCAGAGTCAGAATGTGGGAGAGAGTAAGTGGGCTGGAGGGTTACAGCTTCGGGGGAACAAAGGGGAAAAATATTCCAGAGAAACTAGAATTATCTGTTCTGAATTTCTAATCTGTACCTATTCCTTTATATAGGGTGCTAGATGGTGAAGATTTGCAGACTGAAATCTCAAAATCCTGTGCCAATCGTGATTGAGTTATCCAGAATTTGACAAACCAAAGATGGCGAATTACTCGGCCAAAGTCCTGCAACATTCTACCTCCCAGCATTGTCGGTCTATCTGCACCAAATGGACTGCAATTGGTTCAAGACAGCAGCTCAGTACCATCTTCTTAAGGGTACCTAGAGATAGGGAATAAATGCTGGCTGAGCCAGTGATGCCCATATCCTAGAAATGGTTTCTATCTCGAGTTGCTGAAACCCGGTTGATGTTACTGCAGGATGATGAGGGGTGTTGAGTGCATCCTCCAGGAGGCAGCACCATCACATTACTCCTGCCTACACCCACACAGTAACACCGCAACATCACTCGAACAAAAGGCAGTGAAGCCAAAGGAGGACTTAGATATAGTTCTTCGAGGTAAAGTCATCAAAGGGGATTGGAACACAGCAGGAACAGGAGACTGAGCTGGATGGTCAGCTGTTTGCCATTGAATGGTGGAACACAATCGAATGGCCGCCTCCTGCTGCTATATCCCAGGTATGTATATAGCCATGGAGCCTGGGTAGAAAGCAGTAGGCAGGGCAGGGATTCTCTAAGAGATTGCGCGTCCACATCAGTTTTCAGTGAGGGTTGGTTTGATGGATTTTATTTAACATTTGTCTTTTACATTTAAAAAAAAAACAAATTTGCTAACCTTGTCTTAAAGTTTATTCCACAATAAATAAAAGTAAAAGAATTTAAAATATCTGAATATAACAGTTTTTAAAATTTCAAATGCCCTTTAGAAGAAAATCCTGTCTCTTCCCGGACACCATCACTTTCCAGTTACCCAAACTCCAGGGAAATATTCCCTCCCTGTCTGAACCTTTGGTTTGATTTAACTGCTTTTCAGTTCTTGTTCCGTGAGCTGTGAAACTTTCTTTATTCCCCATTTCTCCGACCCAGAAGTGTTATCACATACAGCTGAGCAACCTTGCCACCATCAAAATCATTATTACATCATTTTTCTTTTTGTTAACCTATTACCTATAATCACCAGCAGTAAACCATTTGTGTAACCAATTGAATATTTATAAACAAAGCCCATTATGGGCAAAGCAAACCATTACAAGTGACAGAGTGGGAAGGGACTAAATCAAAGTAGAGTTGGGGGGAGGAGGGGGCAGCGGTGGAGATAAAGCACTGTATCCCCTGTGGTGCCCACCTCTATCTAAAGGCTTCGAGAGCATTGATACACACCACATGCTCCTTCTCCAAGGACACCCTGCCGTGAAGCCTTTATCCTCAATCATAGAATAGAATCCCGACAGTAAGGAAGGAGAGCATTGGCCCATCAAGCCCCACCGACCATCCGAAGAACATCACGCCCAGAACACTCCATCCCTGTAATACTGCATTTCCTATGGCTGATCTGCCTAGTCTGCACATTCCTGGTCACTGTGGGCAATTTCGCATGACTGATCCACCTAACCTGCACATCTTTGGACTGTGGGAGGAAACCAGAGCACCTGGAGGGGACCCACACTATAATGGGGAGAATGTGGGAACTCCACACAGGCTGTTGACCAAGGCTGGACTCCAACCTTGTACCTGATGCTGTGAAACAGCCGTGCTACAGTCACAATTTAAATCAAAACAGATGATCCCTGCTCCTTGTCACATTGGTTTTTGTGGAGACTTACTGCCCAGAGAGACGTCCTGAGGTTCAGAAAGTGGCAATGTAAGTTCAGTCAACTCCAGCTCAGTTAATGTGGTAAACAACAACAACATCAATACTCCAACAGTGTCATCATGTACAAGGTCCACTCCTGACTCTGATGGACAGTAACATCAGAATCAGAGTCCTGCAGTCCACACGGAGCAGGGGGATGACCACTTCCCTGTGAGGACTCACTGGTCTCTCAATCGTGTTGAAGACGCAGCAAATCCCTTGTCATACAGAGGGGTGAACAGCTCCTACCCAGTGTGAACCCGCTGGGGTCTCGGAGGCAGGATGAATCACTGAATCCCTTCTCCCACACTGAGCATCTGAATGGTCTCTCCTCTGTGTTGGCTCACTGCGGTCTCAGTGGGCAAGATGAATCGCTGAATCCCTTCTCCCACACAGACCATCTGAATGACCTCTTCCCCCTGTGTGGGCTCACTGGGGACTTCGCAGGTGTTGCATTTGAGTGAATCTCCCCCCACACTGGAAACAAGTGAACGACCTTTTCCCCAGAGTGAGCTCGCTGGTGATTAAGTAGGTCAGAGGACTGAGTGAATGCTTTCCCACACACTGAGCAGGTGAATGGCCTCTCCCTGGTGGGAATGCACTAATGTCTCCGCAGGTGGGAGGTTTGAATGAATCCTTTCTCACACATGGAGTAGGTGAAGTGTCTAAATCCTCTGTTCCATCTCTGGTGCCTCAGCAGATTGTAAGATCAAGTAAATCCCTTCCCATACTTGGGGCAGGTGAATGGCCTCTCCGCAGTGTGACTGTGTTGGCGAGTGTCCCACTGGGAGGGGTAAGTGAATTCATAATTCTGATTGAGTACGTCCTCCTGTTTCCTCAGTTGTTATTGACAATCTCATTCCCCTCGCACCAGAACCCGTTCCAGTATTACAGAAACAGCAGAATGGTCAGCTGCAGCTGGTCACCTGACTGATCACTGGACACGAACGGTTCACTCTCCACAGATGCTGCCAGAACTACTGAATTTTTCCAGCAATTTCTGATTTTGTTTCTGATGTCCCAGCATTTGCAGATGTTTAGTTTTACAATACTCATCTTGTCTGTTGCAGAGGAGTTTATTGATGAAATTAGAGGGTTTTGAAAGTTGTCCGTTAGGTCACACATCAGCTATGATCATCATGAATGGCAGAGCAGATTTGAGGGGCTGAATGGACTCCTCCTGTTCCAATGCAAGTTATCCATCGGCAGCTAGTGATAACATTTCCCCTCATTGCTCACTTAACCTCCATGTCGAACACACTGTTACTGACTGAACAAACCTCCTGTGTTTGAACTAAACCTGCTCATGTTCAGTGGCTCCCTCTCCTGCCACCCGGATTTAACTCTCATCATGGAATGCTGTCTTGTATTACTGCGGGAATGCTCACAAGGACAAATCCTGGAGTCTGTATCCCCTGGGATCCACAATCACCGTTTATTTCCTTCTTCCTCTCTCATTCTGGCTATTGTACTCTCGGTTTCAATCCTTTCTCCTGTCATGCTATTCAATATGCCCATGTGGGAGGACCAGAGGTAGCTGGAACTTAACGAAGGGAAGTGGGGATGAGGCGGAAGCACGAGGAGCGGTGACAGCAAAGACAGCTCTCATTGTATCGGCAGAGTTTCTCCATGACCCAGTGAGTGGTGAGGCAACCGAGATTGTGGGGGAGACAGATTCAATCAGGGATTTGGTAAGACACTCAGACATTGACCTGTCAATCTGATTGTTAACTCAGATAGAGAGAAAGATGCACATTTAGATAGCACCTTTGATGATCTGGGGCAATGAAAAATCCTTCCAACCCAATGATTTCAACCACAAATCTCTGGAAACACAGACACAAAGCTTTATACTTGTACCAGGCTGTCTCTGAGCCTCCTTTTTTCTTGAGAAAAGCGTTTTGTGCTGTTCAGCCTTTCCTGGTGATTATAACCGCTATGTTCCTGTAAGAATTGTGACTGAACCTTTATTTTCCTGTTCCTTGTGAGTGATGAAAGTAGCAGAAACATTTCCTGACCTGTGAGGGGTTTCGCTTGCAGTATTAATATTTAGAAATCCATTCCCACCCTCACACACACTGTGAAATTGATGTAAAACTGAAGGGAAGGAGTGAGTGAGCACCCACAGAATCATATGTATCTGAGTTGAATGAACCTGGCATGAGGAAAATGGGACAACAATCACAACTAGTTGAATCTCAGAATCCACTGGGTGCAGAAAGAGTCTATTCGGCCCATCGAGTCTGCAATGACCTGCTCACCCACCCTACCCAGATAACCCTACATTGAACATGCCGAGCCCAACCCATCTAAATTGCACACTGCGCCCATGTTAGCATAGCTAATCCAGTAACGTTACACATCTGTGGGAGGGTCACAAATTCCATCCAAATGCTCGGAATTGTGGATGAAGGCTCACAAATACTTGACTCTGAAACAAATGCACTGCTTTTCAAAATAAAATCTGGGGAAACTGCAATCGGAAAGATTTCGGATTATCTTAGGAGGAAGAGAATTCAAACTCGCGCCATTGACCCAGGGGACGCAGTGAAAGTTACAGAGGTCTGGGAACCAACAGAAATGTAACAGGTTGCGAGCAAGGTGGGGCAGAGACAAGGACAAAGAGACAGTCTGTCATACGTGGGAAGGCAGGAGAAATTAAACAACAGAAATGGTCGTCCCGCAAGGCCACGGGGAATGGCGTTCGGGCTGGGAAAGAAACCAGGAAACAAGGTGTGCAGCTGTCAAAGAAATACATTTATAAAACTGATTATAAAAGCATGTTTGGCAGAGATCACAGTCTGAAATTGTTGCTTTCAATGGTGAGTACAAAAAGCTGTAAAGCGTGGGGAGTTCTATTACAGCCAACACATACAGGATGGGCCAAGTGGCCTCGACCTGTGCTGTAACTTCCTGATAATTTTTTTTCTGACATTTGTAGTTCAATACTGATGATGCTATTAACTTTTCAAATTGTACTGGAGTTTAATATTCTGGAGAAAAGTCAAATAAATCACATTGATCAAATTCTACAGATCTTAGTCCATAACCCTGCATGTTCCAGCATTTCAGTTGCATCCATGTCCTGCCGGTGGGACAGGACATACAGGGATAGTGACGGTGGTGTCTAGGACATTGTAAGCTACGATTCTGTGTGTATGACTGTGTTAGGTTGTTGCTTGACTCGTCTGCATTCAAGCTCACCCAATAAGATGTTAGCAGGGTGAGACACTACAGTTGGAGCTCCTCTGCTCGCCAGTTCCTTTCCTTTCTGCTTTTTTAAAAATGTCTTTCTCTCTCACTCTCCCCTTTGCAGACTCTGACACAAGTGTCTCAAAATTGAATCATAACAAAACTTTTGAAAAAAATATCCCTACAAGAAAATCAATGGAGGAAAATATATTATTCTTGCATCAACTGCATTTTTAAACAAAAACAATCCTGTTCAATAAACGCTCTCTTTTTTTCCTTAAATTCTATCAAGCGAGTTATTATATTTTGTCCCTCAGTTTACCGATCTTAATAAATATCCAATCAATTTCAGAGCAACATGCTGACAAAGTATTGAACCAATTTACCTGTTTAGGTTTTAGCATTAGTTATTAAGTCATTACCATTACAATAATTGCATAATAATTGGTCTGGGTAACAAGTATACTGAGGTTCACAATTTAATTTATTGAATGTTTGAAAAAATGGTACAATATATCTTTTTTTTCAGAATTCTAACAGTAATTATTAAGGCATTTGCATGGTAATAATTATTATATGCTTTAGTTAAGTCTTGCTAACAACTACAGTGAATTTTATATCTGAATTTAATCCAATCTCTCCTAGTACCTATACAGGAATATAAAAATCAATTTTATTTCCAATCAACACACCTACAAAAGAATCCATTATTTCTGATGCAACACGCACTGTTAAAAATATGACTTTTGCTCATTTGAATGATCTGTGTAATCCCAGCCTTATAAATTCAGAAAAACCTCATTACTTTTCCCTGCAACAATTCCTGTTCATTTTTGCAGATAGCACAGTCAAATAGCAAGATCAAATTTCTCTTTATGCTTAAGTATGTGAAGAGAATTTTGAAAATCTATATTGCTAATATATAATTCTTCATTTCAGTCCATAGACTATAGAACAGTATAGCACAGTACAGGCCCTTTGGCCATGATGTTGGTCGGATCTTTTATCCTACTCTAAGATCAAACTAACCAACATGCCCTTCATTTACTGTCATCCATGTGCGTTTCCAAGAGTCGCTTAGATGTCTCTGATGGATCTGAATCTACTACCACCACTGGCAGTGCATTCCACGCACCCATCACTATCTACAAATAAACTATCTCTGACATCTCCCCACGACTTCCCCATTCACCTTAAAATTATGCCACTTTGTGGGGAAAAGTCTTTTATTATCCACTCTATTTATGCCTCTCATCATCTTACACAAAGCTATCAAGTAAACTCTCATCCTCTTTCACTGCAATGAACAAAGCCCCAGCTCCCTCAACCTTTTTTCATAAGACATGCCTTTCAATCCAGATAGCATCTTGATAAATCTCATCTGCACCCTCTCTCAAGCTTCCGCGTCCGACATATAATGAGGTGATCAGAACCGAACACAACATTCCAAGTGTAGTCTCACCAGGGATCCATAGAGCTGCAGCATAACCTCGTGGCTCTTAAAATCA
Source organism: Chiloscyllium plagiosum (assembly GCF_037043375.1). Taxonomy (NCBI): domain Eukaryota; kingdom Metazoa; phylum Chordata; class Chondrichthyes; order Orectolobiformes; family Hemiscylliidae; genus Chiloscyllium; species Chiloscyllium plagiosum. The sequence goes on along the minus strand of NW_028270167.1, from coordinate 101,112,828 downwards.
ATCTCCCTGATAATGAAAGGCAACACACTATACACCGTCTTAATAACCCTATCACCTTGAATGTCAGTTATGAGGGATCTATGGACGTGGACCCTGCGAAGCCTCTGTTCCTCCACATTGTCAAGAATCCTGCATTTAATTCGAAAATATGCATTAAAATTTGAAGTTCCAAAATGAATAACTTCAAACTTTCCCAGGTTGAACTCCATCTGCCATTGCTCTCCATCCTGTCATTGTCCTATAGCAACCTACAAAAGCCCTCCATACTATTCACAACTCCACCAACCGTCGTGTCATTGGCAAACTTCGTAACCCACTCTTCCACTTCCTCATCCAAGTCATTTATTAAAATCACAAAGAGCAGAGGTCCAGAACTGATCGCTTCAGAACACCATTGGTCATCGTGCTCCAAGCTGAAAACTATCTATGTAATCTCACCCTGTCTTCTATGGGCCGGCCAATTTATTATCTAAACAAGCTGGTTTCTCTATATCCCATTCCTCATTACTTTCTAAATGAGCCTACTATGGGGAACCTTATCAAATACATTGCTAAAATCCAGATACACCACATCCACTGCTGTGTCCTTACCAATGGGTTTGTCACATCCTCAAATAATTCAATAAGGTTTGTGAGGCATAATCTGCCGCTCCCAAAGCCATGATGACCATCTCTAAGCAATCTATGAATTTCCAAATAATCATCAATCCTGTCTCTCAGAATCCTCTCCAATAATTTGCCCACAACTGATGTAAGACTGACTCATCGATGATTCCCAGGATTATCTCAATTGCCTTTCTTGAATAAGGGAATAACGTTTGCCACCCTCCAATCATCTGGTATGACTCTATTGGACAGTGAGGATGCAAAGATCATTCCCAAAACACAGTAATCCCTTGCCTCCCTTCCCATAACAACCTAAGTTATATCCTTTCTGGCTCAGGGGACTTATCTATCCCCATGATTTTTCAATATTTTCAGCATATTCTCAGCCTTAACATCGACCTGTTAGACCATATCAGCCTGTTTCACGCTGTCTTCGCAAAGGACAACGTCCCACTCACTCATGAATACTGAAGCAAAGTACTCATTAACGACCTCCCTACCTGCTCTCACTCCTGGCACAAGTTTGCTTCACTATACGGGATATAAATGTGGAATTATGTCTCAGCACTGAATTAATGTAAAGATATTGCAGTGTACAATCACTCGATTACTTTGAATATTGAACTGTATTTTAACTGAGAAAACACAGTTGAATTGATTTGATTATATTTCACTTCATGCTACCATTTATTGTATTTCGAACCACAATAAGAGATTCCTTTTTATGTATATAAAACATACTTAAAATTCATCGCACGTTTATGTGCAGAAAATAGAATTAACATCTGCTTGTTCCTTCCTTTAACGATGGCCGTTCAGTTTGAATTTGTGGAAGTTGTACATTGTTGAAAGGAAGGGAAATTGTCTTCAACTGAATATTCACATTGAATGACTGATGCATTTTTTAAAATCAAAGTACAATGAGCACGCAGTTTTGTCAATTTGTCTTTCAAAGAATTGTCATGAGATTCCTGTTTATTTAAGACCACCATTCCTTTATTCTATTGTTATTGCAAAATATTGTTTAATTTCCAGTCCATAACACACAGAAAGTGTCTAATTAATTCCCATTCAAATTACTACAATAAACAGCTGATTAGTTTTCATTTGAGTAACCACATTAAACATAATATTACAGTCCTGCCCGTCGTGAGTGGGGAAATTATGAAAGGAGCTTGAGTAGCTGTGGTAGTGTTTCTATTACTAGACCCGAGGGAAGGTTTCAAATCACACCTTCAACAGAAATATATCAAGAGCCGCACTGAATGTTAATTAGAAAGTACCTAAACACAGATTGAATTGCTTATTAATCCAACATCAAATCTGCTTCTATCTTTTATATCAATGATCACAAAATCTGATACTTATTCGTGTCAGGTTACCAAGAAATATATGTACAGGTATTCTCCCACTCTTGGAAAGTTCGGTTTCGCCATTTTGCTTTTACAAAATACTTACATTTGTCCCCATTTTCTCTAACTGAAAGGAATCCGGAGAGAATTTTCACTTTTATGGAGAAAGGGGAGATGTTTCCCATATAAATTAATGATTCTTCGATTTACGCATTTTCAGCTTATGAAAAGCTTTACTTTCGGATAGTGTGGATACCTGTAACTAATTTTGTTGCTTATAAATTCCTGGGGAATATTTGAAAATGTTGCAGAATTAAAGATTACAATGTCTAAGTAATGAGATTTTTTTTTGTTGCAAAGGGGCAAGTCCAAACAATTGAAACACATTAAACATTATTCCCTCGTGCTATAAATTTGAAATAAAGTTGATATCATCTTCAGTAAACTAATAAATGCTACCACCTATTACTTGTCAGTCAGCTGGTTAGCTGCTTTGTAACTAAATGGTGTGATTCATCTAACTATTACTCTGTCGTTTGATCAAAGTGAATTTGTAATTGTTGTCCAATTTATGAATTGTCAGAAAATTATTTTTATTTTTTCATTCACCTGTTCATTTCTACCGTAAGGTTGAAATGCTTTGACAATATTGGAGTGTGTTCATTTAAAAATAGGTTCTGCACATCTGTCAAATATCTCACTTCTTGCATTATAATTCAAGAATGTTTCCTGGTGGAATTCTAGTAAATTCCAAACATTTGTTGACTTCAAATAAGATCTTTCACACCTAATTATCAATCTGTTGTTAATTTTCCAGCTGTTTACATTGACATTTATTAGGAACTCATTCAGAGAGATCAACTGACAATTATAAACTATTTGCAGGATTATTTAATTGAAAGAAAGATACAAACGTGCAAACATTTTTTGGAAGGAATTGCTTTTTCATTCAAATACGTCGGCTGCTCAAGAATTCTATATCGCCTTCCATTGGTTTACTTGTCGAGAATGCAAATTTGTAATTCACGTGAATTTTAATCTGTTCTGTATTTTGAGATTTGTATCTGATGTAAGAAGAAAACGAGGATCAATAAAAAAGAGAACTTCAGTGAATAGAAAGCATAGTAAATTAAAATGACTGAGGCAACCTTTAGTATTATCTATGAATATTCAGTCAAATATTTCTAATGTCAAGAGCGTGGTGCCGGAAAAGCACAGCAGGTCAGGCAGCATTTGACGAGAAGCAGAATCGACGTTTTTGGCATAACCCCTTGATAAGGAATCTTTTCTGATGATGGCCTAATGCCGACAGGTCGGTACTCCTGCTCTTTGGATATGCCTCGCCTTTTCCAAAGCCACACTCGTGGCTCTGATCTTCAGCTTCAGCTTTCCTTACTTTCTCCAAATATGTTTAATTAACATGAACTGAAAATGTTAGCATCAGCAGTTAAACAAGAACAAATTAACACATTTATTTGCAATATTTATAGTGAAAACTGGTTTGAGAACATTCAACAAATCAGATCGAACAACATCTCTTGCCTCTAGAACCCTTGGACATTCATACTAAAGAATAACCATGCTTTGAACAACCAGTATGGTGTATAACTACTGAACTGAAATACCAGAGGGACAACGATTGCATTTATTGGAGGGAATAATAACCAGATCCTTACTGTGATAGTGGTGATCGATCTCAGGAAAAATAAGATATTCAAAGTTTGTGAGAAGATTTGTAGCTCGGGTGCTCGTTGCTGTGGTTGTGTTCGCCGAGCTGAAAGTTTTTGTTGCAAACGTTTCGTCCCCTGTCTAGGTGACATCCTCAGTGCTTGGGAGCCTCCTGTGAAGCGCTTCTGTGGTGTTTTCTCCGGCATTTATAGTGGCCTGTTCCTGCCGCTTCCGGTTGTCAGTTTCAACTGTCCACTGTAGTGGCCGGTATATTGGATCCAGGTCTATGTGTTTGTTGATGGAGTTTGTGGATGAGTGCCATGCTTCTAGGAATTCCCTGACTGTGCTTTGTTTCGCTTGCACGATAATGGTAGTGTTGTCCCAGTCAAATTCATGTTGTTTGTCGTCTGCGTGTGTGGCTACTACTGGACTTGTGCCTCACAACACACTTCACATTCAAAAACCAGATATACGAACAAATCAACGGAACACCCATGGGCTCACCGATCTCGAGACTCATAGCAGAAGCAGTAATGCAAAGGTTAGAACAAACAGTCTTACCACAAATTCAACCCAAACTCTTGGTCAGATACGTTGATGACACCTTTGTAATCATTAAAAACACGGATATAGAGAAAACACACCGGATCATCAACGCCACACTCACAGGAATCCGATTCACGAGAGAGGAAGAAAAGGACAACCAACTCCCCATTCCTAGACGTGAGGGTACAGAGAACACCAAATGGAGAATTCACCACTAAGGTACACAGGAAAGACACACACACAGACCAAGTCCTGAACTATGAAAGCAACCACCCCAATACACACAAACGAAGTTGCATCAAGACATTATTCAAAAGGGCCACAACACACTGCAGCACACCAGAACTGCAAAAAGAGGAAGAGGAACACCTATACAAGGTATTCACCAAAAACGGATATCCTCGCAATTTCATCAGCAGATGCCTAAGGGAAAGACAACAGAATGAGGACATGCCGCAACCCAAAGGACTAGCCACACTACCATACATCAAGAAGATCTCTGAAATGACAGCCAGAGTACTGCGACCACTAGGACTTATAACAGCACACAAACCAACAGCCACTCTCAGACAACAACTCACCAGAACGAAGGACCCGATACCAAGCATGAACAAAACTAATGTAGTGTACAAAATCCCATGCAAGGACTGCACAAAACACTATATAGGACAAACAGGAAGACATCTAACACACATGGAGCAGGTGGTGTCTAAATCCTCTGTGCCATCTCTGGTGCCTCAGCAGATTGTAAGATCGAGTAAATCCCTTCCCATACGTGGGGCAGGTGAATGGCCTCTCCGCAGTGTGACTGTGTTGGTGAGTGTCCCACTGGGAGGGGTAAGTGAATTCATAATTCTGATTGAGTACGTCCTCCTGTTTTCTCAGTTGTTATTGACAATCTCATTCCCCTCGCACCAGAACCCGTTCCAGTGTTACAGAAACAGCAGAATGGTCAGCTGCAGCTGGTCACCTGACTGATCACTGGACACGAACGGTTCACTCTCCACAGATGCTGCCAGAACTACTGAATTTTTCCAGCAATTTCTGATTTTGTTTCTGATTTCCCAGCATCTGCAGATGTTTAGTTTTCTAATATTCATCTTGTCTGTTGCAGAGGAGTTTATTGATGAAATTAGAGGGTTTTGAAAGTTGTACGTGAGGTCACACATCAGCTATGATCATCATGAATGGCAGAACAGAGTTGAGGGGCTGAATGGCCTCCTCCTGTTCCAATGCAAGTTATCCAGCTGCAGCTTGTGATAACATTTCCCCTCACTGCTCACTTAACCTCCATGTCGAACACACTGTTACTGACTGAACAAACCTCCTGTGTTTGAACTAAACCTGCTCATGTTCACCCTCTCCTGCCACCCGGGTTTAACTCTCATCATGGAATGCTGTCTTGTATTACTGCGGGAATGCTCACAAGGACAAATCCTGGAGTCTGTACCCCCTGGGATCCACAATCACCGTTTATTTCCTTCTTCCTCTCTCATTCTGGCTATTGTACTCTCGGTTTCAATCCTTTCTCCTGTCATGCTCTTCAACATGCCCATGTGGGTGGGCTAGAGGCAGCTGGAAATTAACGAAGGGAAGTGGGGATGAGGCGGAAGCACGAGGAGTGGTGACAGCAAAGACAGCTCTCATTGTATCGGCAGAGTTTCTCCATGACCCAGTGAGTGGTGAGGCAACCGAGATTGTGGGGGAGACAGATTCAATCAGGGATTTGGTAAGACACTCAGACATTGACCTGTCAATCTGATTGTTAACTCAGATAGAGAGAAAGATGCACATTTAGATAGCACCTTTGATGATCTGGGGCAATGAAAAATCCTTCCAACCCAATGATTTCAACCACAAATCTCTGGAAACACAGACACAAAGCTTTCTACTTGTACCAGGCTGTCTCTGAGCCTCCTCCTTTCTTGAGAAAAGCGTTTTGAGCTGTTCAGCCTTTCCTGGTGATTATAACCGCTATGTTCCTGTAAGAATTGTGACTGAACCTTTATTTTCCTGTTCCTTGTGAGTGATGAAAGTAGCAGAAACAGTTCCGGAACTGTGAGGGGTTTCGCTTGCTGTATTAATATTTAGAAATCCATTCCCACCCTCACACACACTGTGAAATTGATGTAAAACTGAAGGGAAGGAGTGAGTGAGCACCCACAGAATCATATGTATCTGAGTTGAATGAACCTGGCATGAGGAAAATGGGACAACAATCACAACTAGTTGGAATCTCAGAATCCACTGGGTGCAGAAAGAGTCTATTCGGCTCATCGAGTCTGCAATGACCTGCTCACCCACCCTACCCAGATAACCCTACATTAAACATGGCTAGCCCAACCCACCTAAATTGCACACTGCGCCCATGTTAGCATAGCTAATCCAGTAACGTTACACATCTGTGGGAGGGTCACAAATTCCATCCAAATGCTCGGAATTGTGGATGAAGGCTCACAAATACTTGACTCTGAAACAAATGCACTGCTTTTTAAAATAAAATCTGGGAGAAACTGCACCTGGAAAGATTTCTGATTATCGAAGGAGGAAGAGAATTCAAACTCGCGCCATTGACCCAGGGGACGTAGTGAAAGTTACAGACGTCTGGGAACCAACAGAAATGTAACAGGTTGCGAGCAAGGTGGGGCTGAGACAAGGACAAAGAGACAGTCTGTCATACGTGGGAAGGCAGGAGAGATTAAACAGCAGAAATGGTCGTCCCGCAAGGCCACGGGGAATGGCATTAGGGGCTGGGAAAGAAACCAGGGAACAAGGTGTGCAGCTGTCAAAGAAATACATTTATAAAACTGATTATAAAAGCATATTTGGCAGAGATCACAGTCTGAAATTGTTGCTTTCAATGGTGAGTACAAAAAGCTGTAAAGCCTGGGGAGTTCTATTACAGCCAACACATACAGGATGGGCCAAGTGGCCTCGATCTGTGCTGTAACTTCTTGATAATTTTTTTCTGACATTTGTAGTTCAATACTGATGATGCTAATAACTTTTCAAATTGTACTGGAGTTTAATATTCTGGAGAAATGTCAAATAAATCACATTGATCACATTCTGCAGATCTTAGTCCATAACACTGCATGTTCCAGCATTTCAGTTGCATCCATGTCCTGCCGTTGGGACAGGACATACAGGGATAGTGACGGTGGTGTCTAGGACATTGTAAGCTATGATTCTGTGTGTATGACTGTGTTAGGTTGTTGCTTGACTCGTCTGCATTCCAGCTCACGCAATAAGATGTTAGCAGGGTGAGACACTACAGTTGGAGCTCCTCTGCTCGCCAGTTCCTTTCCTTTCTGCTTTTTAAAAATTTCTTTCTCTCTCACTCTCCCCTTTGCAGACTCTGACACAAGTGTCTCAAAATTGAATCATAACAAAACTTTTGAAAAAAATATCCCTACAAGAAAATCAATGGAGGAAAATATATTATTGTTGCATCAACTGCATTTTTAAACAAAAACAATCCTGTTCAATAAACACTCTCATTTTTTTCCTTCAATTCTATCAAGCGAGCTATTATATTTTGTCCCTCAGTTTACCGATCTTAATAAATATCCAATCAATTTCAGAGCAACATGCTGACAAAGTATTGAACCAATTTATCTGTTTAGGTTTTAGCATTAGTTATTAAGTCATTACCATTACAATAATTGCATAATTATTGGTCTGGGTAACAAGTATACTGAGGTTCACAATTTAATTTATTGAATGTTTGAAAAAATGGTACAATATATCTTTTTTCAGAATTCTAACAGTAATTATTAAGGCATTTGCATGATAATAATTATTATATGCTTTTGTTTAGCCTTGCGAACAACTACAGTGAATTTTATATCTGAATTTAATCCAATCTTTCCTAGTACCTATACAGTAATATAAAAATCAATTTTATTTCCAATCAACACACCTACAAAAGAATCCATTATTTCTGATGCAACACGCACTGTTAAAAATATGACTTTTGCTCATTTGAATGATCTGTGTAATCCCAGCCTTATAAATTTAGAAAAACCTCATTACTTTTCCCTGCAACAATTCCTGTTCATTTTTGCAGATAGCACAGTCAAATAGCAAGATCAAATTTCTCTTTATGCTTAAGTATGTGAAGAGAATTTTGAAAATCTATATTGCTAATATATAATTCTTCATTTCAGTCCATAGACTATAGAACAGTATAGCACAGTACAGGCCCTTTGGCCATGATGTTGGTCGGATCTTTTATCCTACTCTAAGATCAAAGTAACCAACATGCCCTTCATTTACTGTCATCCATGTGCGTTTCCAAGAGTCGCTTAGATGTCTCTGATGGATCTGAATCCACTACCACCACTGGCAGTGCATTCCACGCACCCATCACTATCTACAAATAAACTATCTCTGACATCTCCCCACGACTTCCCCATTCACCTTAAAATTATGCCACTTTGTGGGGAAATGTCTTTTATTATCCACTCTATTTATGCCTCTCATCATCTTACACAAAGCTATCAAGTAAACTCTCATCCTCTTTCACTGCAATGAACAAAGCCCCAGCTCCCTCAACCTTTTTTCATAAGACATGCCGACCAATCCAGATAGCATCTTGATAAATCTTATCTGCACCCTCTCTAAAGCTTCCCCGTCCGACGTACAATGAGGTGATCAGAACCGAACACAATATTCCAAGTGTCGTCTCACCAGGGATCCATAGAGCTGCAGCATAACCTCGTGGCTCTTAAATTCAATCTCCCTGCTAATGAAAGCCAACACACCATACACCGCCTTAATAACCCTATCACCTTGGATGTCTGTTATGAGGGATCTATGGACGTGGACTCCGAGAAGCCTCTGTTCCTCCACATTGTAAAGAATCCTGCATTTAATCCGAAAATATGCATTAAAATTTGAAATTCCAAAATGAATAACTTCACACTTTCCCAGGTTGAACTCCATCTGCCATTTCTCAGCCCAGCTCTGCATCCTGTCAATGTCCTATAGCAACCTACATAAGCCCTCCGTACTATTCACAACGCCACCAACCGTCGTGTCATTGGCAAACTTCGTAACCCACTCTTCCACTTCCTCATCCAAGTCATTTATTAAAAGCACAAAGAGCAGAGGCCCAGAACTGATCGCTTCAGAACACCATTGGTCATCGTGCTCCAAGCTGAAAACTATCTATATAATCTCACCCTGTCTTCTATGGGCCAGCCAATTTATTATCTAAACAAGCTGGTTTCTCTATATCCCATTCCTCATTACTTTCTAAATGAGCCTACCATGGGGAACCTTATCAAATACATTGCTAAAATCCAGATACACCACATCCACTGCTGTGTCCTGACCAATGGGTTTGTCACATCCTCAAATAATTCAATAAGGTTTGTGAGGCATAATCTGCCGCTCCCAAAGCCATGATGACCATCTCTAAGCAATCTATGAATTTCCAAATAATCATCAATCCTGTCTCTCAGAATCCTCTCCAATAATTTGCCCACAACTGATGTAAGACTGACTCATCGATGATTCCCAGGATTATCTCAATTGCCTTTCTTGAATAAGGGAATAACGTTTGCCACCCTCCAATCATCTGGTATGACTCTATTGGACAGTGAGGATGTAAAGATCATTCCCAAAACACAGTAATCCCTTGCCTCCCTTCCCATAACAACCTAAGTTATATCCTTTCTGGCTCAGGGGACTTATCTATCCCCATGATTTTTCAATATTTTCAGCACATTCTCAGCTTTAACATCGACCTATTCGACCATATCAGCCTGTTTCACGCTGTCTTCACAAAGGACAAGGTCCCACTCACTCATGAATACTGAAGCAAAGTACTCATTAACGACCTCCCTACCTGCTCTCACTCCTGGCACAAGTTTGCTTCACTATACGGGATATAAATGTGGAATTATGTCTCAGCACTGAATTAATGTAAAGATATTGCAGTGTACAATCACTCGATTACTTTGAATATTGAACTGTATTTTAACTGAGAAAACACAGTTGAATTGATTTGATTATATTTCACTTCATGCTAACATTTATTGTATTTCGAACCACAATAAGAGATTCCTTTTTATGTATATAAAACATACTTAAAATTCATCGCACGTTTATGTGCAGAAAATAGAATTAACATCTGCTTGTTCCTTCCTTTATCGATGGCCGTTCAGTTTGAATTTGTGGAAGTTGTACATTGTTGAAAGGAAGGGAAATTGTCTTCAACTGAATATTCACATTGAATGACTGATGCATTTTTTAAAATCAAAGTACAATGAGCACGCAGTTTTGTCAATTTGTCTTTCAAAGAATTGTCATGAGATTCCTGTTTATTTAAGACCACCATTCCTTTATTCTATTGTTATTGTAAAATATTGTTTAATTTCCAGTCCATTACACACAGAAAGTGCCTAATTAATTCCCATTCAAATTACTACAATAAACAGCTGATTAGTTTTCATTTGAGTAACCACATTAAACATAATATTACAGTCCTGCCCGTCGTGAGTGGGGAAATTATGAAAGGAGCTTGAGTAGCTGTGGTAGTGTTTCTATGACGAGACCCGAGGGAAGGTTTCAAATCACACCTTCAACAGAAATATATCAAGAGCCGCACTGAATGTTAATTAGAAAGTACCTAAACACAGATTGAATTGCTTATTAATCCAACATTAGGTATGCTTCCATCTATTATATCAATAATCACAAAATCTGATACTTATTCGTGTCAGGTTACCAAGAAATATATGTACAGGTATTCCCCCACTCTTGGAATTTTCGATTTCGCCATTTTTCTTTTACAAAAGACTTGCATTTGTCCCCATTTTCTCTAACTGAAAGGAATCTGAAGAGAATTTTCACTTTTATGGAGAAAGGGGAGATGTTTCCCATATAAATTAGTGCTTCTTCGATTTACGCATTTTCAGCTTATGAGAAGCTTTACTTTCGCATAGTGTGGATACCTGTAACTAATTTTGTTGCTTATAAATTCCTGAAGAATATTTGAAAATGTTGCAGAATTAAAGATTACAATGTCTAAGTAATGAGATTGATTTTTTTTTGTTGCAAAGGGGCAAGTCCAAACAATTGAAAGAGATGAAACATTATTCCCTCGTGCTATAAATTTGAAATAAAGTTGATATCTTCTTCAGTAAACTAATAAATACAGTAAACTAATGAGTGCCATGCTTCTAGGAATTCCCTGGCTGTTCTTTGTTTCACTTGCCCTGTAATGGTAGTGTTGTCCCAGTCAAATTCATGTTGTTTGTCGTCTGCGTGTGTGGCTACAAGGGATAGCTGGTCGTGTCGTTTCGTGGCTAGTTGATGTTCGTGGATGCGGATCGTTAGCTGTCTTCCTCTTTGTCCTATATAGTGTTTTGTGCAGTCCTTGCATGGCATTTTGTACACTACATTAGTTTTGCTCATGCTGGGTATCGGGTCATTCGTTCTGGTGAGTTGTTGTCTGAGAGTGGCTGTTGGTTTGTGTGCTGTTATAAGTCCTAGTGGTCGCAGTACTCTGGCTGTCATTTCAGAGATCTTCTTGATGTATGGTAGTGTGGCTAGTCCTTTGGGTTGCGGCATGTCCTCGTTCTGTTGTCTTTCCCTTAGGCATCTGCTGATGAAATTGCGAGGATATCCGTTTTTGGCGAATATCTTGTATAGGTGTTCCTCTTCCTCTTTTTGCAGTTCTGGTGTGCTGCAGTGTGTTGTGGCCCTTTTGAATAGTGTCTTGATGCAATTTCGTTTGTGTGTATTGGGGTGGTTGCTTTCATAGTTCAGGACTTGGTCTGTGTGTGTGTCTTTCCTGTGTACCTTAATGGTGAATTCTCCATTTGGTGTTCTCTGTACCCTCACGTCTAGGAATGGGGAGTTGGTTGTCCTTTTCTTCCTCTCTCGTGAATCGGATTCCTGTGAGTGTGGCGTTGATGATCCGGTGTGTTTTCTCTATATCCGTGTTTTTAATGATTACAAAGGTGTCATCAACGTATCTGACCCAGAGTTTGGTTGGATTTGTCGTAAGACTGTTTGTTCTAACCTTTGCATTACTGCTTCTGCTATGAGTCTCGAGATCGGTGAGCCCATGGGTGTTCCATTGATTTGTTCGTATATCTGGCTTTTGAATGTGAAGTGTGTTGTGAGGCACAATTCCAGTAGTCGCCACACACGCAGACGATAAACAACATGAATTTGACTGGGACAACACTACCATTATAGGGCAAGCGAAACAAAGCACAGCCAGGGAATTCCTAGAAGCATGGCACTCATCCACAAACTCCATCAATAAACACGTTGACCTGGACCCAATATACCGGCCACTACAGCGGACAGCTGAAAATGGCAACCGGAAGCAGCAGGGACAGGCCACTATAAATGCCGGAGAAAACACCACAGAAGCGCTTCACAGGAAGCTCCCAAGCACTGAGGATGTCACCTAGACAGGGGACGAAACGTTTGCAACAAAAACTTTCAGCTCGGCGAACAGAACCACAGCAACAATAAGATTTTTTCTGTGATTATCCCACTGAACAGTAATTAGATCGTCATGAAGATCTTTGTGTGGCTTTCTGTGCTGTGTTTTGTTTGAACATTGATTTCAGTAACATTGAGATAGTTTACAAGATTGACAATTGACAGTTAAAGATAAGTTTTAAAGGTAACATTTTTTTAAAAATGTCAGTTTTGTTTAATGAAACACAATTCTAAGTTTACGGAATCCCGACTGTGTGGAAGCAGACCATTTGGCCCATCAAGCCTACAATGACCTTTCAAAGAATAATCCACTCAGAACCATTCTGCTCTCAAATTACTGGACATTTACTCCTGACTAATGCACCCAGCCTACACATCGCTGAACAGAACATGGCCAATTTACCTAAACTGCTCATCTTTGGTTTGTGGGAGAAAACCAGAACATGCAAACTCCACACAGACATGTGACCGAGGATGGAATTGAATCCCAATGCATAACGCTGCAAGACAGGACTGCTAACCACTGATCATCTGTTCTCAAACCCCAGCCCCCATGCAAGAAGTGAGATAAGTGAGAGACGTGCAAGGTCAAATTTCAAATGAACACTCTCTGATATTGCCAACGCGTCTTAATCTTACATTCAATATGAATAGGTGAATAGAAAACAAAAAAAAAACTCCCTGACAAATCATGAATGAACAATAATTAGAAAATTAATATAGTCAAAGGACACAACAATATTCAGGAAAATTGCATTGTTTAACAACAAATTTGGGAAAGAGCTAACTAATGAATAACGGCACGTGGCATTTGTTTATTTTACTGATGAAGCAATTGACTTGCTTTTCATCTTAGTAACACTACAGAATAGAGATTTATGTGTCTAATATGTTTGAATCACGTTCTTTCCAATAAAAAAATCAGTACAATCACATAGACTGCTTCATCTTTAAGACTGCAACACTCTCAAATACTTTCCAGGAATTTAGAACCAACAGAATTAGTTAATTTGGTTTCTTGGGAACTCGAAGAGAATAAACCGCAGATTCTGTGAATTAGTCATTCAATGCGATTATTCAGCTGAAGACAACATCACTTCTTTGCAAAAATTGTCAACTTTGAAAAATTCAAAATGCATTATCATTGTTTAATGAAACAATACAGATATGTTAATTATTTTTCATTTGACTTAACAAAACTCAGGAATTTTACATGATTTTGTTGCATGCAAAATACTTAGATCTTATTGTAATTAAAAATACAATCAGTGTTCGCATCGAAGTGAAGTGTATTGAAATGAATTCAACTATGTTTCCACGGGTAAAATAAGAATTAATATTAACAATGATTGAGAGATTGTACACTACAATATATTTAGTTATTCATATAACGAGCCGAAATTCCACATGTACGGCACGTACTGGATCGAATAATTGTTACGTATGAGCAACAACTGGATTATAAAATTCGATCAATGAATTTAGAAATAATGAGTAATCTCGTTTTGCTATGTAACTGAGGAATATGTGCAAACAAACAGGAATTATTGCAGTGAAAAGTAATTGCTGGTCTGTGAATTTAAAGACTGTGATTATAGTGATCATTCAGGTAAGCAACAATTAGACATTTACAATTAATGTTGGATGGGAAGTCCTTGGATCCATTGTGGGATACTTGACCTGAAAAAAAAGTTTCATATTGCAGTGTTGGTACTCAGAAACAATTGGTTAAATTAAAATGTGAATCTCATTTTACTTGTTCAAAAGACTTTCTTAAATAATTGCTCAATTATTGTCATGACAGTGACTTGATAATTAATGTTGTAATATTGGCTGGAATGCTAAATGTCTTCAAGGCAGAAATTGATAAATTCTTGATGTCACAAGGAATGCGGGGAGAATGCGGGTAAGTGGAGTTGAAATGCCCATCAGCCATGATTGAATGGCGGACTGGACTTAATGGGCCGAATGGCCTTACTTCCGCTCCAATGTCTTATGGTCTTGTGGTCTTATGAGCAATTAAAATGATTCAACATTTCAAAAACACTTTGCTGTGATGTTGATTGGATATTTATTAAAATTGGTAAATTGCGGAATAAAATATAGTCACTAGCTTTATGAGTTGAAGAAAAAGTGAGCCATTCAGTGATTATAGAACAATGTTTTCTTTCTTTACTAAAGAATACAGATAACACAAGAAATATGAATTTGCATCAAATGGTTTCTTCACAGAGACATGTTATTTTAATTTAGATCATTAATATTATGATCAGAGTTCAGAAATGTAAATTTGGAAGAAAATTAATAGATAATGAAAGTGAGTATGAAAGTGAACAAATGATGCAATGATATTTGGTATATAAAGAAATTATAATAATTGTGTCATTATTGTCCAATGATGAATAATGTTGGAATAGAAAAGACAAAAAAAAATCAGTATGTTCAAATCAGTTCTTTCCTTACAATGAAACCAATAATCATTTTGCAGAGAGCATGATTTGAAAATAAAGCAGTCATTTTATGTGTTATATAAACTGAAGACTACTTCCATTTTGCAAAAATGGATACTTCCACAAATTCAAAATTTAGGTTTGCTGAATTATGCAACAAAAATGGTTGTAATTTGAAATATCTCTTGCACACAAATTTAAAATAAGTACACTTAAAGATTTTTAGAATGACAAAACGTTTGTTGTATACATGATTGTAATAGTCAATATCTGTGATAAAGTAGAAGCATTGTTTTAAGCAACATCGTCATCTTTAACTACTGAACTGAAATAGAAGATATCAATTGCTCTTGTTGCGTGGAATAGTAAACAAATGCTTGTCATTGGTTTCAGGAGCAATAAGGATCATACTCAGGTTATTCGACTGAACAATAATCAGATGGCGATGAAAGTCTTTGTGAAGCTCTATGTGTATTGTTTAGCGTGAACATTGGTTTCAATAAAATTGAGATATTTACATGAATTAGGAACAGATTGATAATTGGGTGTGAATGAAATGATTAAAAATCAGACAGTTTTTTATATTTACTAGGATTGCTGAGTGAAACTTTCTTAAACCATCATGCAATCAATGGGATAAGTGAGAGTTTGCAAATCCAACTTTCAAATGAACACAACCTGATATTTTCACACCATTTCAATGTCACATTCAATATAAATAGATGACTGGAAAGCTAAAATCAAATCTCACACAATTCATAAACTGACCAGTAATTTAAAAAATGATAAATAATATCAAGTGGCATTTGTTTATTTTACTGAAGAAGTAATTGATCTTTTCTCATATTTATAGCACTGGGACATAAAATTCTATGTGTTGTTTTAACTAAGATCTACAGAACAAGAGAAAATTAGTGACTATCATGACTTTGTATATTTCAGCTTTATGACTGCAACATTCCTAATATTTTCCGAGGACTATTGATTGAATGGAATTCGTGTCCAGAAGAAAGTGTATAGCAGATACTGTGATTATTGGAATGAACGATGATACCTCCATATAATCTCTTGATATTGTGATTGGATATACAGTAAATGTCAGCATCGAAATAAGTTATAATCAAATCAATTTAAAATTTTTCCATGTTTAAAGTAAAATAAATACAATATTCACAATGATTGAGAGATTGTAATTTGCAATGTCCTTGCAGTATTTATTGTACGGAAGCATAATTCCACATTTGTATCCCTTACTGGATTGCAAAATTATTATAAATAAGATATATTAGCAACAAAGGGATTTTAAAAATCATATTCATGAATTTGAGAATAATGAGATATCTCATCTTGATATTAGACTGAGTAATATATAGAAATGAAGAGTAATATTGCAGGGAAACATATTTGGAGCTCTCTGAATTTGAAAGGGTGAGATAATTGTTATCTTTCAAATGAGCAAAAATCAGATATTTACAAAGAATTTTGCAAGGGATATTATTGGTCGTTTTGTATTTGGATTGGCCTGAACAAATAGGTATTAATATCGTAGCGTTGATAATATGAAATAATGAAAGAAATTTTAAAAATCACTGCATTTTTACAAAGTCTAAGTTAAATTGTTGTGTAATTATTGTATTTGATAAATGTCTTTATAATCCTGATAGATAAATAGACTTAATATTTTGAAAGCACTTTGCTTTGATTTTGATTAGATATTCATTAAAATTAAGAAACTGGGTAAGGAAAAAGCCTCCGGGAAAACAAAAGAAGAAAAAAACAATTGAAATGGAGGCGTGGTCCCTTACAACATTCCTCCTGAAAGCCCTTAGGGCAGGATTTTGTGGAATTGGAGAAATAATACTTGTACAAGGGAGAATGATGTTTAAATATTGTTGCTTTGTATGGACTAAGGAATCCATTCTTCGTCCCGATGTCTTCTGGCCAAAGTACAGGTCGGACGAAGACTGGGTTTGTAAATATCTGAATTTATATGTCACTGAATGAGAGAGAGAGAGAATGCAAAGAGCTGTACAGCTGGTAGAAAGTTTAACCCTTTGTGATTTGGTTTGAATGAACATTTGTTTGTTGGTAATTGAATGTTTGCGTTTTATTCCCTGGAGCTTGACTTCCAGGATTGTTTTAAATCTGATTTTTATTATGGTAACTTAACATGATTTCTTTTAAGGTTAAGGATTCTATCGAGATTATGAAGAAAAAAGAATAACTCCTGTTCTTTTTATACATCATGACTGCCTTACTATCAGTTTCTAACTAATCTCTTTTATCATTACATAAAAGCGATTTATGGAGGACAGTTGAAGTTTCAATTCCACATTAGACTGTAGTAAAAACAAAATTCTATGGTTAATATCTGTGGCCTTGGATTCGGTAATTATTCATGCATTAGGAGTTTTTTTTTAAACTTGAATAGACAAATTCTTTTAAGGCAGCTCTGATGATTTCACGACCTATATTATTGTAATTGAGCAATGATTGGTCAGGACTACTTAAGAAAACTAATCTTGGATTTAAATTAAGGGACTAAAACTGGGTGATTACAGTGGATTTCAAAATTGGGAACTGTGTGCATTTTACATTTTAAATATTAAATACTGAATAAATGAACATAAATATATCAATCTATTTACAAGTTAGGAACAGGCTTTAAAGTTAGTCAAGCATGAATTGATGAAATGGTGGTTGAAGTTATGGGGAGCTAGAAATATTGCAAGATTTCTTTAAGAGAGAAAAAAGGGAAGAACGTAACGACTTATCCCCTTCGAGAGGTACCAATAGGGGATAAAGAGATTGGGTTTGTGAGTGCCTCCCTCACCAGTGTGGAGGTCAGAACATTTAAAAAGGAAATGAAGTTCCTGGTTGAGGATCCGATGGGGTTGTCTGAAGAACTTGATCAATTTATGGGGCCCAGTCTGTCGAAGTGGGCTGAGTTAATGTCTATTTTGAATATCCTATTTACTGGGGAAGAAAGGGGACGTATACGAGGAGCTGCCATTAAAATACGGGACAGGGAACACCTGATTGGAGATGGGGATGCTGGACAGGGAGAGGTGAAGTTTCCCCTCAGAGACCCCCAGTGGGAAAACCAAAACCCGGAACATACAGAAGAAATGAGGGAATTGAAAGATCTGATTCTAAAAGGGAGAAGAGAGGCAGTTCCGAAGTCGCAGTATCTGACGAAAGCCTTTGAAGTTAGACAGGAGAAAGATGAGACTCCCTCAGCTTTCTTGCAAAGATTAAGAGACTCAATGCAGAAATATTCTGGAATGAACCAGGGTCATTTGAAAGTACATTTTGTGACAAAGGCATGGCCCGACATACAGAGAAAGATACAGAAGATAGAAGGGTGGAGTGAAAAACAATTAGATGAAATGTTAAGAGAGGCACAGAAAGTGTTTGTAGAGAGGGAGGATGAGAGACAAAAACAGAAGGTGAAAATGATGGTAGCTACGGTTGATGAGGTAGTTAAGGAAAAGAATTGAACCAATAGTGAGCAACTGGAGTGGCGGGTGGCAGCATGTCGGACAGAGAGGAAAGGGGACATTGTCTGTGAACGACAATACTCTATTTCCATAAGTTAAACAAGGACTGCAGCCAGTAATTGAGTGATTGATTAGAGATTAAGTAAGATCCCTCATGATCATAAATGGTTTAGAGTAATAGATTTAAAGGATGCCTTTTGGGCTTGACCTCCTCTTTATTTTTCCTCAGAAAACAGGGTCTATTGGCACAGACTTCAGCCCTTGAATTCACCGTTCACCCCATCTGGCCAGGTGATTGGATCTTAGTAAAATCATGGACAGAGACTAAATTTCAGCCGGACTGGGAAGGGCCGTATCAGGCTCTTTTGACTACCGAAACAGCAATAAGGACGGCGGAGAAAGGCTGGACTCATTACACTCGGATCAAACGGCCAGTGGACCCTCCAGTTGAGGAAGAAGTATGGACAGCTGAATCAACGCAAGACCCGCTGAAACTCAGGCTAAAGAGACTTTGAGTAACTGACTATACAGTGGCGGCGCGAGCGCGGGATTATTTCTGTAAGATTGTATATTAAGCCTTTTTGTGCTTCAGCATGATGATTAGAATACTGGGAATGTTTAGAGTTATGATGCTAACCCTCTTAGTATTGGGATTTTGTCAAATATCATTTTCATATGTATTATTAACGGTTCCGGAGTCTGATAATCCACAAGTAATAGACGCTGATGCATGCAGCTTAATAAATTGTGGGGATGTAGATAATCAGACACAGTACCGCAGCTCTGAGATACATCTTAAATCCTATGGGGATGGTACTTGGTATAATGGTCTCGTCACAGTATAGTGGGCTCCTTTCGACCAGCTCGCGATTGTCTCGATAAAAAGTGTAACCCAATATACCTAACAATAAGGAAAACCACATGGCATGAAGCAAGTCTGGGGGTGGGGGGCACCTATGAGATACAATTAAATGAATCATTTCGGATCGAAACGAAAGCAAATGGGAAGGATTTCTTGGGCTGTTATTTTCGAATTAGCATAGGACAGGGTAAACGGGTAGAATTACTGGGTAATAAGATATAACCTTTCACCCCTCCTGATGATCCTAAAGTTGTAAAAATTATAGAGGTAAAGCACTTGAAACAGACCATCGAAATAGAAATTGGGTACTGGGATGCAAATGCCTGGGTTGAATGGGTAAAGTATACTGTAAAACGTCTGAACAAAAGCATTTGCTGTGCATGTGCCTCCGGTAGGCCAGTGGCCCAGGTGGTTCCCTTTCCACTCGGGTGGAAGCGAGACAGGAAGGGCATGGAATGTATGATAGCCATGTCTCAGGATGAAACTGCATGGAGTGATAGGAATTGTACCTCCCTATCTCTGATGTTCCCTCCCTTGGAGAAGAAAGATGCACAAGATCCCCCCCACACACACACATTTTACACCGCAGATGGAAATCACACGTCGTGTGTGCATAGACGAGGTACAAGTCGTTCGAGAGATTTAGGGGAACTGAAATTATGTACAGAGATTAAGAATGTTACCGAAACGGAGAAGGGAAGGAACTACTCAGCACTAAAGGCTCGCCAAGCGGATCTGTGGTGGTACTGTGGAGGCAAAATATTGAGACCCATGCTACCTCCAGATTGGAGAGGGATATGTGTAATTGTACAATTGGCAATTTCATTTACCCTGGCATTTGAGAAGGAAAATATAGTCGGGAAAAAGGGAAGGGGTAAGAGATTACTGTTAGACACTTCTTTCGATGCCAGGATTTATCTTGATTCGGTAGGAGTCCCTAAGGGAGTACCTGATGAATTCAAAGCTCGTAACCAAATTGGAGCAGGCTTTGAGTCAGCTCTCTTTTGGTGGGTAACAATAAATAAAAATGTAGATTGGATAAATTACAGCTTCTATAAATTATACAAGAGATGCGGTTAAAGAAATTTCAGAACAGCTTGATGCGACAAGTAGGATGGCATGGGAAAACAAATAGCCCTTGATATGATTTTAGCAGAAAAAGGGTGTGCCTGTGTGATGTTAGAAGGAAGCTGTTGTACCTTTACTCCTAATAACACTGCACCTGATGGTTCAATTACTCGGGCCTTAAGGGGAATGACTACCTTAGGAGAGGAACTGGCTGAGAATTCAGGAGTAGACACATCTCTCACGGGGCTGCTTGAATCCTGGTTTGGAAAATGGAAAGGGGTGGTGATTTCTATCCTTACTTCCCTGATATTAGTAGTCGGGGTATTGGTGGCCATTGGCTGTTGTGTCATACCCTGTATACGAGGACTCAGCCAAAGACTGATTTAAACAGCCTTGATGATACAGATGCCCCTAAAAGGGAATCAGACAGAGGAACTTTATTGACTAAATAATGAGGAGATGAGTGAAAACAAGATGGACGAAATCTCCGGAATGATGCTTGCGAATTTCGGGGGCGATGTTTAAAAAAAATTGCAGAAGATAACAAATAATACTTAAAGAAAAAGGGAAAATTGTGGGATGTGGGTGAAATAATATTACTTCTGCAATTCCATTTACTTATACAAAGTAAATGAACTCACACCAGTGTGTAATTGATTTAGCCAAGAGCTGAGTCAACAAGAATGGAAACTGTATGGAGGAAATACATATTTTTTTTGTATTAGCTAAAATTGTATGCCAGCATGAAACGTGATTGCAAAATAATCGTAGATATTATGGGCAAATAGATAAGATGTTGTGAGGGGATGAAGTTAAGCTCGATACGCCTGTACAAACAGTAGGTATAAACATCTGTTTCCCACTTTTACGGAGACACAGGAACAAACCCCAATTAAAGAGGTCATAGGTCATGACCTCGGGAGAGGCCCAGATGGAGAGAGTAGATACTGAAGAAGAAAGAATATGCCGAACAATCACCTGCAGCGGGATGAGGTCAAATGGCCTTGTGAGGGCAGAAAAAAACATTTTGTCACAGACAAGGCAGGATAAACAGGAGTAATCGGGCCAGTCTTAGGGAAGGGGAGAATGTAAACAGGGGAGATGCAATGTAAAACAAAAGAAATCAAATGATATAAATATTGTAGTTGAATTGAATTTGGTGTGTATGTCCTCTGCCTTATAGGCACTGGGCATCACACCCACTTGCAAGTGTAAAATAAAGGACACAATTGATTCAGATTTTGTCTCGGACTGCAATTATTGAAGGCTGTGGGCTTTGTTCGTCAGAGTTATAATATCCCAGTCCCCAGAGCCAATCCATGCTTTGAGCTCGTCTGCCTTACCTGTCCAACCTTGTGTGTCAAAATAAATGTACTTTAAACCAGAAGACTTTTCCCTCCCTTGACTGTGCCCCTGGATAACCTGGATAGAAAACATGCTTTTGATAGATGATGCATTTTTCCCTTGACTGATCAATGGGCCCTCTCTTACTCAGAATCCAAAACCCTGCCAAACTACTTTAAACCCTCCGGGGTAAGACAAACAAATCTCCTTCCAGGGATACTGGCGTCTCTCTGGTTCAAGTTCAACCCGCCCCCTTTTTTCAGGTCACCTCTACCCCAGAAGAGATCCCAATGATGCAAGAACTGAAAACCCTGCCCCCTCCACCAGCTCCTCAGCCACGTATCCATCTGACCGATCTTTCTATTTCTACCCTCATTGGCTTGTGGCACTGGGAGTATTCTGGAGATCACAGCCCTTGAGGCATTACTTTGTAACTTCTTTCCGCACTCCTTGTACGTATTTCACAGGATCCCATCCCTTTGACTAACTATGTCATGTGTACCGATGTGAAAATGACCTCTGGGTATTTATCCTGCCACTTCAGAATGTTCTGTAACTGCTTAGAGACATCCTTGACCCTGATACCCGGCAGGCAGCACACCATCCTGGGGTCTCTTCTGCAGCCACACAGTCTCCTGCCTGTCCCCCACTATTGAGTCTCCTATCAGTATCACTAATAATACAGAGGATCTGACAAACAGAGACTGGGTGGACTATCTGCAGTTGGATCTATATTTGGAAAGTGGGAGAATGTTAACGTGATACAGTGAGAATTCAGGGCCAGTGTGCTCCTGACGAAAGAAAACTAAAGGCAGCATATCCAGCGAATACTGATCAAGTGATATTGTGAGTTTGCAAAGAAAATACAGTGCAATAAACTCCAGTGAAGCCATTAGAAAGTATTGGGAGTGCAAGGGGATTCTTGAAAAATGAAGGACAAACAATGGTCATTAAATATCCTTGGTAGAGAGTGTTAAGGAAAAGCCACAAAGTATTTTAGCAGTATAGTTAGAATAAGAGATTTACTGGGGAAAGAGTGGAGCCTGTTAGAATCTAAAAGGACAATCTGTGCACGGAGCCAGAGGAAGTAGGTGAGGTCTTCAACGAATACTTCCCATGTGTATTCACACAGGAGAAAGACATTATCGCTGGGGATGTCAGTTGGGATGGCGAGTTTCTCAAACATGTTAAGATCAATAAGGCGGAAGTATTGAATTTTTTCACATGCATAAAGTTGGAGAAATCCACAGTGGGCAACGAAATGCTTCCCAGGCTGCTATGGGAGGTAAGGGAGGAGATTGCTGGGGCATTGGCGGATATGCTTAATAGTTTGCTGGACACAGATGAAGTGCCGAATGACTGGAGGATCACTAATGTGGTTCCTTTGTTCAGGAAGGGCAGCAGGGATAGGCCAAATAATTACAGAGCAGATAGTCTGACAGCAGGGTCAGGGAAATTATTGGACACAATTCTGAGGGACAGGATGAAACAACATTTGGAAAGGCAGAAACTGATTAGGGCTACTCATCATGGATTTGGTAGAGTAAGATCCTCTACCAAATTAAGCTGAGCTTTTTGCTTGAATTTACGATTGAGGATTTTGATGAGGGCAGTGCGGAAGATATGGGTTACATGGAGTTCATTCAGGCGCTTGACAAGGACCCTCACGGAATGCAGATGACCCTCAACAGACCAATAGGATCCAAGGCAATTTGGCTGCCTGGATCCACAAAAGTAGAGGTATGGTTTGTGCTTGAAATTCTTTCACCAGCGGGTGTACTACAGCGGGAATCTGTGCAGCAACCATTGCTGGTTATTATAGAACGTAGAAAAGTACAGCACAGAACAGGTCCTTAGGCCCACAATATTGTGCCGAGACTTAATCCTAATGTAAAATATAGTAACTTAACCTACGCAACCCTCAACTCACTGCTATCCATGTGCATGGCCAGTAGTTGCTTACATGTCCACAATGACTTCATTTCCACCAGCACCATTCCAGACATTCACAACTCACTGCGTAAAGAACGTACCTCTGATGTCTCCTTTATACCTTCCTCCTAATATCTTCACACTATGACTCCTCGTACCAGTCAATCCTGCTTGGGGAAAAGTCTCTGGCCAATTTCCCTATGTATTCCTCTCATTACTTTGTGCAGTATTATGTACATTTATGAGTTGGATGTGAAAGCAGAAGGTATCATTAGTAAGTTTGCAGATGACATGAAAGGTGAGGGTGTTGGTCTCAGGCTACAGTCTGAAGGTTGAGTCTGGGACAGAATTTCAAGACAGCAATTTAAATAGAGGCAAGACAGATCAATTAAAGTACATTTATTTCAAAGTAAAAGGCCTAACAGTTAAGGCAGATGAACTCAGTGCATGGATGGGAACATGGGACTGGGGCACCATAGCATGACAGAAACACAGCTGAGGGAGGGACATGACTGGGAGTTCAATGTTCCAGGGTACAGATTCTACAAGAAGGAAAGAACAGGAGGTGATAGAGGAGGAAGAGTGGATTTTTTGATCAGTGAAAACATTACAGCAGGATTTATAGAGGATATTCCTGGGAACGCCCAGTGAAGGTGCAACTGAGAAATGAGAATGGGTCATCAGTTTGATATGACTTTACTACAGGCCCTCAACAGTCGGTAGGAATTTGAGCAGTAAATATGTCGGAAGATCTCAGAGATCTGTAAGAATGATAGGGATGGACTGGTCGGGGATTTTAACTTTCCAAACCTAGACTCGGAGTGCTAGAGTGTTCAGAGCTTGGATGCGAGGAATTTATTAGTCGTGTTTAAGAAAACTGTCTCACTTAGAATGTAGATGGTCGGACTGCAGAAAGGGGTAAAACCTGACCTCCCCTTGGGAAACAAAGAAGGGAAAGGGACTGAGTTATTAGTGGGGCAACACTTTCGCAAAGTGATCACGATTCTACTAGTTTGAAAATAGCGATGGAAAAGGACAAGGTCCACAAGTTAAAGATCAAAACTGGCCTTGCTTCAATTCAGAAGGTATTACTCAAGAACTCTTAACAATTGATTGAGGAGGCTAGTTCCAGGTAAAGGGACGTCAGGCAGGTGGGAAACTTTAAAAGAGAGATAAAATGAGAGGTCAGGGCCTGTTAGTGTGGATTACAATGCTGACACAAGTAAGGAACATTAGATAAGCGGGGGGGGGGGGGGGGGGTATTGAGGCTCTGGTCAACAAAAGGGGGCACATGTCACTTATGGCCAGCTGGATTAAGGGAATCCATTGAAGAACATTGCGGATGGAGTAATACATTTAAGAGGGAAATCAGGATGGCCAAAAGGAGACCATAGGAAGCTTTGGCAGATCAGGCTGAGCAGAATCCAAAGAGATTCAACATGTATGTTAACAACACAAGATTAACGAGGGGCAGAATATGGCTCCTTGAAGATGAATGGGGCCATCCACAGGAGATGGGTGAAATACTAAGCGGAAATGTCACATTTGAACTTACTGTGAAGGAAAACTGGGGACGTTGGGGGGGAAAAATGTGACGTCTTCAAAAGACTCCACATAAAAGAAGGTACTGGAGGTATTAAAATGCATATAAGGGAGACAAGTCCTTGGGAAATAATAAAGTATATCTCAGGATATTGTGGGAACCTCAGGAAGAAATTGAGGAGTCCCATATAGTGATTTCTCTATCACTGATAGCCAGAGATTATCAGTGTCTCCAGAGAGCCTGGAGGGGGGCTAATGTTGTGCCAGTGCTAAGAAAAGGCTACGAGGGAAAGCCAGGGACATCAACACCAATTGGCTTGATGTCAGTGGTGCATTCGTTGTTGGAAGCAGGTCCTCGGGACAGTAGTTATATGTATTTCCAAAGACAAGGATTGATTAGGGATAGTCAGCACAGCTTTAGTGTACTGCGTAGAATTCTGATCAGCCTGATTTAGGAAGCATTTTCTGAAACTGTAAATGCTGCAAGGATTGACGAAGATGTTACTGATACTAGAGGGTGTGACATAAACGGAGAGGCTGGATAAGCTGGAAAGCAACATGCGGGTGAGGACATAAGATTGTTTTGGCAAATAAGGTAAAGGAAAATGCAAAGAGTTTTCTACAGCACAAAAGTACAAAAAACAATTGGACAGACACTGGGGCCCCTCAAAGATCAGTGAGTCCATCGATGTGTGGAACCACAGGAGATGGGCAAGAGCCTAAATGAGCATTTCATGTCAGAACAGACTGTGGACAAAGACTAGGAAACAAGCGAAATAAACAGTGATGGCTTATAAAGAGTCCCTATTACAGAAGAGGTGGTGCTGGAGGTCTTAAAACACAAAGGTAGAGAAAGCTCTCGGTCCTAAACAAGCGTATCCCAGAACATTGTGACAATGTAGTAGCAGGGACACGAGCTGGGATATTTATATCATTGTCTTTCTCATTTCAATTGGGTGTAGGTGGCTGAGGGGTGACTTTACAAAGGTTTAGAAAACCATGAGGGGTACAGGTAAGTTGATTAGCCAACATCTTTATTGCTAGAGCATGTATCAAAAAACTCAGCTAATGTTCAGTGGAGACAGGTTTGAATCCCACGTTCAGAACGGGAGGAATTTTAAATCAATCAATACAAAAAATGCAACTAACAATTCATGAATAAGTATGAAACCGTTGCTGATGTCCAAAATAATCTTTGTTCATCAAAAAGACACTGGTTCTTTTGAAAATGACATCTGCCTATCCTCACGTGGTCTGCACGACATACCCACAGCAAAGTGTTTGCCTCTTAGTTACCCTCTGAAAGGGCCGAGCAAGTTACTCAGTTCAAGGGCAGCTAGGGCTGGGCAAGAAAGGCTGGTCAGCCAGAGACACCCTGGTAGGTTTATGGACAGAGCTTTAAACTGACAGAGAGGATGCAGTGACAGGATTCAAGTGAAAGGAGCATTCCAAATCCAAAGAGAAAGAGGGAAGCATCAGAACAGCATGAAGACAAGCAGAAAGGAGCAGGGTGGAAAAAGTTTAACTAAAACTGTACATCAGTGAATAGGTTTGTGATAGGAGATTCTGGGAAAGAGTAAATTATGTTTTATTTTGAATTGGACAAAATATTTTCAATATGGTAAATGGATTTGTGACACAGGGATAAATGGGATTTAGGCAGTAGAGAGACATGGTTACAGGACGAACAAAAGGTGGAACGTAAATATTCAATGGTTCACAATCTTGCAGGGTCTAAGGCAGAATGGGAAAGGACAGTTGGGTAATACTGACAGAAATGGGTAACAAAGGCATTACAGAGAAAGCATTTGGCCATAGATCATGAAGTAGAGTCAGTCTGAATGTAAATTCTGGCTACTACTTGCCAAGGACACAAGCAGCAGAACAGTTTTTGCCACCGAACAGCATTTCATTGCTCATCACTGCATTAAACAGGAATTCATTGGAATTTTTAACAAAGGCATTGTGATAATTTTGGGAAACTTCAATATTCGCATAATCTGGGACAATCACACTGACAACAGTGATATTCAAAGACGAGAACTATTTTTTCCTCAGATATCACATCGAATATCACATTGTGCAACTGGCAACGGAGGCAGCTATCTCAGAGCGACTGTTGTCTGATGAAGCTAAGTGAATGAATAATGTCACACAGACAGATCCTCTGTGAAACTGGGATAAATTGAAATTTGATTAAGTCTAAAGCTTTAGCGTGAATCGCAGAATGGACAAGATACAACTGGAAACAAATTAACCCATTTACATGGGTTTGAGAAGAGAACTGACCAAGGATTAACAGGATGAACAGACTGAAATGTGTATCTGTAAATGAACAGTTGAAAAACACTTGAAGAATGGTGGAAAACACTCAACAAAAGGACATTCCATTTTAATTTCCATCAAAACCTCAACAACGAATTCCTACCTGTCCCTCACTCAGGACAAAATGGATCTTATTAGATTATCAGGCTTAGAAGATCACCAAAAAGTACTAACAATTCTAAAGTGAGAGAGTGTTTATGCAGGAAGTGTTAGAGAGATTGCGAACTGTCTGCTAGCAGGAGGGGTGCAGTGAGAAGGGAAATCATTATCAGGGTTTTATGAGATGATAGGAACAGGGAGAGGTGAAGGTGCTGGAGGTGGTGAGAGTGTTACAGAGAGTGATCAGGGCCTGAACGGTGTTACAAAGCCAGTACGGATTGCTGCAGCTGGAGGGGTTTACAGAGGTATGGAGGGACATATGTATTTTAATTTAATCATTCAAGGGCTGTGGGTGTCACTACCGGAACCAGCATTCTTTGCCCCACTGCTAATTACCCAGAGGGCAGTTCCGAATCAGCCATACTGCTGTGGGTCTGGAGTCACATGACAGCCAGACCCGTTTAGAATGTCAGATCGCCTTCCCTAAAGGATGTAAGTGAACCAGATGTCTTTTTCCTACTGATCAACAATGCTTTTATGGTGGCCTCACCAGTGTCCACCACAACATGACATCCCAACTCCTACTCTCAATACTCTGACCAATGAAGGTAACCATCCCAAACGCCTGCTTCACCAGCCTGTCTACCTGTGACACCACGCTCAAAGAACTGTGTACCTGCATCCCTGGGTCACTGACTGACAACACTACCCAGGGCTCGAACATTAACTGTACAAGTCCCTCCATTGTTTGTTTTACCAAAATGGAACACTTCATATTTATCTAATTAAACTCCATCTGCTATCCTTCAGCCCATTATCCCAGCAGTATTGTCCATCCTGTTTTATCACAGTTCTTCTTCTTCCCTGTCCAGTATATCACCAATTTTAGTGCCACCCACAAACGTATTTACCAGGAAACTAATATTCTCAGCCAAATCAATTATCCAAATGACAAACACCTCCAGTCAGAAAAATAAAATGACTCCAACTGCCCTCTGTCTTATACCATGAGGTAAATTGCATATCCAGTTGACTAGCTCGTCCTGGGTGCCATATCCTTTTTTCTTGATCGGAACGTATTACCAGTTTTCCATCCGGAAGGAGAACATAAAACAGTACAGTATAAGGCCCTTGGGCCCTCAATGTTATGCCGACCTTTTATCCTCCTCCAAGATCAAACTAACCTGCATACATTTCATTTTACTACCATCCATGTGCCTTTCCAAGAGTCTATTAAATGCCCCTAATGTATCTAACTCTACTAACACCACTGCAGTACATTCGACGCACCCACCACTCTTTGGAGAACCAAACTCTGAAATCTCCCCTAAACCTTCTTCCAGTCACCTTATTATTATACTCCCTTGTGACAGCCATTTCTGCCATGAGAAAAAAAAAGTCTTTCACCGTTCACTGTGTCTGTGCCTCTTATTATCTTGTTCACCTCTACCAAGGCGTCCCTCATCCTTCTCCACTCCAATGTGGAAAGCCTTACCTCCCTCAACCTTTATTCATAATACCTGTTCTCCAGTACAGGCAGCATCCTTGTAAATCTTCTTTTTACCATCTCTAAAGCTTCCACATCTTTCCTGTAATGAGAGAACCAGAACTGAATGTAATATCTAAGTGTGGTCTGAGCAGAGCTCTATATAGCTGCAGCATAGCCTCACGGCTCTGAAACTTAATCCCCCAGCTAATGAAAGCCAACACAACGTATTCCTTCTCAACAACCCGATAAGCTTGGGTGGCAACTTTGAGGGATCTATGGAGGTGGAACCCAACATCCCACTGTTACTCCACACTGCCAAGAATCCTATTTTTAACCCAATATACTGAATTCAAGTTCGACCTTCCAAAACGAATCACTTCACACTTTTCCAGATTGTACCCTTTCCGCCACCTCTCAGCCCAGCTCCCCATCATGTCAATGCCCCGTTGCAACCAGCAACAGATATCCACACTATCCACTACTCCAACAATCTTTGTGTCATTGGCAAACTTACGAACCCAATCTTCCACTCCCATATCCAAGTCATTTATAAAAATCACAAAGAGCCTGGTTCCGGGAACTGATCCCGGCTGAACACGGCTGGTCACCGAACTCCAGGCTGAATGTTTTCCATCTATCATCACTCTCTGTCTTCTATAGGCCAGGAATTCTGTATCCAGACAGTTAGGTTTCCTTGTATCCTATGCCTCCTTACTTTCTGAATAGCTGGAAGTAATGAGGTGCTGTATGAAAGGATTGAGAAGGGCTGGGGGACTGGAGAAGGTTGCAGTGATATCATGTGCTGGAGACGCTGGATGTTACAGACAGAGTGGGTTGGAGGTGCTGGACAGGATGACAGACATTAGGATATTTGTGGCGTTTTGGGGATAGTGGACACAACACTAAGTGTCAAAGTCATTTTGGAAGGAGATAAGGATAGTGCAGAAGTGAAGGTGCCAAATTTGTAGCAGCCCCCTAATCATTAGAATGTTACTGTGACTGGGGGCATTGTCATTGTCACGAGACAGGAGCTGGCAAACACAGACTGGGAGGAAGTATTTGCAGTTGGGTTCATATTCGGATCAAGGAAGAAATATAAAGTGATACAGTGAGAATTTAGGGCTAGTGTCCTCCCAGAAGAGAAGAGTGAAATACAACGGCAGTAACTCCAGTGAATACTGGTCAAGCGATATCGTGAGCTGGATAAAGGAAGTACAGTGCGATGAAAACAGGCGAAGCACTTCAAAAGTATAGAGAGTGCAAGGGGTCCTTAAAAATGAGGAGCAAAGAATGGGTTTGAAATACCCTTGGGATATACTGTTAAGAAAAGGCCACAAGGTGTTTTATCAATACAGTTAGAGGAAGAAGATTACTAGTTAAATAGTTGTGCCTGTTAGAAACCAAAGGGATAATCTGTGCATGGAACCAGAGGAAGTAGATGAGGTCTCCAATGAATACTTCCCATCTGTATTCACACAGGAGAAAGACATTGTAGCTGGAGATTTCAGTTGGGATGCTCAGGTTCTACAACATGTTAAGATCAATAAGGAGCAAGTATTAAATGTCTTCACAGGCATAAAGGTGGAGAAATCCCCAGTGCCCAATGAAATGTATCGCAGGCTGCTATGGGAGGTAAGAGAGGAGATTACTGGGGTCCTAGTGGATATATTTCATACTTTGCTGGCCACAGGTGAAGTGCCGAATGACTGGAGGATCGCTAATGTGGTTCCTTTGTTCAAGAAGGGCAGCAGGGATAGGCCAGGTAATTACATACCAGATAGTCTGACAGCAGGTGAAGGGAAATTTCTGGAAACAATTCTGAGGATGAATAAACGCTTGAAAAGGCAGGGATCAACTCGGCTGAGTCATCACGGATTTGGCAGAGGAAGATCCTGTCTGAGGAATTCAGTTGCGTTTTCTTTTTAAATGATCTCTCAAAATATTGATGAGGGCAGTGCAGATGATGTGGTTTACGTGGACCTGAATAAGGCCTTTGACAAGGTCCCACATGGAAGGCTGGTCCAAAAGGGAAGAGCCACTGGGATTCAAGGCAAGTTGGTAAATTGGATAAGAAATTCGTGGATAAACCTCTTCGTGTTGAAATTCATTCACCAGTGGCTGTACCACAGGGATCTGTGCAGGAACCATCGCTGGTCAGTCTGTCGAATAATAACTTCGATGTGAAAGCAAAAGTAATCATTAGTAGGTTTGCAGACGACATGAAAGATGAACATGTTGTTCACAGTGAGGTGGCTGGTCTCTCGCTACAATCTGATGACGATCAGATTATAATCTGAGCAGAGTTCAGTTCTGATCAATGTGAGGTCATACCCTGTGGGAGGTACGATAAGCGAAGCGCAGACATAATGAATGGTTGGTACTTGCCAACTACTGAGGAACACAGCGACCTGAGTGGACAATCCAAATATCCCTAAAGGTGTCAGCACAGGTGGACTGGGAGTAGAAGGCACCTGAACTGGGAGTGCGTGGGGGACCCACATCCTGGTGGGGTGAATTGTTAGATCTGCTTGAGAGGATATAATCTAATCTGGCAGGATGTTGAACATTAAACAGTCATAAAGTCAGAAAGAAGATTGAGACTGTTGCACAAGTTAAAGACAGCAATTTCAACAGACAAGGCAGGCAAGAACATAGCAGGGAATGGGGAAAACTGATGATTAAACTGCATTTATTTCATTGCAAGGGGCCTGACAGATAAGGAAGATGAACTCAGGGCATGGATTGGAACATGGGACTGGGATATTATAGTTATTACAGAAACAAAGCTGAGGGAGGGACAGGACTGGCAGCTCATTGTTTCAAGGTGGAGATGCTACAGGAAGGGGAGGCAAGAGAGGATGTGTGGTGGTGGGCTTCGATTGCAAGAATCATCACAGCAGTACTGAGAGAGGATATTCCTGTGGGATCGCCCAGTGAAGCTATGTTAGTGGAACTGAGAAATAAGAATGGATCATCACTCTGGACACGATTGTCCTATTGACCCCGAATAATCCGTGGCAGACAGAGAAACAAATATGTCAGGAGATCTCAAATATCGATCACAATAATAGGGCTGTTATGGCAGGGGTTTTTAAACTTTCCAAACTGAGACTGGGACTGCCAGTGTTCAGTGTTTGCAAGGGGAGAATTTGGTAATTGCGTTCCATAAAACTCCCAATCAATATGTAAATAGACTGAAAACAGAAATGGGCAAAACCTGACCTCCACTTGGGAAACAAGGTAGGGAAAGGGACCGAGGTACTTATATTAGTTTGAAAATGGCTACGGAAGAGGGCCATTTTACAATTGAAGTTGTAAAATGGGGCCAGACTAATATTGATCGTATCAGCCAAGAACTTTCAAAAGGTAATTGGAGAGTCTATTTACAGGAAAAGCGAAATCTGGCAAGTGAGAATATATTAAAAATGAGATAAATTGAGCGTTCAGTGCCAGCATGTTTCTATTTGCGTTCAGGTCAATGCTGAATGCATTTTGAAACATTGGTTGAGGATCTGGTCAAGGAAAAGGGGGCACATGTCAGGTATAGCCAGGTAGATCAAGAGAATCCACGAGAATCACAGGGCCTTTGGGAATACACTTTGGGTGGAAATCAGGAATGCAGAAAGGGTACATGAAATAGCCTCGGCAGAGAAGCATAAGGAGAATCCAAAAGTGATTGTATAAATATATTAAGAGAAAAAGAGTAACAAGAGACAAAATAAGGGCCCTGAAAGATCATTGAGGCAATTGATGGTTGGAACTGCAGGATATTTCCTAAGACCCTATTCAACTTTTTCACTCCAGAACTTACTGTGGAGAAAGACTGGGAAACTCAGGGAACAAGAGTAATATGTTAGACCGCAATTGGGGTTCTCTGCAATTCCAGTATCCCTGCTATAGGAATGATGTTGTGAAATTTGAAAGTGCTCAGAAAGTATTTACAAGATGTTGCCAGGATAGTTGCTGAATAAGCTGGGGTTATATTCTCTGGAGCATCAGAGACTGAGGTGTGACCTGACAGACGTTTATATAAACATGGTGAGTATGGATTGCGTAAACATTCAAGGTCTTTTCCCATGGGTTGAGGAGTCCAAAACTAGAGGGCATAGGTTTAAGGTTAGAGGGGAAAGGTTTCAAGGGACTGAAGGGACAGCTTTTTCATGCACATAGTGATACGTGTATGAAATGAACTGAGATAGTAAGTAACATAGACTAATACAATTACAACATTTAAAAGGTATCTGGTTGGGTATATCAACAACAAGTGTTTTGAGGTACTTGGGCCAAATGCTGGTAAATGGGATGGATGCATTTCGATCTTCTGGTCAGCATGGATGAGTTGAACCGAAGGCTCTGCTTCCATGCTATCCATCTCTATGACTTGAAAATAGTGCATGTTAAAGAAAAGGTGGTGCTGGAGGTTTTAAAACACAAAGGTATGGACAGGCCCAGGACCTCATTAAGTGTATCATAGGACATTGTGGGATGTTAGGCAAGAAATTGTGGAGCACCGAGCAAAGATATTTGTACAATTGACAGCCATGTGTGATGTGCTGCAAGACTGGAGGGTGGAATCGTGGACTGTGAAGGAGGTTTGCTAAAATGGATGACAAAGGGATCTTGGTAATATGAGTAAATGGGCTGAAAAATCGTGGATGGAATTCAATCTGA
The DNA here is from genome assembly GCF_037043375.1 of Chiloscyllium plagiosum. Taxonomy (NCBI): domain Eukaryota; kingdom Metazoa; phylum Chordata; class Chondrichthyes; order Orectolobiformes; family Hemiscylliidae; genus Chiloscyllium; species Chiloscyllium plagiosum. The sequence goes on along the minus strand of NW_028270167.1, from coordinate 101,078,905 downwards.
ATAAATGCGAGATAGAGCACTTGGCAAAACAAACAAGGGTAGAGCTTATACAATTAATGTTCGGGCCTCGGTTAGTGTTTTAGAGCAGAGAGCCCTCTGGGTTCAGTTACATAATTCTTGAAGTTTGCATCACAGGATGGATAAGACAGTGTTTGGCATCCTTGACTATTGCTCAGTCCATTGAGTGTAGGATTTGGGACGTCATGTTGAGTTTGTATAGACATTGGTGAGGCCTGTTCTGCAATACTCTGTCCAGTTCTTGTCACTCAGTTATTGTGAGGATATTATTAAGCTGCAGGGGGTTCAGAAGAGATTTACCAGAATGTGGCTTGGTATGGAAGTCTTTAGTTCTGAAAAAAAGCCTCTCCAGCCAGTCTTTTTTTTTCACTGGAGCCTGGAGGACGAGAGATGGCCTGATGGAAGTTTATGAAAAAGTTGAGGTATATAGATAGAGTTAATGGCAGTTGCCTTTCCCTCAGGTTGGGGGAGTCTCAAGTGGAAGGGCCACATCTTAAGGTGAGAAGAGGGATATGTTCAAAAATAGACATGGGGGCTAATTGTTGCACAGAGGGTGGTTTGGGAGTGGAATGAACTTCCTGGGGAAGGGGGGAATGTGGGTACAAATGCAGTGTTTAAATCACATTTGATTAAGTACAGGAATAGGGAAGGGTTAGAGGGATATGGGCCAGCAACAGGCAGCTGGGATGTGTTTAGTTTTAGGTTATGTTTGGTACCAACTGAAGGGTCAGTTTCCATGCTGTATGGCTCTATGACAAGAATATAGTTTTAGTCCATTATGTAAGAAAGGCTGCAATGGAAAGCCAGGGAACTAAAGACCAATTAGCCCAATGTCAGTGGTGGGTAAGTTGTGAAAGTGATTCTGCCAGATAGGAGACACGTTCATTTGGAAAAGCAAAGATTGATGAAAGATAGTCAGCAGGGCATTGTGCATACAAAGTCAGGGCTCACTAACTTGATTGCTTTCGTTGAAGTTGTGACCATACATTGTATACACCAACGTCAGAAGGGTCTTTGATATGGTTTAGCATGATATACTGGTTCGTGAGGTTAGATCACATGGGATCAGGGAGAGCTCGCCAACTGGATACAAAATTGGCTTGACAGTAAGAGCCAGAGGGAGGTGGGAGAGGATTGTTGTTCAGTCTGGAAGCCTGTGACCAGCGGTGTGCTATAAGGATCAAGGCTGGGTCCACTGATGTGAATCATCTTCATACACGATTTGGTGAGAATATAGGAGCCATTGTTTGTAATTTTATGGATGATCAAATTAATGTTGCAGTGGGCAGTGAAATCGGTTATCAAAGGGGGTCTCGACCAACTGGGGCTTTGGACCAAGGAATGAAAGATGGAGTTGAATTCAGATGTTGGATTTTGTTAAGAGAAACCAGGGAGGACTAACACAGTTAATGGCAGGGCCCTGGGCAGTGTTGTCGAACAGACAGAGACCAAGAGCTACAGTTACATTGTTCCTTGGAAATGGCAATCACAGGTGGACAGCTTGGAGAAAGCAGCATTTGGTACACTTGCCCTCATTGGCCAGCACTTTGATATATGAGTAGGAGATATTTGTAACATTGTCCTCAATATTTCCCATGGGCAGAGGAGGCTATGGGGTGAATTTATCAAGGTTTACAAAATCTTGCGGGCCCTGAGTAAGGTGAATAGCCAAGGGTAGGTGCGTCTAAAACTAGAGGGTATAAATGGGAGGTGTGAGAGCAAGGATTTAAAGAGGGAGCTAAGGGGCAACATTATCCACAGAATGTGGTGCATAGACGGAACGAACTGCCAGGGGCACATGGAGAAACAAGAACAATTGCAACATGGAAAAGACATTTGGGCAGGTACATGGAGAGGAGAAGGTTTGAGCGGATATGGGCCAAACACAGGATGAAGCGATTCGTTCAGTTTGGTAAACCTGGTCAGCACGGACTAGTCGGACTGAAGGTTATGTTTCCGTGCTGCATGCCTCTGTCTCCAGTTATTGGAGGAGGAGACTACTGAGATAAGGCATGTTATAGACACTGAAGCAAGTTACAGAGACAGTGATGGTAGGCTCGAATGCAGTACATTTGAAATATGTGGAGGGACGAAATGGGAGGGAGGAGGTTACAAGGACTGGAACTGATGTAGGGGTTACAAACTGTTGAAGACACTGGTCAAGGAGATATGACATAGATACAGTGTTGGAGAGGGAGCGCAGAACAGAATGACCCCAGGCAGCAGTCCCACCCTCTCGTGGGAGGCCTGCTTTCCCCTTTGTTATACTAATGCTCACTAAGCCAGCACAGACCTGGATCGATAACCGTGACACTCCCGATGCTGACTCAGTACAAAGTAAGTTAAAATAGGAGCGGTGATTGAGCCTGGGGTCTGTCTGTACTGTGCTCCCCCTCCAGCACTGTATCTATATCATGTCTTGTTAGCCGATGTTTGGAGCCCTCTCATTGCTCTCTGCTCTGTGCAGTGTGAGTGATCTTACCACACTGCAGGATTTATTGAAGGCTCCAGATCTCCCTGCACTTTGTCTCTCTGACTGACCAAACATCTTCAATGTGGTGATGGACGAAACACCCAGCAGCTGGGAAGTCTACTGAGTCAGTAACTTCCTGAGTACGTATAGGAGACGGAAAGATAGATAGAATAGGAAATAAGACAGAAGCAGTGAGGGTTACATAGGGAGAATGATACTGTGACCCACAGAAATCTGGAAAATCCCAGCCTCCAACCCTGGCCTGTGCTGCTGTATCCCTCTGGAGTGGACAATTCTGTTGGCTCAGTAGCTGCAAGAGTGAGAGATGCTGATAGGGGCAGCAATTAGACCCACACAGTGAGGGATACCACATGGAGAGAGACTGAGTGGTATCACCAGAGTTCAGAATGATTTTAGCTTCATGACGCACTTCATGATGTATCAGTGCTCAGGGTTGAGCAACCTGTGAGCAGATGATGTGCTGGCCTGGTATTATTGCTAGAGCATGTATGCCAAACCTCAGCAAATGTTCTGTGGAGGCAGGTTTAAATTCCACCATCAGAAATGGAGAAATTTGAAATCAATACCTAAACCAAATGGTAATTAACAATCCATAAATACATATGAAAACATTGCTGATGTACAAAAAAAAGCCCAAACACTTGTCTTTTAGAGAAGGACATCTGCCCATCCTCATGTGGTCTGCAAGTCATACCCACAGCAAAGTGTTTGCCTCTCAATGACCCTCTGAAATGGCCAAGCAAGTTACTCAGCTCAAGGGCAGCTAGGGCTGGGCAAGAAAGGCTGGTCAGCCAGGGACACCCACATCCCATACCTGATTTAAAATAATTCATTAGGATGGTCCCACTGGAACTGTGCTGGGACCAGTGTGCTGGCCAATCATGTCGGTAGGTTTATGGACAGGGCTTCAAACTGACAGAGAGGATGCAGGGACAGGGTTCAGGTGAAAGGAGCTTTCCAAATCCACAGAGAAAAGGTGAAGTATGGGAGAAACATGGGAATGTGACTGAAGACAAGCAGAAAGGAACAGGATGGGACAGAGTTTAAGTAAAACTGTGCATCAGGGAATCGGTTTGTGAGAGGAAACTGTGGGAAAGAGTAAATTATGTTTTTTTTTAATGGATAATAACTCTTCAATAAGGTAGATTCAGTTGTGACACAGAGACAAAAGAGATTTAGACGCCAGAGAGACCGTGGTTACAGGGCGAACAAAAGGTGGACATAAATATTAAATGGATCACAACCTTGCAGAAACTCATGCAAAATGGGCAACGCTAACAATAATGGGTAACAAAGGCATTATAGAGAAAGCATTTGACCTCAGATCATGAAGTAGAGTCAGTCTGGATGTAAATTCTGGCTACTACTTGCCAAGGGCACAAGCAGCAGAACAGTTTTTGCCACCGAACAGCATTTCATTGCTCTTCACTGCATTAAACAGGAATTCATTGGAATTTTTTAACAAACACATTATGATAATTTTGGGAAACTTCAATATTCGCATAATCTGGGACAGTCACACTGACAACAATGATATTGAAATAGGAGTTCTGATAGATTTGTCAGTGTTGCTTTGAATAACAAATTTTGCAACTGGCTAGGGACATAACGATCCAGAGCGATCGTTGTGTGATAAACTTAGTGAATAAGTAATGTCACCTGTAGAGATCCTTTGGGAAATTGTGATAAAGTGCAGTTTAAAGAAAAATAAAGTTTTAAAGTGAATCACAGAAAGGACACGCTACAACTAGAAACAAAAACAGCCAATTACATGAGCTTGAGAGGAGAACGGACCAAGTCAAACAGGCTAAACAGACTGAAACATGTGCCTGTAAATGAACAGTGGAAACCATTTGAAGGAACACTGTAAATCACTCAACGAAAAAACATTCCACTGAAGCAGACTGCGTGAAATTCCCACCGGCCCCTCACTCAGGACAAAATGTATCATATTAGATTATGAGGATGAGAAGATCATCACAAAGTACTTAAAATCTTAAAATGAGAGCGTGTTGATGGAGTAAGTGTTAAAGGGACTGCAAAGGGTCTGCTAGCAGGGGGAAGGCAATGGGAAGGGGAATCATTGTCAGGGTTTAATGTCACAAAATGAACAGGGAAAGGTGAAGGTGCTGGAGGTGGTAAGAGTGTGACAGAGAGTGGTCAGGGCATGAACGGTGTTACAAAGTCAGTATGAATTGTTGCAGCTGGAGGTGTTTGCAGAGGTAGGGAGGGACATATGTATTTTTATTTATTCATTCATGGGATGTGGGTGTCTTGTTAATTACCCAGAGGACAGCTCAGAGTCAGCCATATTGCAGTGGGTCTGGAGTCACATGTTAGTCAGACCAGGTTAGAATGTCAGATGTCTTCCCTAAAGGAGCAGATGAGTTCTTCCCACTGATCAACAATGCTTTTATGGTGGCCTCACCAATATCTTGTTCAGATACAACATGATGTCCCAACTCCAATTCTTAATGCTCTGGCCAATGAAGGAAACCATCCCAATCGCCTGCTTCACCAGCCTGTCTACTTGCGACACTACTTTCAAAGAACTGTGTACCTGCATCCCTGGGTCACTGATTGACAACACTACCCAGGGCCCAAACATTAACTGTACAATCCCGCCCTGGTTTGTTTCACCAAAATGGAGCACTTCACCTTTATCTAATTAAACTCCATCTGCTATTCTTCAGCCCACTATCCAAGCAGTCCTGTTCATCCTGTTGTATCACAGATAACGTTCATCACTGTCCACTTTACCACCAATTTCAGTGTCACCCAAAAAGCTTACTTAACGGGAAACCAATATTCCCATCCAAAACATTTATCCAAATGACAAACAACAGGGGACCCACTACACCGCTGGTCACATGCCTCCTGTCAGAAAAAACAACATGTCTCCCATCACCCTCTGTCTCCTACCATCAAGCCCAATTTTCTGTCCAGTTGACTAGCTTCTCCTGAATGCCATATCCTTTTACACTGATCTGAGCTTTTTACCCAGTTTAAGATACTACAGGTAGAACACAGAACAGTACAGAACAATACCCTTCGGCCATGGTGACATGCCAATCCTTTATCCGACCGTAAGATTAAAAAAAGAGTGACAGATAAAGTTTAACTCAGATAAATGGGAGGTGCTCCATTTTAGGAAAGTACATCTTAACAGGACTCAAACACTTAATGGTAAGGTCCAAGGCAATGTTGCTGAACAAAGAGACCTTGGGCTGCAGGTTCATAGCACCTTGAAAGTGGAATCGTAGGCAGATAGGATAGTGAAGAAGGCGTTTGGTATGCTTTCCTTTATTGGTCAGAGTACCGAGTACAGGAGTTGGGAGGTCATGTTGCGACTATACAGCACATTAGTTAGGCCATTGTTGGAATATTGCGTGCAATTCTGATCTCCTTACTATCAGAAAGGTGTTGGGAAACTTGAAAGGGTTCAGAAAAGATTTACAAGAATTTTGCCAGGGTAAGAGGATTTGAGCTACAGGGAGCGTGTCAGAGGCTGAGGGGTGACCTTATAGAGGTTTACAAAATTATGAGGGGCATGGATAGGGTAAATAAACAAAATCTTTTCCATAGGGTGGGGGAGTCCAGAACTAGAGGGCATAGGTTTAGGGTGAGAGGGGAAAGATATGAAAGAGACCTAAGGGGCAACATTTTCATGCAGAGAACGGTACTTGTAAGGAATGAGCTGCCAGAAGAAGTGGTGGAGGCTGGTACAATGGCAACGTTTAAGAGGTATTTGGATGTGTATAGGAATTGGAGGGGTTTGGAGGGGTATGGGCCGAGAGCTGGCAAGTGGGACTCGATTGGGTTGGGATATCTGGTCGGCATGGACTGGTTGGACTAAAGTGTCTGTTTCCATGCTGTACATCTCTATGACTCTAACTTCCATACCCTTCATTTTATTATCATCCATGTGCTCATCCAGAAGTATATAAAATGTCCCTAATGCATCTAATTTTACTGCCATCACTGGCAGTGCATTCCACTCAGCCACACGAGCCTACCTCTGAAATCTCCCCTTAACCACCCGCTAATCACCCGAAAATTATACTCCCTTGTAATATCTATTTATGTCAGGGTAACAAAATCTCTCTCTATTCGCTCTATCTATGACTCTCATCCCCTTGTTCACCTCTGCCAAGTCACCCCTCACCCTTCTTCACTCCAATGAGAAAGCCTTAGCTTACTCAACCTTTCTTCATAAGACATGCCCTTCAGTACAGGCAGCAACCTGGTAAATGTCCTCTTTACCGTGTCTAAAGCTTCCACATCCTTCCTGTAATGTAAAGACCAGAACTGAACACAATATTCCGAGTGGGGTCTAACCAGGGCTCTATAGAGCTGCAGCATAACCTCACAGCTTTAAAACTCAATTCTCAAACTAATGAAATCCAACACAATATATTCCTTCTTAACAAGTGTATCAGCTTTGGTGGCAACCTTGAGGGATCTATGGACTTGGAACCCAAGATCCTTCTGTTTCTCCTCACGCCTAAGGATCCTACCTTTAACCCTGTATCCTGCATTCAAATTCAATCTGCAAAATGAATGACTCCACACTTTTCCAGATTGAACTCTATCTGCCACTTCCAGCCCAGCTCTACATCCTGTCATTGCCCCATTGCAACCTACAACAGCCCTCCACATTATCCACCACTCCAACATCCTCCTTGTCATTGGCAAACTTATTGACCAACTCTTCCACTCACACATCCAACTTATTCATAAAATCACAAAGAGCAGAGGTCTTGTAACAACTCCCTGCAGAAAACCACAGGTCACTCAGCTCCAGGATGAATTGTTTCTGTCTACCATCACCCTCTGTCTTGTGTGGGCCAGTAATCCCGTATCCAGACAGACAGGTTTCCCTGTATCCCATGTCTCCGTACTTTCTGAATGAGCCATAAGGGTGTTTCATCACATTCTCAAAAGATTCAATAAGACTTGTAAGGCATGAACTGCCCATTACACAACCATACTGACTACCTCTAATCAAACTATAGTTTCCCAAGGAATAATAAATCCTGTCTCTCAGACTCCTCTCCAATAATTTGCACACCACAGACATAAGACTGACAGGTATGAAATTCCCAGGATTATCCCTATTCCCTTTCCTGAACAAGGGACTAATGTTTTCCTGCCTCCAATTATCTGGTAAGATTCCAGTGGACAGTGAGTGTGCAAAGGTCATCACCAGGTGTGCAGCAATCCATTCCCTCGCTTCTTGTACTAACTTTGGACGATTCTCGTCTGGTTCAGCGACTTATCTGTCCTTATCTTTTACGAAATTCTCAGCATATCGTCCTTCTTAACATCCACCTGTTCACGTACATCAGCCTGTTTCACGCTGCCCTCACAAACGACAAGACCCTTCTCAGCAGTGAATACTGAGACATAGTATCCATTAAGGACCTCTCATTAAGGAGCTCCTTTCTCTCAGAATCTCCTCTAACAACTTCCCCATCACTGGGCTCATGGGGCTGTAATTTCCTGGCTTTTCCCTGCAGCCCTTAAGTGACGGAACAGCATTAGCAACCCTCCAGTCTTCTGACACCTCACTGTGTCTGTTGATAATATAAATATCTTTGTGAGGAACACTGCAATCTCTTCCTTAGCTTCCCACAATATTCTAGCACAGACCTAATGAGCTCCTGAGGATTGATCTACCTTTATTTGTTTTAAGATTCCAGCACTTTTTCTTCTCTGGTGAGGATTCTTTCCATAACATCACTATTTATTTCCCCAAGTTCCTGAGCTTCCATGTCTTTCTCCACAGTAAATATTGTAAAGTCTATTTTGTATTATATCTCACCCACCTCCTCTGGTTCCACACATGGGTGACCTTATTGATCTTTCTGGGGACCTATTCTCTACCAAGTTGCTCATTAGCCCTTATTGAAACTTGTGTAAAGGTTTCTGATAATTCAAATACACGATATCCCCTAAACCACAACGCCCCTCCTACACCCTTACAATTCTGCCATTTATATTCATACCAACAAATTAAATCCAACAGGCTTAAAAACAAATTATTTTATCAAATGTGTTTCTAAGTGGCCAGTTATTGTCTCTTGACATTTCATTTCTAACAATTTCAGTATGCTGGGGCAGATGCTGGGAAGTTAGAAAACTTAAGAGTGCAGCAAAGAAACAGGCCATTCGGCCCACCAGGTCTATGCTGTCCATGATGTTATTCTAAACGAGTCCCATCTGCCTGCACATAGTCCATATCCCTCTATTCTAAACTAGTCCCATCTACCTGCACATGGTCCATATCTCTCTATTCTAAACTAGTCCCATCTACCTGCACATGGTCCATATCCCTCTATTCTAAACTCGTCCCATCTACCTGCACATGGTCCATATTCCGCTATTCTAAACTAGTCCCATCTATCTGCACATGGTCCATATCCCTCTATTCTAAACTAGTCCCATCTACCAGCACATGGTCCATATCCCTCTATTCGAAACGAGTCCCATCTACCTGCACATGGTCCATATCTCTCTATTCTAAACTAGTCCCAACAACCTGCACATGGTCCATATCCCTCTATTCTAGACTAGTCCCATCTACCGGCACATGGTCCATATCCCACTATACTGAACTAGTCCCAACTACCTGCACATGGTCCATATCCTTCTATTCTAAACTAGTCCCATCTACATGCACATGGTCCATATCCCTCTATACTGAACTAGTCCCAACTACCTGCACATGGTCCATATCCCTCTATTCTAAACTAGTCCCATCTACATGCACATGGTCCATATCCCTCGATTCTAAACTAGTCCCATCTACCTGCACATGGTCCATATCCCTCTATTCTAAACTAGTCCCATCTACCTGCACATGGGCTATATCCCTTTATTCTAAACTAGTCCCATCTACCTGCACATGGTCCACATCCCTCTATTCTAAACTAGTCCCATCTACCTGCACATGGTCCATATCCTTCTATTATAAACTAGTCCCATCTACCTGCACATGGTCCATATCCCTCTATTCTAAACTAGTCCCATCTACCTGCACATGGTCCATATCCCTCTATTCTAAACTAAATCCCATCTACCTGCACATGATCCATATCCCCCTATTCTAAACTGGTCCCAACTACCTGCACATGGTCCATATCCCTCTATTCTAGACTAGTCCCACCTACCTGCACATGATACATATACCTCTATTCTAAACTAGTCCCATCTATCTGCACATGGTCCATATCCTTCTATTGTAGACTAGTCCCATCTACCTGCACATGATGCATATCCCTCTATTCTAAACTAGTCCCATCTACCTGCACATGGTCATATCCCTCTATTCTAAACTAGTCCCATCTACCTGCACATGATCCATATCCCTCTATTCTAAACTAGTCCCAACTACCTGCACATGGTCCATAGCCCTCTATTCTAGACTAGTCCCATCTACCTGCACATGGTCCATATCCCTCTATTCTAAACTAGTCCCATCTACCTGCACATGGTCCATATCCCTCTATTCTAAACTAAATCCCACCTACCTGCACATGATCCATATCACTCTATTCTAAACTGGTCCCAACTACCTGCACATGGTCCATATCCCTCTATTCTAGACTAGTCCCACCTACCTGCACATGGTACATATACCTCTATTCTAAACTAGACCCATCTATCTGCACATGGTCCATATCCTTCTATTCTAGACTAGTCCCATCTACCTGCACATGGTGCATATCCCTCTATTCTAAACTAGTCCCATCTACCTGGACATGGTACATATACCTCTATTCTAAACTAGTCCCATCTGCCTGCACATGGTCCATATCCCTGTATTCTAAACTAGTCCCATCTACCTGCACATGATCCATATCCCGCTATTCTAAACTAGTCCCATCTATCTGCACATGGTCCATATCCCTCTATTCTAAACTAGTCCCATCTGCCTGCACATGGTCCATATCCCTGTATTCTAAACTAGTCCCATCTACCTGCACATGGTCCATATCTCTCTATTCTAAACTAGTCCCATCTACCTGCACATGATCCATATCCCTCTATTCTAAACTAGTCCCAACTGCCTGCACATGGTCAATATCCCTCTATTCTAGACTAGTCCCACCTACCTGCACATGGTACATATACCTCTATTCTAAACTAGTCCCATCTACCTGCACAAGGTCCATATCCCTCTATTCTAAACTAGTCCCATCTACCTGCACATGGTCCATATCCCTCTATTCTAAACTAGTCCCATCTACCTGCACATGATCCATATCCCTCTATTCTAAACTAGTCCCAACTGCCTGCACATGGTCAATATCCCTCTATTCTAGACTAGTCCCACCTACCTGCACATGGTACATATACCTCTATTCTAAACTAGTCCCATCTACCTGCACATGGTCCATATCCTTCTATTCTAAACTAGTCCCACCTACCTGCACATGGTGCATATCCCTCTATTCTAAACTAGTCCCATCTACCTGCACATGGTCCATATCCCTCTATACTAAACTAGTCCCAACTACCGGCACATGGTCCATATCCCTCTATTCTAAACTAGTCCCATCTACATGCACATGGTCTATATCCCTCGATTCTAAACGAGTCCCATCTGCCTGCACATGGTCCATATCCCTCTATTCTAAACTAGTCCCATCTACCTGCACATGGTCCACATCCCTCTATTCTAAACTAGTCCCATCTACCTGCACATGGTCCATATCCTTCTATTATAAACTAGTCCCATCTACCTGCACATGGTCCATATCCCTCTATTCTAAACTAGTCCCATCTACCTGCACATGGTCCATATCCCTCTATTCTAAACTAAATCCCATCTACCTGCACATGATCCATATCCCTCTATTCTAAACTGGTCCCAACTACCTGCACATGGTCCATATCCCTCTATTCTAGACTAGTCCCACCTACCTGCACATGATACATATACCTCTATTCTAAACTAGTCCCATCTATCTGCACATGGTCCATATCCTTCTATTCTAGACTAGTCCCATCTACCTGCACATGGTGCATATCCCTCTATTCTAAACTAGTCCCATCTACCTGCACATGGTCATATCCCTCTATTCTAAACTAGTCCCATCTACCTGCACATGATCCATATCCCTCTATTCTAAACTAGTCCCATCTACCTGCACATGGTCCATATCCCTCTATTCTAGACTAGTCCCATCTACCTGCACATGGTCCATATCCCTCTATTCTAAACGAGTCCCATCTACCTGCACATGGTCCATATCCCTCTATTCTAAACTAAATCCCATCTACCTGCACATGATCCATATCCCTCTATTCTAAACTGGTCCCAACTACCTGCACATGGTCCATATCCCTCTATTCTAGACTAGTCCCACCTACCTGCACATGGTACATATACCTCTATTCTAAACTAGACCCATCTATCTGCACATGGTCCATATCCTTCTATTCTAGACTAGTCCCATCTACCTGCACATGGTGCATATCCCTCTATTCTAAACTAGTCCCATCTACCTGGACATGGTACATATACCTCTATTCTAAACTAGTCCCATCTGCCTGCACATGGTCCATATCCCTGTATTCTAAACTAGTCCCATCTACCTGCACATGATCCATATCCCGCTATTCTAAACTAGTCCCATCTATCTGCACATGGTCCATATCCCTCTATTCTAAACTAGTCCCATCTACCTGCACATGATCCATATCCCGCTATTCTAAACTAGTCCCATCTATCTGCACATGGTCCATATCCCTCTATTCTAAACTAGTCCCATCTACCTGCACATGATCCATATCCCGCTATTCTAAACTAGTCCCATCTACCTGCACATGATCCATATCCCTCTATTCTAAACTAGTCCCAACTGCCTGCACATGGTCAATATCCCTCTATACTAGACTAGTCCCACCTACCTGCACATGGTACATATACCTCTATTCTAAACTAGTCCCATCTACCTGCACATGGTCCATATCCTTCTATTCTAGACTAGTCCCATCTACCTGCACATGGTGCATATCCCTCTATTCTAAACTAGTCCCATCTACCGGCACATGGTCCATATCCCTCTATACTAAACTAGTCCCAACTACCTGCACATGGTCCATATCCCTCTATTCTAAACTAGTCCCATCTACATGCACATGGTCTATATCCCTCGATTCTAAACGAGTCCCATCTGCCTGCACATGGTCCATATCCCTCTATTCTAAACTAGTCCCATCTACCAGCACATGGTCCACATCCCTCTATTCTAAACTAGTCCCATCTACCTGCACATGGCCCATATCCCTCTATTATAAACTAGCCCCATCTACCTGCACATGGTCTACATCCCTCTATTCTAAACTAGTCCCATCTACCTGCACATGGCCCATATCCCTCTATTATAAACTAGCCCCATCTACCTGCACATGGTCTATATCCCTCTATTCTAAACTATTCCCATCTACCTGCACATGGTCCACATCCCTCTATTCTAAACTAGTCCCATCTACCTGCACATGGCCCATATCCCTCTATTATAAACTAGCCCCATCTACCTGCACATGGTCTATATCCCTCTATTCTAAACTATTCCCATCTACCTGCACATGTTTCATATCCCTCTATTCTAAACTAGTCCCATCTACCTGCACATGATCCATATCCCTCTATTCTAAACTAGTTCCAACTACCTGCACATGGTCAATATCCCTCTATTCTAGACTAGTCCCACCTACCTGCACATGGTACATATACCTCTATTCTAAACTAGTCCCATCTACCTGCACATGGTCCATATCCTTCTATTCTAGACGAGTCCCATCTACCTGCACATGGTGCATATCCCTCTATTCTAAACTAGTCCCATCTACCTGCACATGGTCCATATCCCTCTATTCTAAACTAGTCCCATCTACCTGCACTTGGTCTATATCCCTCTATTCTAAACTAGTCCCATCTACCTGCACATGGTCATATCCCTCTATTCTAAACTCGTCCCATCTACATGCACATGGTCCATATCCCTCTATTCTAAACCCTTTTCAAATCTTCCACATCCTTCTTATAAGGCGGTGATCAGAACTGTACACACTACTCCAAGTGCGACCGCACTAGTGTTTTGTAGAGCTGTAGCATAACCTCATGTTTCCAGAACCGATCCCTCGATTAACAAAAGCTAAAACACAGTATCCATTCTTGACAACCCTGTCAACCTGGGTGGTAACTTTCAAGGATCTGAGTACCTGGACACCGAGATCTCTCTGCTCATCTACACGATCAAGAATCTTACCAATAGCCCAGTACTTTGCATTCCGGTTACTCTGACCAAAGTGAATCACCTCACACTTTTCCGCATTAAACTCCATTTGCCACCGGTCAGCCCAGCTCTGCAGCTTATCAATGTCTCTCTGCAACCTACAAGACCCTTCGTCACTATCCACAACTGCACTAACATAGTGTTGTCTGCAAACATAACAGCATTGTGATCGCTATCACCAACGTGCTCACCTACTTCCAAGTCTAATATCTATCAAGAGAAGAGTAAGGGGACTCGGGAATCAGTATTCCCTCTGGTACTCAACGGTTCTCTGTATTGCATTGAATGGATCCATGAACCCCTCTGACTCTACAGAGAAAGCGAAAATTTTGTGGACATTTTAAATTCCCCGATCGATATTGTTTGTTTTTTGGTTTTTTACATGTTTAGTTTTGGAACGTTTTGAGTGCTTGTCCGTTGTTATATTTTTAGTTTGTGTAGTTTTTAAGCTCTATGAGACTTTGTTTTTTCTGATCAGTAATTCGAGTTCCTCCTCTCTCAGATGTTGCTACAGTGTGATCTGGATATTGATGTGCTTAAATGGTGTACCTGGAATATTAAGGGGAGCCATTGCCCAGTCAAGAGGAAAAATTTACTTTCTCGTCTTAAAAGAGAGAGGGTGGATGTTGCCCTGTTCCAGGAGATGACAAGGAACAGTTGACATTACAGCAGGGTGGGTTTGATCGGGTTCATTTCTCGTCTTTTAATACTAGGAGTAGGGGAGAAGCCATACTGGATAAGAAAAATCTTCCATTTAAATTACTAGATTGTATTTGAAACTAACGGGAGGATCATAATCCCCAAAGCCTTGAATTATGGTAAATAATCCAATATTTTGAATGGTAATTGAGACCCCCCCAATCCCGCCCCTACACCAACCCCCCCCCCCTCCCCCCCCCCCCCCCCCCCGCCCCACACACACACACACACACACACACCTGCACCCGGCACACCCTCTTAAAATCCTGGTAGATGCATGATCCAAATTCAGTTATCTTGCAACATGGCACATTATCGGATAAGGAGATTTCAACTGCCTTATGGACCCCATGGTTGACAGAATGTCCAAAGGTCCCCCAATACTCTCGTTATAATGCAAGCAATTAGTTAATTTGTGTGCAGAACTAGAGCTGGTGGATGTCTGGAGGCAGGTCTATCTCACAAGTCGGGATTGTATTTTCTGTTGTGGTTGTGTTCGCCGAGCTGGAAATTTGTCTTGCAAACCTTTCGTCCTTGTCTAGGTGACATCATCAGTGCTTGGGAGCTTCCTGTGAAGCGCTTCTGTGATGTTTCCTCCGGCATCACAGAAGCGCTTCACAGGAAGCTCCCAAGCACTGATGATGTCACCTAGACAGGGACGAAACTTTTGCAAGACAAATTTCCAGCTCGGCGAACAGAACCACAACAACGAGCACCCGAGCTACAAATCTTCTCACAAACTTTGAATTTTATTTTCTCCTTTAACCCGCAGAAATGCCACACAAGGATTGATCTCTTCCACATCCCTGCATCAATCTTAGATTTGGTGGCATCCTGCACAATTGGGAATATTAGCATTTCTGACCATACTTATTGATTAACATTAAGTGCAATATGACAGATTTGAGATACTGGCGGATGTATCCCTTTATTCTTAAGGTTAGTTAGATCATTGAGTATTTCTCTAATGAATTCAGATCTTTCTTAGCTATTAATTCAGATTTAACCAGTAAGCCATCCATTCTATGGGAAATTGTTCAGGCTTATGCCAGGGCAATAATTATTCCTTAGGATGCGGCAGAAGCTGGAGCAGGAACACTGGCTTGAGACACAGCTGAGGGCAGCCGAGAGGGCATACTTTAATTGACCCACAGTGGCTAAGCTGCAGAGCATCACAATTCTTCGGTCTACAGTGAATTCCACGCTCACACAGACAGCCAAGAAGGTACTTACTTTTGCAAATAAAAGGGTGTTTGGACATAGTGATAAGCCAGACAAGTATTTAGCCTATCTTGCCAGGAAATCGAGCGCCCCTCTCCAGCCATTACCTCAATTAGGGAAGGTACTGAGATTCTTACCTTCGAATCGAAAAAGATTAATGCAGCCTGTCAGAGATTTTTCTCAGAATTATTTCAGCCTGAACATTTTGAGGATAGTTGGATTAAGATGGAGTCATTTTTCAAGAATCTGGGTCTTCCAGGAGTAACCCCTGAATAAGTGTTGTGTCTTAATGCACAATTGTCAGCGCAGGAGGGTGTGAAGCAGCTTCAGAATGTAAAGGCGCACTATCCTAACGGATTTCCGAGTGAATTTTTAAAATAATTTATAAAGCTATTGTCAGGGTTGATGTATAACACGTTCCACCAAACATACAATCACTAACACCTCCCTCAATCCTTAAGAGAGGCTCATATCTCTCTGATGCTGAAGAAAGGAAGACCCTGGAGGATTGTGCTTCTTACACGCCAATCTCACTTTTAAATGTTTGTCTCAAAAACCTGTCTGAGATCCGTGCATTTAGGCTGGATACTTTGCTGCCTTCCGCTGTCAAAGAAGACCAAACAGGCTTTATAAAGGGCCACAGATCTTCCTACACTGTTAAGAGGTTACACAATATGATCCAAGAGTGTCAACAACAATCTGTCCAGGGATTATTGATTCCTTTAGATGAGCGAAGGCACTTGATTGGGTTGAGTGGCTGGATCTCTCTTCTGTACATTAGAACGGTTTGGCCTACGCAAATTCTTTATCAAGTGGGTGAGGGTCCTTTACCGTGATCCTCTGGCTGCGGTTCTCACAAATGGTGTGCCAACCAGTAACATTAATATTTCTCCAGGCAGCCGACAAGTTTGACACGTTTTGCCATTGTTGTTTACTTTGGTGATTGAGCCACTTGAGGAGGCCATCTGTCGGGATGCCATCGTATCTGACCCAGAAGTGGGATAGACATCACGTAACATTACATTGTATGCAGATGAGGGTCTTTTTTTGTCAAATCCCGCAATTTCGGTAGTTCATGTGATACAATGCATTAATTCGCTTGTTGCCTTTCTGGGTGATAAGATTAATTTTACAAAGTTGGAGGCCATACCAATGGGAGGTCTTAGGGAAATACCTGATACTGAGGGCAAATCCTGGTTTCCTTTTAAATGGACGCGAGGGTGGTTTCCCTATTTCAGTATATTCATTCCATCTGTCTTTGATCATTTATTTAACGTGAACTGTGTCCATTTGTTTAAAAAAATTAAACAAGACCTTCAAAGATGGGAGGCATTTCCAATATCCTGGCTAGGTCGGATAGCTGTTATTAAAATGAATGTCCTTCCTCATTTCCTAGCACCCGTGCGAATGCTTAGGATACTTAGGAAACATAATGGCGGGTTTAGCTCTTTTATTTGGTACCACACGTGATTCTTTATCAAGCTAACAAAATTGCAGCTGCCCCACTGATTATTGGGGGTAAATCTCCCCGATTAAAAGCTATTAATTAAGCTCTTTTGTCATCCTATGTTAGTGCCTGGACCGCTGAGGACTCGGCATCAATACGGCTAGACATTGAGCCCTCTCAGATGAAGTGAAACCTTAACAGTCTCCTATTCTTAGATAAAATGACAATATTTATGGAGCATTGTCAAAAACTAATGATTATCAATACTGTTAAAACTTGAAGGACAATGCGTCAGATCGAGGACAATACAGCAAAAACTATGTTTCTTACCCGCTTAATTGGTATACCAGGTTTTCAACCTGGGATAATGGATTCCAGGTTTAAACTGTGGGCAGCAAGGGGGGGTACCTTGTTTGGGTGATTTAGAATGAGTAGAATCCCGACAGTGTGGAAACAGTTCCTTGGGCCCAGCAAGCCCACTTCGATCCTCTGAAGAGTAACCCACCCAGACCCATTCCCCTACCATCCTATATTTACCCTGACTAATATCCCAACTTACAGATCCTGGAACACTATGAGCGATTTAGCAATGGCTAATTCATCTAACCTGCACATGTTTGTGACTGTGGGAGAAAACCTACGCAGACACAGTTGAGAATATACTAACTTCACACAGCCAGTCACCCAAGGCTGGAACCAAACCCGTGACCCTGGTGCTGTGAGTCAGTGCAAACCACTGAGCCATCACGTGTTACTTGAGGGAGAAACAATGATATCATTTGATCAAATAACTGGTAAGTATGGACTACCTAGTAGAGACTTCATTTTTTTTTTCAAATTAGAGATTTGATTAAAAAAAACTTTTAACACACTCTTTCAGATCCGATAGAGAGAAGCGGTTGCTTATTGTTAAGAATACACTCTCTGGCAGCACCCTTTATCATTAGTTGGATAGTGACCCCTCACAAAAGATTGTGCAGCTTCATGACATCTTTGCGAGAGAGTTGGGGATTCAGATCTCTTCGGAGACATGGGAGGATATTTGTGAAAATGCTCAAAGGATTTTGATCGGTAAGAGAAACCATTCCATGCAGTTGTAAATTCTTCATAGGGTCTATCTGACACCAGAGTTTCTCTCAAAATTCGAAGTGGGATAATCTTCAGCATGTCCTAAATGCAGAATGAGTACAAACATTCTTACTCATTGTATGTGGTCCTGCTGCAGGCTTCGTATATATTGGAGCACAGTGTTAGGTGTGGTAGAATGAGTCTTGGGGACCGAATTGGAGATGGACCCGATGTCACTTTCCTGGGCATGCCCAGAGCATCTTCCGCAGATGCATATGTGAAAACAAAATCCTTACTTTCTGGATAGGAAAAATAATCTGTTGTGTTGGATGTCTGAAAACTCCCCGGATCTGTTGGGTCTTTGTGAGCTCATCATGGGAATATCCCTTTGGACTTTCTCACCAGCATGTTGCACCAAAAACAGAGATTAATATAAGTCATAGAGTCATAGAGTCAGAGATGTACAGCATGGAAACAGACTCTTCGGTCCAACCCTTCCATGCCGACCAGATATCCCAAGCCAATCTAGTCCCACCTGCCAGCACCTGGCCCATATCCCTCCAAACCCTTCTTATTCATTCAACCATCTAAATGCCTCTTGAATATTGCACTTGTATCAACCTCCCCGACATCACCTGGCAGTTCAATCCATACACGTACCATTCTCTGTGTGAAATAGTTGCCCGTAGTTCTCTATTATATCTTTCCCCGCTCACCCTAAACCTATATCCTCTCGTTCTGACTCCCCGACCCCAGGGAAAAGACTTTACCTACTTACCCGATCCATGCCCCTCATAATTTTGTAAACCTCGATAATGTCAGCCCTCAGCCTCCGACGCTCCAGGGAAAACAGCCCCAGTCTGTTCAGCCTCTCTCTATAGCTCAAATCCTCCAACACTGGCAACATCCTTGAAATCTTTTCTGAACCCTTTCAAGTTTCACAACATCTTTTCGATAGGAAGGAGACCAGAATTGCACGTAATATTCCAATACTGGCCTAACTAGTGTCCTGTACAGCCGCAACATGATCTTACAACTCCTGCACTCAATATTCTGACCAAAAAAGGAAACACCTTCTACCTATCTACCTGCGACTCCCCTTTCAAGGAGCTATGAACATGAACTGCATGGTCTCTTTGTTCAGCAACACTCCCCGCGACCTTACCATTAAGTGTATAAGTCCTGCTAAGATTTTCTTTTCCAAAATGCACCACCTCGCATTTATCTGAATTAAACTCCTTCTGCCACTTCTCAACCCATTGGCTATTTGGTCAATGTGAGGTGACCCTCTTCGCTCTCCACTACACCTCCAATTTTGGTGTCATCTGCAAACTTACTAATTGTACCTCTTATGCTCACATCCAAATCATTTATGTCAATGACAAAAAGTAGTGGATCCAGCAGCGATCCTTGTTGCACTGCACTTGTCACAGGCCTCCAGTCTGAAAAACAAACCTCCACCACCACTCTCTGTCTTCTACCTTTGAGCCAGTTCTGTCTCCAAATGGCTAGTCCTCCTGTATTCCATGAGATCTAACCATGTCATTCAATCTCCCATGGGGAACCTTATTAAACCCTTACTGAAGTCCATATAGATCACATCTACCCCTCTGCCCTCATCAATTCTCTTTGTTACTTCCTCAAAAACTCAACCAAGTTTGTGAGGCATGATTTCTCACGCACAAAGCCATGTTGACTATCCGTAATCAGTCCTTGCCTTTCCAAATGCATGCACATCCTGTCCCTCACGATTCGCTCCAACAACATGCCCACCACCAACGTCAGGCTCACTGGTCTATAGCTCCCTGGCTTGTCCTTAACACCCTTCTTGTACAATGGCACAACGTTAGCCAACCTCCAGTCTTCCGGCACCTCACCTGTTACTTTCCATATTACAAATATCTCAGCAAAAATCCCAGCAATCATTTCTCTAGCTTCCCACAGAGTTCTAGGGTACACTTGATCAGGTCCTGGGGACTTATCCACCTTTACCCGTTTTAAGGCATCCAGCACTTCCTCCTCTGTAATATCAACATTTTGCAAGGTCTCGCCATCTATTTCCCTACAGTTTATATCTTCCATATACTTTTCCACAGTAAATATTGATGCACAATACTCCTTTAGTATCTCCCCCATACTTCCTGTGCTAGGAAAAATATTATTTTGTGTTGGATGTCTGAACCCCCCCCCCCCCCCCCCCCCCCCCCGGGTCTGTTAGGTGGTTGTAAGCTCGTCATGGAGAATATCCCTTTGGACGTTCTCACCAGTATGGTGCACCAAAAAGCAGAGATTTATATAAGATATGCCAAACGTTTTTGGATTACCGCGATACAGGCTTATCTGCCACTCTAAAAATGTCTTTTATAAAGCCATGACGTTATTGTCTAATGAATCACATATTCAGAATTATGAACGTATGAATGTGTATCAGTTAATGCTCTCGAAGAACGAGAGGTTTCAATTTGTTACGCTGAGCCATATTACTTATTGATTATTTGTTGTTTATTTTTGTTTTTCTTCTGTCCGTTTAGAGACTCTAACTTATTTTGTATATACATGCACGTGGGTGTAATTTTGTTCAGTTATTTGAGTTGTTTTGTTCTTGGTTTAATATAATAATAAAATATATTTTTCAATAAAAAAATTTGCTAAAAAATCAAAATGCTAACATTGCTAGATTAGAGTCCCAAATAACTATCATTAGAGAGACCACTCATGGTGGTTTATGTTGAAGGTCACCACACGGGTGATGGGGTGAGGTTGAGAGAGCATCCCCTTTACGGTAACCTCTGTCAGTGTGGGGAATTGAACCTGCGCTGGTGGCCTCCCTCTGCATCACAAACCAACCATCCAGCCAACTCAGTGGGAGACTGTGTAACTGTTACACACAGAATCAGTCACAGAAAAAGGGCAAGAAAAATTTTAATGTCAAGGAAAAAAGTGTATTTGAGATAAAAATGTTCTCTGCTAGAAATTATGTTTTATAATGAGACAAGTGTTCGGAAGTTGTCCTTGGCTGAATAGAATAAGGTGAGACCAGTTTAATAACCAGAATGACTAATTGTGATTGGATATCGATAACCATAAAATAAGTGCATGTTTTTGATTGGTCTGTGGAAAGCCTGCTGACTGTTGCATGAATTTATAAATCAGATGAAATATATTGTTAGGAGAGTCCGTCCCCATGGGAAATGCCTTATGAACACATGCTCGAAGAAACCCGGGGTATGAAGTGTCTGAGAACCGTCTGCTCGGTGACAGGAACCTGGGGGTTGAATGACTGAAAGTTCCTCTAACATGGAGCTGAGAAAACCATCAGATCACCCCCGAACGTATTGAATGTTGCAGCATATTTGAAGTACTGAATGGATGGATTTTAATTGTTTGTGATGTGAAAAACGCACATCTCTACTCCATCCTCTTACGTGTTACACACTGGGGCACAGCCGTTTTCCTGAAACTGGGAATAAGTTGGAACAATACCTGGAAAATTCCATAATTGACATTCTCCAGAATATGCTATAACTATGTGGGGAGGGTGGGGAATTAGAAAGGCAAGAGAGAAAGAGAGGGAAGGTGCTGCATGCAGTAGTGTAAGTGGTGGAGCATGAGCCTTGTTCGGGGGTCAGTGTTCTAACAGATGTACAGTGAGTGTGAGGGAGCAGAGAAAATATGGTGACCCTTATCTTGACAGAATGGGGAAGTTTATTGATGCTTGTCCTGGTTTGCTGGACATTTCTTCAGACCGCAGATACAGCACTGAGCTGGGTGGTGAGCTCAGACCATTCTCGGTCGGTCTGGTAGTGTGGCCCCCTCTGGCAAGAGTATGGTCCCCTTTGTGCTCGCCCATCCACCAGGACCTCCGGGTTGCTGTCGGCAAACCACGGTGTAATTTCCCCTTCGCTGCCATGCTCGGGGAAAACGTGCAGGACAGCTCCAAACTGAGAGGCGCAAACGTGAGCCCATTGGCCTTTTAAAGATGGCACCAGTGTCAGGGATCACGGAATATCCAGGGGCATCCGGACGACTGTGAGTACCTCCAGTCATGATGGGTGGGAGAATCGGGCTGGCATTGTATGAGAGGGACACTATGGAGTGGGATGGGTAGTTAATGAGATGAGTTTGTTAAGATAGCACCATGAAACCAGCTCGGCCTCGTGCAGACAACCCCTCTGTCACACTCAATGAAAATGTCACTGCGACAGTTTTTTGTTAGATCCAGCCCAGTGAGGCGAAGACTCTGCTGTCCTCACTCCCAGTTACAAAGCTGCAGAACAAATGCTCATCCAAAAGTCTCCATCGCCTGAACTCACAGCAATATCTCTTTCACTCATAATTCTTCGAAATACTGACCCGTGTTGCATGATACTATCGGAATGAATTTATTTCAACATTCTAAACCTGGGAACATATCCTTCCATGACAATTTATCTCAGTTTACCCGCCCCCCTACCCTGTCTCCACCCAAACACACACTGATTTACAGTCATATTGCACGAGACTGCCAGTGTAACTGGCCATTTGGCCCAGCTGGTCCATGGCAACCAAAATGTCCATCCAGACTCACCCCATTTCCCGGCCCTTGTTCTGCATCCCTCTCATCCTTTCCTATCTGTGTATTTGTCCAAATGCCTTTTCAATGTTGTTATTGTACCCACCTCAATCACTTTCACTGACAGCTCAGTCCATATGCGTACTACACTCTATGTTAAAAGGTTACCCCTCAGTTTCGTTTTTACATTTTTTATCCTTTCCAAACATTAATGGATGTCCTCTAGTACTCGATTCACCAACCTTAAGAAAGAAAATTGACATATTCGCCACATGCACGCCTCTCATGATTTTATATGGGCTACACTTCTATAAGAACCCCCTGGATTTCCTACGCTGTAAAGAAATAAGTTCTAACCTGTCCAACTTCTGCCTATAACTTAGAGCCTTTAGCCCAGGAAACATCTTTGGAAATGTGTTCTACATTCTTTCTTGTTCAATAATGTCCTCTCTAGAGCAAGGTGAACAAAACTGAACACAATACTCCAATTGCAGCCTAACCAACATCCTGTACAACTATAACATAACGTCCCACCTAACTTCTATACTCAATGCGCTGATGAAGGCCAATGTGCCAACAGCCTTCTTCACTGTCCTGTGTATCTGCGACTCAAATTTCAGACAACCGTGCACCTGATCTCCAACGGCCTTTTGTTCCACTACATGCCTTAAGGCACTATCATTCGTCATTAAACTCCTACCTGGATTTGACTTTCTTAAATGCAAGACGTCACACTTATCTATATTAAACTCCATTTGCTATTTCTCAGCCCACTTCCCCAGCTGATCAAGATACTGCTGCAATTTCTGATAACGTTCCTCACTGTAAACGATGCCTCCTATTTTAGTGTCATCTGCAAACTTACTAACGTTGCGTTGTGCACTCTGGTCCAAATCATAGATATAGATAACAAACAGCAATGGGCCCAGTACCGACCCCTGAGGCACTCCACTAGCCACAGGCCTCCAGTCCGACAAGCATCCGTCCACAATAGTCATTTGCTTCATAACGTCAAGCCAATTGTGTCGCCAATTTGCCAGTTTACATTGGAGTCCATGTAATCCAACCTTCCAGAGCGGCCTACCATGTGGAAACTTATCCAAGGCCTTACTGAAATCCATATAGACTATGTCCACCACCCTGCCCTCGTCAACCTTCCTGGTCACTTCCTCAAAAACTCTATCAAAATTTGTCGGGCATGATCTGCCAGGCACAAAGCTATGCTGACTGTTCCAAGTCAAACTCTGTCTTCCCAAATGCATGCATATCTTATATCTCAGAACCTTCTCAAGTGGTTTCCGGAAAGAGATGTGAAGCTGACGGGTCTTTGCACGCTTTTCTTTGCAGCCCTTCTGAATAAGGGCACGACGTTTGCTACTGCCCAGTCTTCTGGGTCCTTGCCCCTGAACTATCTTCTCTTGCCTCGTGCAGTGCTCTTAGATATATCTAGTCAGGACCAAGAGATTTATCTGACTCTATGCATTCTAATATGTCCAACAGCACCTCTACTGTGATATGAACTGTACCAAGATATCGCAACTAACCTCCCAAAGATCACAGATCTTCATGTCTTTCGTCATGATAAACACAGAGGGGAAATTGAGGACCTCACCCATCTCTTGAAGGTTTACACATGCATGCCCATTTTGGATTTTAAGGCGTCGTATTCTCTCTCTAGTTGTTCTTTTTCTTTACTACACTGAATTTAGATTCATCCTAAACTGCTCAGCCAAGGCTATCTCATACACCACTTTAGCCCTGTTGATTTCCTTCTTCAGTAAACTCCTGTATCCCCTGTGTACCTCCAGAGATTCCCTTGGTTCCAGCTGCCTGTACCTGAGCGACGCCTCCTTTTTTTCTGGTCAGAACCTCAATATCTCTTGTCATCCAGGGTTCTCTCTTCCAGCCTCACATTCCCTTCACCCTCACAGGAACATATCAACCGTAAACTCGAGATATCTCACTTTTGAAGCCCTCCCACTTTCCCGGCATCCTTTTACCTGGAAACACACTACTCCAATCAAACCCTGCAATCCCCTGCCTAATTCCAACAAAATTCGCCTTGCCCCAATTTAGAACTTGAATCTGTGGACCAATTTTGTTCCGACCATACCTATTTTAATATTAATACAGCTCTGGTCACTTTTCCCAAAATGCTCCCCCACTTTACCTCCGTCACCTATCCATCCCTATTTCCCAACAGTAGGTCCAGTTTGTCCCTTCCCAAGTAGGATACTCTATATATTGCTTGTGGAAACTTTCCTGAACACACGTAGCAAATTACGTTCCATATAAGTTCTTAACCCTCTGGAAGTCGCCGTGTATGTTAGGATAATTAAAATCACCGATTATGACAACCCTATTGCTCCTGCAAGTCTCGCCAGTCTCCCTGAATATTTGTTCTTCTAATTCCCATTGATTATTTGAAGGCGTATAGTACAACCACCATAACATCACCATCCCCCTCCTACTTGTTTGCATCAGTTACAAAATCTCATTGGATATTATCTCAGTTATTTCATCTTTAAATACTAGAGTGACATGCGCCTTAATCAGAACTATTGGTATTTAAATTGTTTCCATTTACATCTCTTCCTTGCAGTGACTCTCACATTCGCAGCACCCCTTGTCAAGGCACAGTGGAGATATGGAGCTGTAAATGAATGGGAGCTGCACATCCTGTCAGTTCCAAAATTGGCTGCAAGTTGCCCCTCACTGAGCTGCGATCTAATACAGTGTTACCGAACAATGCAACAGCCTGGGTTTATATATGAATGGACCAGTGAGGACTGCACATTATATATGAATGAACCAGTGCGGACTGCACAGCTCCCCAAGCTGGACACTTAGCCCAGGATTATAGATCCAGCATTGGTGTGGGCTGCACAGAGTTCCACTCTGGACATAGCTGGGTTGCATTCAGCAGTACACTAGCCGGATCTACACAGTGCTCCATCCTGAAAGTATAATGAATGAGCTGGTTATGTGAGTTGAATTGCGAATGTGAGAGAACTAAACATCTGGTAATACCTTTATTTTGTGTTTTCATTCTTGTGATTGAACTCTTCAAATCCTGACTCATCCGGTTTGACCGATCCCTCTGCATGAGTGATGGTGAGTGTTGTTACAGCATCTGTGTCGGCAACATGACCAAAAAATGGAGCAGAGGTTGCAGAGAGGACAGTCTCCGTAAAATGGAATGAGGGGATCACCATCAGATCAGCCGTGATCTTAGTGAATGTTGGGGCAGGATTGAATGGACCACTAATGCAACTTATCATATATTTCTGTTTGTTCCAAGCAAACTCCCCTTCTCTCCCAGTGTCCCATACTGGTGGGGACTGAATCACCTCCTCCTGTTCCTGTGTAACAGGATCCTCTGGCCTCAGTAGCCTCTAGTTGAGTGACTCCCTCCTGTTCCTGTGTCTCAGTCTCGAACAGTTGAGTTTCCTGTTCCTGTGTCCAGTTTCAAGCAGTTGAATGACTCCCTCCTGATCCCAAGTTTGTGAAAATACATGTCATCCTCCTGCTCCTGAGTAACAGGTTCCAATAGCTCTGTGCTCACCTGCTGTTTCTTTGGAATTGAGGTGAGGGACTGAATGGCCTCTTCACATTCTTTTCAGCTTTTCTTGGCTAAAGGCCTTTCTCCTGTTTTTTGTAAAACACCATCATATTCTGAATGATGTATTTTTGTATTTGACTCTCAGTAATTGAGCAAACAAGCCGACTGGCAGTATTCAGATGCTGAATAGCCTCCTCCTGTTCCAGTGTTATACACTGAAGAGTCAATAGACTCTCAGAGATGTACAGCAAGGAAAAAGATCGTTCGGTCTGGTCATCCATATCAACCAAATATCCTAAATTAATCTCGTCCGCCTTGCCAGCAGGTGGCCCATCTCCCTCTACACACTTCCCATGCATATATCCATCCAAATGCCTTTTAAATGGTGTAACTGTACCTGACTCCACCACCTCTTTTGGCTGTTCAATCCATACACACAGCAGTCTCTGTGTGAAAATGTTGTCCCTCATGTCCCTTTTTAAATCTTTCTCCTCTCACCTTAAACCTTTGTCTTCTAATTTTGGACTCGTCTATCCTGGGAAAAGACATTGACTGTTTGCCTTATCTATGCCCCTCATGATTTTATAAACCTCTTTAAGGTCACCCCTCAGCCTCAACACTTGAAAATAGTCCCAGTCTATTCACACTCTCCCTGCAACTCTAACCCTCTAACACCTGCAATATTCTTTTAAATCTCTACTGCACCCTTTCAAGTTTGACAACGCCTTTCCGACAGCAGGGAGACCAGGATTAAAGGCAATATTACAAAATTGGCCAAACCAATGTCCTGTACATATTTAACATGTCATGCAAATGTTTCGACTCAAAGCACGCACCAATAAAGGGAAGATCACCAAGTGCCTTCTTCACTGCGCTATCTACCTGTGACAGCACTTCCAAGGAACAGAGAACCTGGATCACTAGTCTAGCTTTGCTGCCTCACAGGGCAGCGACCTGGGTTTAATTCCATCCTTGAATAACTGACTGTGTGGAGTTTGTACATTCTCCCCGTGTCTGCGTGAGTTTCCTGCGGGTGCTATGTTTTACTCCGACAGTATAAGGATATACAGGTAAGGGTAGATTGGCCATGCTAATTTGCGCACCGTACCCAGGGTTGTGTTGGGGAGGTGGATTAGCCATGGGAAATGCAGGCTCAGAGGGATAGGGTAGGGGTTTGTCCAGTGGGATACAGTTTAGAGGGACGGTGTGGCTTCCATGGGCCGAAAAGCCTGTTTCCTAACTGTAGGGATTCGATAATTTCTATGGAGTTCTATCATGTCTTGCCTTGATTTGTTTTGCCAAAATGCAACACCGCACATGAAACTAAAATATACTCTATCTGCCACTCCTCGGCTCACCTAAACAAGGTCCCATTATAGTCTGAGAGATCATTCTTCACGGTCGACGAAATTTGTTATTATGTACAAACTTACTGACCATACTTCATATACTCAAATGCAAATGATTTGTATAAGTGACAAAGACGGTGGACCCACTATTGATCTTTGCGGCACGCCACTGGTCATAGGTCTCCAAGTTTAATTAAGAAATTTCCACTGTCATGTCCTGTCTCCAAAATCCAAGAACATTTTGAATCTAAATGCCGAGCTCTCCCTGTATTCCAGGCAGTCTAACCTTGCTAACCAGTCTACCATGTAGAACATTTTGGTTTTCTTACTGAATTCCATAAAGGCAACATCCACTCTCCTGCCTTCATCAATCACCTTCATCACTTCCTCAAAAAATTACACCGAGTCAGTGGACGTGATCTCCAATGTACAAAACCCTCTTCAGTCAATGTCTTTTCAAATGCATACACATCCTTTCCCACAAAATTTCCTCCAACAATTTAGTCACCATTGACGTCAGGCTCAGCGATCTATGGTTACCTTTTTTCCCTTATCTTCTTAAATAATGACACTATGTTAGCAGCCCTTCAGTCTTTTGACACCTCACCTGTGGAAATCAATGATACAAATACATTATCAAAATGCTGAGCAATCTCCTTCCTGACTTCCCACAAACGTTTGGGATTCAACTGATCAGGTCCCAGGGATTTGTTCACCTTTATGTGTTTTAAAATGTCAAACACCTCCTTGTAATATAGACACTTTTCAATGTATCACTATATATTTATTCCTTCTCTCGCTCTTGTAACCTCCTCCTCATTAACTACTGAGGAGAAATGTTTGTTTCGTATCCCTCCAATCTCGTATGGTTCCACACATAGGTAGCCTTACTGACCTTTAAGGGGAGAAAGTGAGGTCTGCAGATGCTGGAGATCAGAGCTGAAAATGTGTTGCTGGAACAGCGCAGCAGGTCAGACAGCATCCAGGGAACAAGAGAATCGACGTTTCGGGCATAAGCCCTTCTTCAGGACTGAAGAAGGGCTTATGCCCGAAACGTCGATTCTCCTGTTCCTTGGATGCTGTCTGACCTACTGCGCTGTTCCAGCAACACATTTTCAGCTCTGACCTTTAAGGGGCCCTGTTCTCTCCCTAGTTAATCTTTTGCCACTGAAGGATTTGTAGAATTTCTTCAATGCCTCGTTAACCCTATTTTTAAAGCCATCTCATGTCCACATTTTTCTGGCCCGATTTCCGCATTGACTATGCACTTGCTGCACTTATACATCTCTCTGGATTTACTTGATCTCAGCTCTGTTTACCTGACCAATGCCTCTTTCCTTACCTTGACCAGAGCATCAATATATCTAGCCATCCAGCACTCCAGGCACCCACCAGCGTTGCCCCTCTCACTAATAGGAACACATTGGCTCTGGACGCTTTGAAATGAGGTTTTGATGGCCTTGCATTTTCTAACCATCCCTTTACCTGTGAATAGCGTATTCCAATTAGCCTTTCACAGGGCTCGCCTAACACTTTCAAAATTGGCCTTGTTCAAAGTTAGAACTTTAATGTTTACATCAAGTCTTCCCTATTCCACAACTAATTTAAAACTAATATTTATGCGTAACAGAACGTTAAAGAAACACTTCCTGCCCCTCTGTAACAGGCTCGAGAGGCTGAATAGGCTCCTCGTGGCTCACTGAAATAGACTGGAAAGGCTGAATGGCCTCCTCCTGTCATTGTGTAACAGACCCGAGACATTAAATGATACAGCAACCCATGGATTATGAACAGCCGTTAAACTGTATCTGATGGAGGTCCATTCCTTCTCAGTTACAGTAACACAACCAACGCAATGCACTCCAGGTGCCCTCTCAGTAATACCTCATACAGCTGCAGCGAAACATCTCTTTGTTTTGAATGATTCTGTTGGCAAAATGTTGTCAAAAATGTATTGCTGGAAAAGCACGAAACATCTATTCTCCTGCTCCTTGGATGTTGCCTGATCCGCTGCGCTTTTCAAGCAGCAAATGTTTCAGCTCTGATCTCCAGCATCTGCAGTCCTCACTTTCTCCTTATTGGCAAAATGTGCCAATGTTCTAGATTTCCACATTTTCAAGTAGCAACAGGCTACTATGGGCTGAATGGCCTTCTCTTATCCCTCTGTAAGAGATCCATAAGGACAGAATTGCTTCGGCCTGTTGCTGAGCAGCAGTCTCAATGCTCTGTCTCAAGATCATGAAAGGATTTGGTAGCAGGACACTTAAAACCAGGAGTACCCTCACATTGGTCAATAAGGAATCTAGAAACTTGCCTACCTGAGTTTTCTTTATGCAACCGATCTGTTATTTTATAACTGTCTCTTTCATAAACAGAGTGGAACATATATAGACCCCTGCAGTGTTCTGTTAATACTCTCATTTCCAAGTTTAAAAAAAGATTTAAAGATTTATGGTCCATCCCTCAGCAACCCTCATCCATTCCATCCAAACTCAGTAAATGTTCTCTTTTGTAGTTATATGAAAAGTGATGTGTGGAACTGGTTAATTGAGCCTGTGTGCTCAGTCGTGATTTGGATTTGCCGGTGTTGGACGGGGATGTACAAAGTTGAAAATCACACAACACCAGGTTATAGTCCAACAAGTTTAATTGGAATCACACAAGCTTTCGGAGCACCGCTCCTTCATCAGGTGATAGTGGAGGACACACTTCTAAGACACAGAATTTATAGCAAAAATTTACAGTGTGATGTAACTGAAATTATATCTTGAAAAATACCTTGATTGTCTGTTGAGTCTTTCATCTGTTCGAATACCATGATAGTTTCACTTCTTTCATGTGTAAATCACAAAACCTTTGTTAAAAAAAACGTTGCATTCTCAGGTTAGCTGTGACAGTGAGTGTTAGCTAGACAAAATATTTGAAGGTGTTATCCCCCATGTTCTCTGTCTATGCAATGATGTGTAGATTGATTCTAATCTGAAAAGTGAGATAACAGAGTTTTACATGAATCCATGCAGTTTTTGAGCTCAGAGTTTTACATAAATTCATGCAGTTTTTGAGCAAAATACAATGTAACTCCGCAAGTACAAATTCATCCCACAAAATATATGTGTGCATGTGGGTCTTTATCGGTTTGTATATGTGTGTCTGTGTCTGTCTGGGTTGGGGGCTTGTGAGTGTGAGAGAGAATGTATATGTGTGTGTAGTGATGTAGAGTGTCTTACGTCTGTGAGGGGGTGCATGTGTGAGTGTGGGAGTGTGTGTGCGTGTCTGGGGTGGGGGTTTTGAGTAACAGTGAGAGAGTGTGTATATGTGTGTGCATGAGTGTAGAGTGGTCTAAGTCTCTGGGAGAGTGCCGTGTGAGTGTGGGAGTGTGCGTGTCTGTAAGGGTGTGTGTGAGTGTCTGTGTACGTGTCTGTGAACATGTGTGTCCGTATGTATGTGTGTGTATAGGAGTGCCTGTGTGTGTGTGTGTGTAGTGCAATGGTGGTCACCTGTAATGTGACATGAACCCAAGGTCCCGGTTGAGGTCCTCCCTATGTGTATGCAAATTCGCTATCAGCCTCTGCTCGGCCACTTTTCGCTGCTGCCTGTGCTGAAGTCCGCCTTGGAGAATGGTCACCAGAAAGTCCGAGGTTGAAGATCCTGTACCACTGAAGTGTTCCCCAACTGGGAGGGAACACTCCTGTCTGTTGATTGTTGTGCGGTGCCCATTCATCTGTTGTCGTAGCCTTTGCTCGGTTACCCAGTGTTTGTTTAGTGACTGTGATTAATGTCAATCTCCATGGATTCTAATTATTCCAGTGGAGGGTTTCCATCTTTAAATGCTAAATCGGCGCCGTTCAATGTGTTATCCCATAACATGAGCGGGACCACCACCGACAGCACTGACAGGGATCAGCAGATTTGGAGAGAGGGGGAGGAGAGATCAGAATCTGAGAACATTAGACTGGCATGTTCCAACAATAGACATGAGTTTATCCGATGATGTTTGGTATCTTCCTGCATCTAATTGGTTGTCACTAATATCACGGATCTATTATGCTCTTCTCAATTTTCAATATTTTTATTATCCTTTCCTGGCTATCTTTGGTGTTCCTGGTAAGTGTCACTGTCCAGATTTTGTTTTCTCTTTATAAACCAGTTATGACTGTATTACAGTTCTTGTCACTATTATTTTCCTGTTGAAACTCTTGATCCACATATTCACTCTACAGGCCCCTACTAACTACAACAAGGAATGTGTTCAATTCCTGTCTCCCTCTCTGCTCTGGCAGTGTTACTCATGGGTCTCTATGTTGACCTACTCAGTTTGAGCGGAGAACTACAATTTATTGTATCATTGCCTTTGTTTTTTAAATATTAACAGAATGGAGATCACTCTCCACTGTTCTGGTTACAAACTCCACTTCCTGACACTGGTTGCATCTCATCCCTGACCAATATCTGCGGCTGAAGCAGACAAGTCACAACTGTGGGTGATCCCTTTGACCATGAGCTGATTCCTGACACCATTCCCTGACCATTTCTAACTTGAAATACTCACCACTCCAGAATATATCTCACTGGTTTAGTCCATCTGCTGTTTGACCCTTGAGCAATGAAGTACAGTCTTAAGGAAGCCAATAATGTGCTGTTGACACTCCCGGTTTCAAACCTGCCGAAGCAAATCTGATTCGAACTCACACCAAACTCCCATCCATTTGTCATTCATGTGTATGCCGATGTATGTTGCTATTGTGTCTTTGACATTCTCAAACACATTATCTCATCTGTCCATCAAACTTCTCTCGTTCTCTCTCTGTCTATTAACAAAAACCCTGCTAGTTGTTCTTATTTAAAATAATTTCCTCCATGTGCGTTCCTTCACAAACAATGAGTTTTGCATTCAACTACGCCTATGGCGCACACACACACGCACAGTCCCTCAGTTTCTGGTGAACACACACACACGCAGCAAACCTTCCTATTGTAGACAGTAATCTGATACGAGTATAGTTTGCATATGATAGTAAAGTTTGCAATGCTCTCTATGCTGGGCAGATAGTGCAGTTTACTGAGCAACACACTAGCATGATCTGCACAGCTCTCCATGCTGGGCTGTCATGTTGTCCCAGTTTATATTGTTTTGTGGTATTCTGTGAAGCAGATTCAGAACTTGATGGAAACAACCATTCCAGTTGATCTGAAAATGCCTTTTTTCGATGTTTTCATTCTTGTCATTTTAATCTCAAAGATCTCACTTCTCCAGTTAGTCCCACTGCCCTGTCTTTTTCCCATATTTCCACAACATCTTTTCAGTTAATTAACTGTCTCTTTCTGTCTTTAATGTGAATCTTTCTGTCCCTCTGTATCTTTCCCTGGCTTTAGCTTTTGGTTCCCTAGTGTATCGGGTGTAATCATTGTGAAGCTGAGAAGCAGTGAAATGGTGTGTGTCAGACTGTTGTTCACTTCCCGCTATGTCCCACGTGATGGTCCATGGACAGGGGTGTTTCAGAAATTATGAGACGCATCCTTGTAACTTGGTCTGTACCTGAATTTGTCCCTCTCAGGTGACTTTGCGATCAGTAGCGCGAGGAAGCCCCTAGAGTAAAGGACCAGGCATCTAAATTGTGTGACAATGCTGACACGTTAAAAAAAGTTATTTTCTCCTTTCTTTAAATAAGAGATCTTAAAGGCCAAACTGCCTGCTGAAAATGGCTCAAGTAAATAACTTACGACACTTTTAGGGTTTTTAATAAATAGTAGTAACAACGGCCTAGTAACTTATCTCCAGCTGCTACTCTCTCTCAAACCTGACTTGATGCTGATTCCTCCTGGATTGTAGAACTGTATGCAAGAATGCATGTCTGAATGTTCCTTTTGGCCAAGGAGTATGTTTACGTGATGTTAGTATATTGGAACAGCTCATCTGTAGAAGGTACTGTATCCATTATTCGGTTAAGGTTTCCATAGTTAAATTATTCTAAATTCCTCGTCATTTTGAATGGATTTTCATTAGAGTGTTTAAATACATTGTGTTTTACTTAATGGTGAGTGGTTTGACTAGTAGCATCACATCTGGAACACCCACTTTACATCTACCATTAAAATAAGAAAAGGTTGGCATCGAAGCTACCCTCTTAAACTCGTTTGAGGCAGTCTGGTTGGTCCATATCGCACTGGGAACTCTTGTCTGGTTCTAAATCGATAATACCAAATTGGGTTTAGAATTACAATCCCTACAGTGTGCGAACAGGCCATTCGACCCAACAAGTCCACACCGACCCTCTGAGGAGTAACCTACCCAGACCTTTACCCTATTATTACACATTTACCCCGACAAAGGCACCCAACCCACACATCCCTGAAAACTATGAACAATTTAGCATGACCAATTTACCTGACATGCACATCTTTGGATTGTGGGAGGAAACCAGAGAATCCTGAATAAGCTCCTGCAGACACTGGAGGTTATGCACCGGGAGGCTATTGCGTTCAAAGGTCGAGTATGGTAGCTGTTTGCGCCTTTTGTTCCAGATGTTGAATTCGGTTGGTTTAAACAGTGTTTTGTGTATAAAGATTCTTTCAGTCATTAAGAGTTTTCTGGGTGTGGAGAAGTGAAGTTGGGGGTTTTACAAAAGGTAATGAAGACAAAGCTGTAGGAATTGACCGACAAGCTGGAGTTGGGGTTGTGTTTGTCTGCGAGAAAATGAGAGATAATTACAGCTATAGCTCGGCAATTACATTTGGTGGAACCGCCATGAGACTCTTTGGAAATGGCTAGAATTCAATTTCAAATGAGGCACTTTGAACATGAGAAGAAATTGAAACGGTTTGAATTATGATGAAAAGTAGAAATAAAAGAAAATGAAAAAAAATGAAGAAGAAAGAGAGAAAAGGACAGAAGAAGAGCAGAGAGATTCAACTTAAAAAGTTTGCAGTTAGAGAGGAAAGTTGACATAGAAGGCGGAGATGAAGGTAGACGGTCGGTGGGATGAGGAGAATAGAGAGGTTGAGCAACACTATTGTAACCAATGGTCCAATGGGGTTCTGTTGAAATACATCCAGACATTATCTAAATTTGATGAGAAGGATGGAGAAGCCTTTGGAATTTCATTTGAGAAAGTGATTAAACAAATGCAGTGCTCAGTGACCATGTGAAGTTAGCTGATCCAAACAAAGCTGGTAGGTATTTGCATCCCTATCGGAGGAGGTATCTGGGGATTATGAGGATGTGAAGAAAGCCATCTGAAGTGCATATGAGCTTGTGCCAGAAGCTGACAGACAGCGTTTCAGGAATCTGAAAAAGGGTCCCTGGTAAAACGCACATTGAGTTTGAAAGGACCAAACAAAGTAATTTTGAAAGGTGGTAAGGGTATTAAAAACACAGCAAACCTATGACACTCTTAGAGAGATTCTTATTTTGGAGAAGTTCAATAATTTACTTCCTGCAGTCGTGAGAACTCGCGTGGAAGAGCAGAGAGTAACAATGGCAAGATTAGAAACCGAAATGGCTGATGATGATGATTAAGTTTAGAAATCAAAGTTTGGTTTCTGTGAGAGATTGAGAAGTATGTGCGAGATCTTCTTAAAACATGTACCTGTGAGAGTAAGGTTTATTGGCATAGGCCAGGAGTAGCAGGTAAAGAGATTAGAGCATTAAGACGTACAGAAGTATGTAACTCTTTTATGCTGAGACAGAAGGAGCTATGTCATTCAGAAGGACGATTGGAGAGATGAAAAGTGCTCCATTATGTAACGTGTGGTTGGAGTGTCCAGTGGAAACATCAACAGATTTATTCCACAATGGGGAAGGAGGCCTTGAGCTTGGTGTTGGCGTTACAACATTTCAGCATTTAAATTGCGAATAACACATATGAGACAAATTTTTATCACTGATCGTGACCTCTTCAAGATTTTGGAGACGGTTAGGGAGAAAACTACCAGTCTGTTTCGATTGAGCTTATTATTGCTGCCATTCAATTTGAAATTATACAGTTGACAGGGCGAGAAAACCTCCGTTTTGACACGTTCTGGAGACTTGGATGAAGAAAGACAAAGACATTCTGTGGCAGGAGTAAAATGTCTGAAATCCAAACAAGTTGTGAACATTTGTATGCTCACAGTCAATGTGAAGTAAATGCATTTCAGTCTACTAATAGAAGGCAATTAGGAGGTCTAAAATGAATCCACCTTTGTATATTGATGGATTATTTTATTAAAGATGGAGTTGTGAGAATATCACCACTGTATTTTCTCTTGGTTTTTTTTTAAGAGAGGTTTTAAAGGCAGAGGAGCAGAACTGCTGTCGGAAAACAGACCAAGTACATAACAGAGAAAGCCTTTAGGTTTCATTAAAACGGTCATAACAATGGAAGGGCAGTGGTCAGCTCTCCCAGACCAGGGTTTCTCATTTTGTTTTTAGCTGAAGCATTCAGAAGCTGCTGGAGTTCCCAAAAGGGTTGGAAGTTTTATTACAGGATACCTAGCTGCTTTTCTCTAAGATCTCTGTTGATGTTGTTTCCCCCTGGATTGGAAAACTGCTGTAAGGATCTATATTTGAATATATCTTTGTGCCAAGCGGTGTATACCAAGAAGGTACGGTATCTAATGTTTGTGTAAGTGTTCCAATATATAAGCTATCCCAAAATGTTCTTTCCTTTGATTGTATTTTAACTAAAGCATTTGAATAGATTATATTTTGCTTAATGTTGAGTGGTTTGAGCAGTCACAACATATCTGTAAGGCACACTTCCCATCTATATTCAAAATAAGGAAAGGTTTGTGTCTAAGCGGCCTTCTTAAAACATTCTGGGGGGATCTGGTCTGGTCCACAACATTGGTCCCGAGTGGTTTCTGACTGGCTCCTGTAATTGAAAAGTTAGTGGAGGGGCTGGGGATGGTTTTTCTGGAGGTTGTACTGTGAGCTGCCTCAGACATTCAGGGAGACCTGAGGATTTGTTGACCCAACTCTGTATGGAACATGGGGACTGTAATAACAACATCTGGGTCTGCAACATGAACAACAAATGGAGCAGAGGCTGCAGAGAGGGGAAGCTCTGAAACCACGCAGTGAGTGTGTGTGGGGAAAGGGATCTGCTGTATCCACATTGGGGTTTTCCAGGAACATCTTCCCAAGCTTCACGTAACCCAGGAGCAGAGTGTGAGGGGACCCTGACTGAACAAGGAGCTGGTAACAGAGCGGTGTCACCTCCTTCAACACGACCTGCAGCTTCACACCAGGGGGAGGATGCTGCTGCCAGTGGGGGCACTGTTTTATTCAGCTTCTATGATCCAGAACTTTCCAGGCAGGACTAGGTGACATATCCATCATCTGCCAGTATCTCAACATCAATGTCACCATTCGGTGATATATTTGGTGGATGAGGTAAATAGATTGTTTCTCACACAGCGGGGAGCTGCCGGGTGTATCCAGTACAGTGGGATTCCCGATGGTGTACATAGCACCTGCAGAGTACTCATGTCAATGGGGAGAGGTAGAGGAACGATAGGAGCTCTCTCTCTATTCATGGTACAGTGTACCCATGCACAGTACATCATGTTGGTGAATACCCACTGTCCTGGCAGCAGTCACGGCCTCTTCATTCAGAAGCAGTCAGCCATTCCCATCGTCATCGGGTCTCCACGTGGAAAGAAATGAATATATCTTGGATAAAGGCCGTCCACTTGATGCACGTTTCAAAACACCATTCCCACCACCAATCAACCACATCAAAGTATTCCATGTGTACGGAGAGCAATGGGGTCACTTGGAGTGTCTGGGAGCTGACGATCAGGGATGGAGCAAAACTTCCCATGTCTGAACGGATCTGAGTGAACCCCCCCCCCAGTACACAGTTTCATAAAGTCCTGTAATCTCTCTCCATTTCAGTAACATACTGCCTTCCATTATTCCTGTATATGAAATGACAGGTTATATCATGTTAAATTCTACCTGCCAAACTATTATCTATTGTCTTTATCTCTCTGAATCTATTTGCAGACTCTCCACCCTCTCTCGATAATTTAATCTCTTGCTTATCACAGCGACATAACAATTCTTTGAAGAGGTGACAAGTAGGTTAGACCAGGGAAACCCAGTGGATGTGGTCTATCTAGACTTCCAAAAGGCCTTTGATAAGGCTGCTGAGTAAGGTGAGGGCCCATGGTGTTCGAGGTGAGCTACTGGCATGGATTGAGGATTGGCTGTCTGACAGAAGGCAGAGAGTTGGGATAAAAGGTTCTTTTTCGGAATGGCAGCCAGTGAAGAGCGGTGTCCTGCAGGGTTCAGTGTTGGGGCCGCAGCTGTTCACGTTATATATTAATGATCTGCATGAAGGTACTGGAGGCATTCTAGCGAAGTTTGCCGATGATACGAAGTTAGATGGACAAGCAGGTAGTACTGAAGAAGTGGGTAGGCTGGAGAAGGATCTGGACAGTTTGGGGAGTGGTCCAGGAAATGGCTGATGGAATTCAATGTGAGCAAATGCGAGGTCTTGCACTTTGGAAAAAAGAATACAAGCATGGACTACTTTCTAAACGGTGAGAAATTTCATAAAGCCAAAGTACAAAGGGATCTGGGATTGCTAGTCGAGGATTCTCTAAAGGTAACCATGCAGGTTGAGTCCATGGTTATGAAATCGAATGCAATGTTGTCAATTATCTCAAGAGGGTTGGAATATAAAAGCAGCGATGTGCTACTGAGACTTTATAAAGCTCTAGTTACGCCCCATTTGGAGTACTGTGTCCAGTTTTGGGCTCCACACCTCAGGAAGGACATACTGGCACTGGAGCGTGTCCAGCGGAGATTCACATGGATGATCTCTGGAATGGTAGGTCTAACATACGAGGAACGGCTGAGGATCATGGGATTGTATTCATTGGAGTTTAGAAGGTTAAGGGGAGATCTAATAGAAACCTACAAGATAATACATGGCTTGGAAAGGGTGGACGTTAGGAAATTGTTTCTGTTAGGCGAGGAGACTGGGACCCGTGAGCACAGCCTCAGAATTAGAGGGGGTCAATTCAGAACAGAAATGCAGAGACAATTCTTCAGCCAGAGAGTAGTGGGCCTGTGGAATTCATTGCCGCACAGTGCAGTGGAGGCCGGGATGCTAAATGTCTTCAAGGCAGAGATTGACAAATTCTTGATGTCACAAAAAATTAAGGGCTACGGGGAGAATGCGGGTAAGTGGAGTTGAAATGCCCACCAGCTATGATTAATGACGGAGTGGACTCGATGGGCAGAATGGCCTTACTTCCACTCCTATGTCTTATGGCCTCATGGTCTTATGGACATCACCAAACTCGGCATCTGTATATCTCTTCCATCCTCCTGATCATTAATATAGACTGTAAATAGTTGAGAACCCAGCGCTGGTCACTGTGTGACCCTACTGGTTACGTTCTCTCTAACTGATTTATCCTGAGTGCCTGCTTCCTGTGTGATACCCAGTCCTCCCCCATTCCTGGGCAACACAGTCGAAGGGTTGAATTAGAACAAGGAGCATCTGTGGGGTATCCAACCCCTCAATGAGGCTGATGTCAACGCGGCCTCTGTTCCACTTTCCTGCCATCTCTCCATTCTCAAACTCTAGTCTCTTGTTGTAGATTGTGCCACATGAAAAAAATCCACTCTACATCTCACTTTCAATTACTTTTAGCATTTTACAGACCGCAATGAGATCTCCTTTCATTGTTATAAACTCGAGAGTATAGGCCAAAACTGCTCAATTACTCTTCATAAGACAAACACATCAAATAAGGAATCAATCTAATGAAGGTCTTCTGAATGGCCTCCAATGGAAAACCTCATTCTGCAGGACACACAAACTGTACTCCAGTTGCAGCCTCACTAATGCCTTGCATAGCTACACCAACACTCCCTACCTTTCTACTCTATCCTTTTATAAATAAACACTGAAATTATTCTTGCATTTCTCATTACTTTCAGTACCTGCAGGCAGGTTTTCTGTGATATACCCCGATCCCTCTGCAAATAAGCACTTTGAACTTTCTCTCCATCTAGATAATAATTTGACTTTCTATTATCCTGGCCAACTTGAATAGCCCTATATTTGTTCACTTTAATTTTCCTTGCTAAATGTTGGCCCATTCTCCCAACCTATCCATATGTTTTAAAATCTCTGACATCATCACTCCGAAGTGATTTCCCACCGATGTTAGTGTCATCTGAAAATGTGGCATCTTATTTTCTCTCACATCAACCGAGTACAGTAATGCTATCGATTGCAAATGCTTGAGGCATGAGTATTGAAATCAATGGCACAAACTGCATTTGCCAAAAGAAAATGACACATTTATTGCATCTGACTCCATTTTGTTGGTTAACCAATCCTCCATCCAAGCTAAGAAATTACTCCTAACCCCATGTTGTCTGACCTTACCACTTACTCTTTGGAGAAGCGACATATCCAATGCCTTCAGGAAGACCAGATATGTTCCATCTCCAGGATTCCCACTATCCACCTTGTTTGTGACATCTTCAAATAACTCAATCAAACAATTCAAACACGATTTAGCCTTCGTAAAACCATGTTGACTCTGACGAATTGTGGTTTGAGTTTGCAAATGTCCTGAACAATGGACTCTAAAAATTTGCTTTAAATTACAATAGTTTATTGTTACACTTTACTCCCTAATGTATGCCATTATTACAAGCTCTTCCCTTTTGAAAACCTTTACGTTTTCTTTGAATTCCTGTTTAATGGTCACACGGCATTAAGAGATCTGCTCCAATTGCTGAGTAAGAGCCATGTGTGGCTGAATGGACTCATCATCCTGCTGGTGTACAAACTTGATGGGCTGACGTCTTTCTGGTGTTCCCATTTTGCCATCTCCAAGGCCAGAATGACCTCCTCCTGTTGATGCTTTAGATGATTGGGAGATTATGGAATCTTCCTGTTGCTATGTAACATTTTGAGGGGCTGATGGGTCTTCTCATACTTCTCCATAACAGGTGGAAATACTGAACGGTTTCCTCATGTATCCCGGAGATGGGACCGAGGGACTGATTGGTCTTCTCTTGTTCCCATACAACAGACACGTGTCTAAATTACCTCTTCCTTTCTCATGAAAGAAGTCTGAGATAGTTTTTATCCTATCCAATTACCTTGCAATAGGCTCGGTGGATCTGAATGGCCTTCTGTTATCCCAGTGTAACAATCTCCAGTCACTGTGTGACCTCATCCAGTTCCTATGTTACAGACTTGAGGAGGCTGAATGGACTGATCCTGTTGCTGTTTAACAGGATACTGGTGCAGCATGGCCTACTGTTATAGGCTCGAGTGGCTGATTGGCGTCCTTCTGTAAATGTATAGGGGTTGAATAGCCTCGTTCTGTTTTGGTGTAACAGGTTCGAAGGCCTGAATATCCTCCTGTTGTTCTTGTGTAACAGGCTGGTGAACAGAATGGATTCCTCCATTATCTGTGTAATTCACTTCACTTGTTAACTCCTTCTGTCAGCTATGTTCAAATAAGATCATCTTTAATTTTTGTAAACTCCAATGGCTACTGGGTCAACCTGATCATCCTTTTGTTCTAAGCTAGCATCTTCATTGCAGGAATCAGTTGAGGGAACCATCTCTGAGCTGCTTCCAATATAACAACATCCTTTCTTCATTGAAGACATTAAATCTGTACACACTACTCCAGATGTGATCTCACTAAGACTCTGTACAGCAGCAACAACACTTTACCAGCATGCTGTAAAGTTCCCACCAGGTTGGAGCTGTCTCAGCTCTCTGGGCGAATACAGAGCATTATTGGAAGATCATTGTCCTTCTTTACTCCATCAGCATAACGGAAGATCTGGAGAAGTTAAAGTTGGAGAAGATCATAAATGATGTGAGAGATGTCTATCATTAATCTCCCCAGAGCACACGTCGCTCAGATTCCACAGAATCTAGTAAGGTGGAGCGCAAAAACAGCATGGAGGAGCAAACAATGATGGGAGTTATATATCAAAGTGAAAACTGCAATACAAATACTGGACGTGTTATAAAACAGGAAATGGGATATTTACATTTGTGGGTACTTCAGTAATAATGTACTGTTTAAATTAGATCTAAACTGTGTTAACCCAATTGAATGCTAATGCTGGGAAAAATGGATTTCATGACCACGTGTGAGATGGTTTACATTAACATTATGTCGGGAAGCGCGGGCGGCACGGTGGCACAGTGGTTAGCACTGCTGCCTCACAGCGCCAGAGACCCGGGTTCAATTC
The DNA here is from genome assembly GCF_037043375.1 of Chiloscyllium plagiosum. Taxonomy (NCBI): domain Eukaryota; kingdom Metazoa; phylum Chordata; class Chondrichthyes; order Orectolobiformes; family Hemiscylliidae; genus Chiloscyllium; species Chiloscyllium plagiosum. Next base: position 101,036,953 of record NW_028270167.1, on the reverse strand, counting down.
CCGACTCAGGCGACTGACTGTGTGGAGTTTGCACGTTCTCCCCGTGTCTGCGTGGGTTTCCTGGGTGCTCCGGTTTCCTCCCACAGTCCAAAGATGTGCAGGTCAGGTGAATTGGCCATGCTAAAAATTGCCCGTAGTGTTAGGTAAGGGGTAAATGTAGGGGTATGGGTGGGTTGCGCTTCGGCGGGGCGGTGTGGACTTGTTGGGCCGAAGGGCCTGTTTCCACACTGTAAGTAATCTAATCGAGATCAGGTTATTTAGGAATTGGTGTTGAGTGATCAGAAGACCTAATTGAAAATTTTGCTATAAAGGACCTTTTGGGAACAGTGAAGGTGTGAGGAGAAAGTGGGGGCTACAGATGCTGGAGATCAGAGTCGAAGAGTGCGATGCTGGAAAAGCACAGTCAGGCAGCATACTAAGGGCACATAAACCGATGTTTTGGGAATAAACCCTTCATCAGGAATGAAGCTTATGGGACAAGGGGGCTGAGAGATAAATGAGAATGGGGTGCAGCGGAGGTAGGTAGCTGGGAATGCGGTAGGTAGATGAAGGTGGAGTTGAAAGTGATAGGTGATGAAGGGAAACAGAACTCTTCATCTACTGCATCCATTAAACCCAATGTGATCTTCTCTACATTGGCGAGGCAGGAGGTCAACTTGTGGATCATTTCAGAGAATATCTCTGGGACAGCCACATTGAACAACTCCATCGCCTTGTGGCTGAGCACTTTAACTCCCCTTCCCACTCTGCCAAGGACATGAGGGTCCTAGACCTGCTCCATCGCCAAACCGGAGCCACCAGAAGCCTGGAGGAAGAAATCCTCATCTTCTGCCTTGGGACCCTCCAACCACAGTGGATCATAGTGGATCTCCCCATTTCCCCATTTCCCCTAATCCCATTTTATCCCACTCCAAACTTCCAAGTCAGCACCGCCCTTTTGAACGTTCCTATGTGTCCACCTTCCTTCCAATCAATCTGGTCCACCCTCCTCTCTGACTATCTCTTTCAAATCCACCTTTATCCTCCTATTAGATTAAAGGAGCAGCTTAGAAAAATGCCAAGTGTTGTAGTAAGTCAGTGGATTCAGAGAGATGTAGGACCCAACAAAGGATGACCAAGAAACTGAGAAGAAAATCAAAAAGAGAAAAAGCATGCAAACCAAAGAAAAAGATAAAGACTGCTAAAAGGCATCTATCAATGTATGAAAATAATAATAAAAACAAGGTCAAATGTGGAACAGTTGGTGCGCGTTCAGGATAATATATTGCAGAGAACAGAGAAATAGCAGGGAAAAGAAACAGTTTCTTTGTGTCTATCTTCATGGAAGAATGTCCAGAAATTCTTCCAGAAATACCAAGTGACATGGGACTTGTGTAAGTAAAGTCTAAGATCATTCTTATCAATGTTGGGGTCATCTTTGTAAAGAAAGCTGGATTGAGTATTTATAAATCTGACAGACTAGATAAACTTCATACAAGAATTTCAGGGGAAGCAGCAATAGACATGTTGATTGCAACGCGGATTTTCACTTTATTTTCCGACACATTCCCGAAAGGTATTTAGCCAATCTTGACAAGGCAAAGGTTATAAATATTATCCAACAGTTTAAGAAAGGATGAAGATGGAGAGTGGAGAACTACAGACCAGTAGCTTATTATCCGCAGTCGGGTGTCTGTTGGACTCGATTACAAGGAATATGCTACTAGATATATAGAATGTAATAATATAACTGGGGAGTATGGTAATGTATCGATGAAAGGAAAACCAGAAGTGGAAAACGTTGTTTTCAATGGTTTGAAGATTATTATTGTGGACATAGGCAAAGAAGAACCATTGGTAACGTATAGTTGGATATTCATGAGCTTTTTATAAAGGACTCACAAGGTAAGCTCGTGAGAAAAGTTAAAGCAAGAGGTATTGAGAAGAACATATGCAAATGGGAAAGTAGAAATTAGGTTTACATTCATGTGAATGTAATTGGAATATAGAGGATGTAGTGCACCAGTTGAATCGAGTGTTCATGAGACTACACTTAGTGTATTGTGTATCGTTCAGAGTCCCAATCTAAGAAAGAATGTACTGACTACAGAGGAACTGCAAATGGTATCATCCAGAATAATCCCTAAAATGGCAAGATTGTCTGATGTGGAAACTCAGCCTGTGATCTCGAGTTTCAAAACATGAGAGGTGATTGCAGTGAATCTTAGAAACATAGGGGGGACTGAATAACAGAGGGACATGGAGAAAGACATGTCGGCGAGATCAGGGAGAATCCCACGATATTCTATACGGACAAGTAGAACAGAATAATCAGCAGTTAGTGTCCATTAGGAAACAAAGTGGAGGGAGGGAGGGAGAGAGAGAGAGGGGGATAAAGAGCGGGAGGGAGAGAGAGAGAGAGCGAGGGGATAGAGAGCGGGAGAGAGAGAGGGAGAGAGAGAGAGAGAGCACGGAGGGGTGGGAAGGTGTTACACAGTGAGTGTGAGGGAGCAGAGCGAACATGGTGAGCCTTATCCTGACAGAACGGGGAAGGTTATTGATGCTTGTTCTGTTTTGCTGGGCATTTCTTCAGACGGCAGATACTGCACTGAGCTGGGTGGTGAGCTCAGACCATGCTCGGTGGGTCTGGTGGTGTGGCCCCCTCTGGGAAGAGAATGGTCCCCCTCTGTACCAGCCCAGCCACCAAGGCCTCCGTGCCCCTGTCGACAAACTGTGGTGTAATTACCCTTTATCTGTCATGCTCGGGAAAAATGTGCAGGGCAGCTCCAAACTGAGAAAGATCAACCACAAGGCCCTTGGCCTTTTAAAGATGGCACCAGTGTCAGGGACCAAGGAATATCCAGGGGCATCGGGGCGATAGTGTGTACCTCCAGCCATGATGGGTGGAAGAATCGGGCTGGTATTGAATGAGTCGGACACCATGGGGTGGGGTGGGTCGTTAATGAGGTGAGTTTGATACGTTAGCACCAGGAAACTAGCTCAGCCTCGTGCAGACAACCCCTCTGTCACACGCAATGCAAATGGCACTGAGACAGTTTTTTGTTTGATTCAGCCCAGTGAGTCATAGATTCTGTTGAAACCACTCCCATTTACAAAGCTGTAGAACAAATGCTCAAATATCCCATTTTCCCATCTTTCCTGGGAAGACTGGCTCATGTTACAGGATGCTATCGAAGTGTCCACACTTCAGAATTCTGAAACCTGGGAATACATCCTTACATGGCACTGTCTATCAGTATCCACCATCTCTGTCTATTTCACAAATTCCTTACATGTGACGGTAGTTAAACTGATTCCACCGCCATCTCTCTCTGTGACAGTGATGTTCACAACCACAGAACCCCCTTGTCGGGGCACAATGCATATATGGAGAGGTAAAGGGCTGGGAGCTGTACATCCTGTCACTTCCAGCACAGGATGCAAGAATACCCACGATGGGCAACGATCTAAGACAGTGGTCCCGAGCAATGCACTGGGGTGGGGTACATAGTCCTACAGGCAGGGAGGGTGACTGCTCCTGGTTTACAGATCAATGCACTGGGGTGGTGTACACGGTCCTACATACTGGTTTGGGGAACTGCTCCTGATTTACAGATCAATGCACTGGGGTGGTGTACACGGTCCTACATACTGGTTTGGGGAACTGCTCCTGATTTACAGATCAATGCACTGGGGTGGTGTACACGGTCCTACATACTGGGTGGGGAACTGCTCCTGATTTACAGATCAAAACACTGGGGTGGTGTACAAAGTCCAACATGCTGCGAGGGTAACTGCTCCTGGTTTACAGATCAATGCACTGGGGTGGTATACAAAGTCCGACACGCTGGAAGGGTAACTGCTCCTGGTTTACAGATCAATTCACTAGGGTGGTGTACACAGTCCTACATACTGGGTGGGGAACTGCTCTTGATTTACAAATCAATGCACTGGGGTGGGGTAGACAGTCCTACATGCTGGGATGGTATCTGCTCCTGGTTTACAGATCAATGCACTGGGGTGGGGTACGCAGTCCTACATGCTGGGTGGAATAACAACTCCTGGTTTACAGATCAATGCACAGGCGTGGTGTACACAGTCCTACATTCTGGGAAGGCAACTGATCTTGGTTTACAGATCAATGCAGTGGTGTGGTGTACACAGTCCTACATGCGGGGAGGGTAACTGCTCCTGGATTTCAGATCAATGCACTGGGGTGGTGTACACAGTCCTACATGCTGGGATGGGATCTGCTCCTGGTTTACAGATCAATGCACTGTGGTGGGGTACACAGTCCTCCATGCAGGGCGGGTAACTGCTCCTGGTTTACAGATCAATGCACTGGGGTGGGGTACACAGTCCTACAAGCTGGGAGGGGAACTGCTCCTGGTTTATAAATCAATGCACTGTGGTGGCCTACATAGTCCTACAAGCTGGGAGGGTAACTGCTCCTGGTTTTCAGATCAATGCACTGGTGTGTTGTCTACAGTCTTACATGCTGCGAGGGTAACTGCTCCTAGTTTACAGATCAACGCACTGGGGCGGTGTACACAGTCTTACATGCTGGGAGGGTAACTGCTCACGGTTTACAGATCAACGCACTGGGGTGGTGTACACAATCCTACATGCTGTGTGGGTAACTGCTTTTGGTCTACAGATTAATGCAATGGGGTGCTGTACACAGTCCTACATGCTGGGTGGGGAACTGCTCCTGATTTACAGATCAAAACACTGGGGTGGTGTACAAAGTCCTACATGCTAGGAGGGTAACTGCTCCTGGTTTACAGATCAATGCACTGTGTTGGTGTACTCAGTCCTACATGCTGGGACGGTAACTGCTCCTGGTTTACAGAACAATGCACTGGGGTGGGGTACACAGTCCTACAATCTGGAAGGGTAACTGTTCCTGGTTTACAGATCAATGCACTGGGGCGGTGTACACAGTCCTCCATGCTGGGGGATAACTGCTCCTGGTTTACAGATCATTGCACTGGGTTGGTGTACACAGTCCTAGACGGTAGAAGGGTAAATGCTCCAGGTGCGCAGATCAAAGCAGTGGGGTAGGGAACACGGTCCTACATGCGGGTGGCTAACTGCTCCTGGCTTAGAGATCAATGCACTGGGGTGGTGTACACAGTCCTACATGTTGGGAGGGAAACTCTTCCTGGTTTACAGGTCATTCCACTGTGGTAATGTATGCAGACCCACATGCTGGGAGGGTAAATGCTACTGTTTTTCAGATCAATGCCCTCAGGGTGTGGTACACTGTCCAACATGCTCGGAAGGTAACTGTTCCTGGTTTACAGATCAATGCACTCGGGTGGTGTACACAGTCCTTCATGCTGGGAGGGTAACTGTTCCTGGTTGACAGATCAATGCACTGGGGTTGTGTACACAGTCCTACGTGCTGGGAGGGTAACTGCTCCTGGTTTACAGATCAATGCACTGGGGTGGTGTATACGTTCCTATATGCTGGGATTGTAACTGCTCCTGGTTTATAGAGCATTGCACTTGGGTAGTGTATGCCGACCTAAATGCAGGGAGGGTGACTGCTCCTGGTTGACAGATCAATGCACTGGGGTGGAGTACACAGTCCTACATACTGGGTGGGGAACTGCTCTGATTTACAGATCAAAACACTGGGGTGGTGTACACAGTCCTACATGCTGGGATGGGATCTGCTCCTGGTTTACTGATCAATGCACTGGGGTGGTGTACACAGTCCTACATGCTGGGAGGGTAACTGCTCCTGTTTACAGATCAATGCACTGGGGTGGTATACACAGTCTGACATGATGGGAGGTTAACTGCTCCTGGTTTACAGATCAATGAACTGGGGTTGTATACACAGTCCTACATACTGGGTTGGGAACTGCTCCTGATTTACAGATCAATGCATTGGGGTGGGTTACACAGTCCTACATGCTGGGCTGGTATTTGCTCCTGGTTTACAGATCAATGCACTGGGGTGGGGTACAGTCCTACCTGCTGGGTGGAATAACTGCTCTTGGATTACAGATCAATGCAGTGGGGTGAGGTACACAGTCCTACATGCTGGGTGGGTAACTGCTCCTGGCTTAGCGATCAATGCAGTGGGGTGAGATACACAGTCCTACATGCTGGGATGGTAACTGCTCCTGGTTTACAGGTCAATGCACTGGGGTTGTGTACATTGTCCTACGTGCTGGGAGGGTAACTGCTTCTGGTTTTCAGATCAGTGCACCTGGGTGTTGTACATAGTCCTTCAAGCTGGGAGGTTAACTGTTCCTGGTTTACAGATCAATGCACTGGGGAGTTGTACACAGTCCCTACATGCTGGGAGGGTAACTGCTCCTGGTTTACAGGTCAGTGCACTGGGGTTGTGTACATTGTCGTACGTGCTGGGAGGATAACTGCTTCTGGTTTACAAATCAATGCACTCGGGTGGTGTATACAGTCCTACATGCTAGGAGGGAAAGTGCTACTGTTTTTCAGATCACTGCACTGTACATAGTCCTTCATGCTGGGAGGGTAACAGTTCCTGGTTTACAGATCAATGCACTGGCGTGGTGTAAACAGTCCTACATGCTGGGAGGGTAACTGCGGCTGGGTTACAGATCAATGCACTGTGATGGTGTACACAGTCCTTCATGCTGGGACACTAACTGCTCCTGGTTTACAGATCAATACACTGGGGAGTTGTACACTGTCCCTACATGCCGGGATGGTAGCTACTCCTGGTTTACAGATCAATGCACTGTGGTGGTGTACACAGTCCTACATGCTGGGAGGGTAACTGTTCCTGGTTTACAGGCCAATGCACTTGGGTGGGGTACACAGTCCTACATGCTTGGATGGTAACTACTCCTGGTTTACAGGTCAATGCACTGGGGTGGTGTACACAGTCCTACATGCTTGGATGGTAACTAATCCTGGTTTACAAATCAATGCAAAGGGGTGGGGTACACAGTCCTTCATGATGGGGGGCTCACTGCTGCTGCTTTACAGATCAATGCCCTGGGGTGTTGTACACCGTCCTTCATGCTGGGAGGGTAACTGTTCCTGGTTTACAGATCAATGCACTGGGGTCGTGTACACAGTCCTACATGCTGGGAGGGTAACTGCTCCTGGATTACAGATCAATGCACTGGGGTGGTGTACACACTCCTACATGATGGTAGGGTAACTGATCCTGGTTTACAGATCAATGCACTGGGGTGAGGTACACAGTCCTACATGCTTGGAAGATATCTGCTGCTGGTTTACAAATCAATGCACTGTGGTGGGGTACACAGTCCTACATGCTGGGTGGAGTAACTGTTCTTAGTTTACAGATCAATGCAGTGGGGTGTTGTGCACAGTACTACATGCGGGGAGTGTATCTCCTGGTTTTAAGATCAATGCACCGCGTTGTTGTACACAGTCCTACAATCTGGAAGGGTAACTGTTCCTGGTTTACAGATCAATGCACTGGGGCGGTGGACAAAGTCCTCCATGCTGGGGGATAACTGCTCCTGGTTTACAGTTCATTGCACTGGGTTCGTGTACACAGTCCTAGACGGTAGGAGGGTAAATGCTCCAGGTGCACAGATCGGTGCATTGGGGTGGGGAACACAGTCATACATTCTTGGTGGGGAACTGTTCCTGGTGTACAAATCAATGCAGAGAGGTAATGTACACAATCCGACATGCTGAGAGGGTAACTGCTGCTCGTTTTCATATCAATGCACTAGGTGTTGTATAAAGCCCTTCAAGCTGGGAGGGTAACTGATCCTGGTTTTCAGATCAATGCACTGGGGTGGTCTACACAGTCCTTCATGCTGGGCAGGTAACTGCTCCTGGTTTACAAATCAATGCAAAGGGGTGGGGTACACAGTCCTTCATGATGGGGGGCTCACTGCTGCTGCTTTACAGATCAATGCCCTGGGGTGTTGTACACAGTCCTTCATGCTGGGAGGGTAACTGCTCCTGGTTTACAGATCAATGCACTGGGGTCGTGTACACAGTCCTACATGCTGGGAGGGTAACTGCTCCTGGATTACAGATCAATGCACTGGGGTGGTGTACACACTCCTACATGATGGTAGGGTAACTGATCCTGGTTTACAGATCAATGCACTGGGGTGGAGTACACAGTCCTACATGCTGGGAGCGTAACTTCTCTTAGTTTACAGATCAATGCAGTGGGATGGTGTATACAGTCCAACAAGCTGGGAGGGTAACTGCTCCTGGTTTACAGATCAATGCACTGGGTTGTGTACACAGTCCTACATGCTGGGATGGTAACTGCTCCTGGATTACAGATCAATGCACTGGGGTGGGGTACACAGTCCTACATGCTTGGAAGATATCTGCTGCTGGTTTACAAATCAATGCACTGTGGTGGGGTACACAGTCCTACATGCTGGGTGGAGTAACTGCTCCTAGTTCACAGATCAATGCACTGGGGTGGTGTGCACAGTCCTACACGCGGGGAGGGTGTAACTTCCCCTGGTTAACAGAGCAATGCACTGGGGTGGGGTACACAGTCCTACATGCTGGGAGTGTATCTCCTTCTGGTTTTAAGATCAATGCACTGCGTTGTTGTACACAGTCCTACATGTTGGGAGGGTAACTGCTCCTGGTTTACAGATCAATGCACTGGGGTGGTGTACACAGTCCTACATGCTGGGCGGGTAACTGCTCCTGGTTTACATATCAATGCACTGTTATGGGGTACATAGTCCGACATGCTGGGAGGGTAACTATTCCAGGTTGACAGCACAAAGCACTGGGGTGGTGTACACATTCCTCCAACCTGGGGGATAACTGCTCCTGGTTTACAGTTCATTGCACTGGGTTGGTGTACACAGTCCTAGACTGTAGGAGGGTAAATGCTCCTGGGTTACAGATCAATGCTCTGGGGTGGTGTACACTGTCCAACGTGCTGCGAGGGTAACTGCTCCTGGTTTAAATATCAATGCAATGTGGTGTGGTACACAGTCCTACATGCTGGGAGGTTACCTATTCCTGACTTACAGATCAATGCACTATGATGGGGTACACAGTCCTACATGCTTGGAAGGTATTCTCTCCTGTTTTACAAATCAATGCACTGTGGTGGGGTACACAGTCCTACATGCTGGGTGGAGTAACTGCTCCGGGTTTACAGATCAATGCACTGGGGTGGTGTGCACAGTCCTACATGCGGGGTGGGTGTAACTTCCCCTGGTTAACAGATCAATGCACTGGGGTGGGGTACACAGTCCTACATGCTGGGTGGAGTAACTGCTCCTAATTTACAGATCAATGCACTTGGGTGGTGTGCACAGTCCTACATGCGGGGAGGGTAACTGCTCCTGGATTACAGATCAATGCACTGGGGTGGTGTACACAGTCCTACATGCTGGGAGGGTAACTGCTCCTGGTTTACAGATCAATGCACTGTTATGGGGTACATAGTCATACATGCTGGGAGGGTAACTAATCCAGGTTAACAGATCAATGCACTGGGGTGGGGTACACAGTCCTACATTCTGGAAGGGTAACTATTCCTGATTTACAGATCAATGCACTGGGGCGGTGTACACAGTCCTCCATGCTGGTGGATAACTGCTCCTGGTTTACAGTTCATTGCACCGGGTTTGTGTACACAGTCGTAGACGGTAGGAGGGTAAATGCTCCAGGTGCACAGATCAGTGCATTGGGGTGAGGAACACAGTCCTACATTCTTGGTGGGGAACTGTTCCTGGTTTACAGCTCAATGCACTGGAATGTTGTACACATTCCTACATGCTCGGGGGGGGGGGGGGGGAACTGTTCCTGGGTTACAGATCAATGCAGAGACGTAGTGTACACAATCCGACATGCTGTGAGGGTAACTGCTGCTCGTTTTCAGATCAATGCACTGGGGTGTTGTATAAAGCCCTTCAAGCTGGGAGGGTAACTCCTCCTGGTTTTCAGATCAATGCACGAGGGTGGTCTACACAGTCCTTCATGCTGGGAGAGTAACTGCTCCTGGTTTACAGATATTTGCAATGGGGTAGTGTATGAAGACCTACATGCGGGGAGGGCAAGTGCTACTGTTTTTCAGATCACTGCACCTGGTGTTGTACATAGTCCTTCATGCTGGGAGGGTAACTGTTCCTGGTTTACAGATCAATGCACTGGGGTCGTGTACATAGTCCTACATGCTGGGAGGGTAGCTGCTGCTGGGTTAAAGATCAACGCACTGTGATGGTGTACACAGTCCTTCATGATGGGAGGGTAGCTGCACCTGGTTTACAGATCAATGCACTGGGGTGGTGTACACTGTCCTACACGCTGGGAGGGTAACTGCTCCTGGTTTACAGATCAATGCACTGGGGTGGTGTACACTGTCCTACACGCTGGGAGGGTAACTGCTTCTGGATTACAGATCAATGCACTGGGATGTGTACACAGTCCTACATGGTGGGAGGGTAACTGCTCCTGGTTTACAGATCAATGCACTGGGGTGGTGTACACTGTCCTACATGCTGGGAGGGTAACTGCTCCTGGTTTACAGATCAATGCACTGGGTTGTGTACACAGTCCTACATGGTGGGAGGGTAACTGCTCCTGGGTTACAGATCAATGTACTGGGGTGGTGTACACAGTCCTACATGGTGGGAGGGTAACTGCTCCTGGATTACAGATCAATGCACTGGGGTGGGGTACACAGTCCTACATGCTTGGAAGATATCTGCTGCTGGTTTACAAATCAATGCACTGTGGTGGGGTACACAGTCCTACATGCTGGGTGGAGTAACTGCTCCTAGTTTACAGATCAATGCACTGGGGTGGGGTACACAGTCCTACATGCTGGGAGTGTATCTGCTTCTGTTTTTAAGATCAATGCACTGCGTTGTTGTCCACAGTCCTACATGCTGGGAGGGTAACTGCCCCTGATTTACAGATCAATGCACTGGGGTTGTGTACACAGTCCTACATGCTGGGCGGGTAACTGCCCCTGATTTACATATCAATGCACTGGGGTTGTGTACACAGTCCTACATGCTGGGTGGGTAACTGCTCCTGGTTTACAGATCAATGCACTGTTATGGGGTACACAGCCCTACATGCTGGGTGGGTAACTGCTCCTGGTTTACAGATCAATGCACTGTTATGGGGTACATAGTCCTACATGCTGGGAGGGTAACTATTCCAGGTTGACAGATCAATGCACTGGGGTGGTGTACACAGTCCTCCAACCTGGGGGATAACTGCTCCTGGTTTACAGTTCATTGCACTGGGTTGGTGTACATAGTCGTAGACTGTAGGAGGGTAAATGTTCCTGGGTTACAGATCAAGGCTCTGGGGAAGTGAACACAGTGCTACATGCTGGGTAGGGAACTGGTCCTGATTTACAGATCAAAACACTGGGGTGGGGTACACAGGCCGACATGCTGCGAGAGTAACTGCTCCTTTTTTACAGATCAATTCACTGGGGTGGTGTACGCTGTCCTACATGCTGGGAGGGTAACTGTTCCTGGTTGACAGCTCAATGCACTGGGGTGGGCTACACAGTCCTACATGCTGGGGGATAACTGCTCCTGGTTTACAGTTCAATGCACTGGGGTGGGGAATACAGTCCTAGGCGGTAGGAGGGTAAATGCTCCAGGTGCACAGATCAGTGCATTGGGGTGGGGAACACAGTCCTACATTCTGGCAGGTAACTGCTCCTGTTTTTCAGATCAATGCACTGGGGTCGTCTGCACAGTCCTACATGCTGGGAGGGTCACTGCTCCTGGTTTACAGATCAATGCACTGGGGTGGTGTACACAGTCCTACAAACTGGGAGGGGAACTGCTCCTGGTTTACAGATCAATGCACTGGGTTGTGTACACAGTCCTACATGCGGGGAGGGTGTAACTTCCCCTGGTTAACAGATAAATGCACTGGGGTGGGGTACACAGTCCTACATGCTGGGAGTGTATCTGCTTCTGGTTTTAAGATCAATGCACTGCGTTGTTGTGCACAGTGCTACATGCAGGGCGGGTAACTGCTCCTGGTTTATAGATCAATGCACTGGGTTGGTGTACACAGTTCTAGACGGTAGGAGGGTAAATTCCTCCAGATGCACAGATCAGTGCATTGGGGTGGGGAACACAGTCCTACATTCTGGGTAGGTAACTGCTCCAGGGTTACAGATCATTGCACTGGGATGGGGTACACATTCGTACATTCTTGGTGGGGAACTGTTCCTGGTTTACAGATCATTGCACTGGGATGTTGTACACATTCCCACATTCTCGGGCGGTAACTGTTCTTGGTTTACAGATCAATGCAGAGGGTTAGTGTACACAATCCGACATGCTGAGAGGTTAACTGCTGCTGGTTTTCAGATCAATGCACTGGGGTGTTGTATCAAGTCCTTCAAACTGGGAGGGTAACTGTTCCTGGTTGACAGATCAATGCACTGGGGTGCGGGTACACAGTCCTCCATGCTGGGAGGGTAACTGCTCCTGGTTTACAGATCAATGCACTGGGGTGGTGTACTCAGTCCAACATGCTGGGAGGGTAACTGCTGCTGGTTTTCAGATCAATGCACTGGGGTCTTGTATACAGTCCTGCAAGCTGGGAGGGTAACTGCTCATAGGTTACAGATCAATGCACTGGGGTGGTGTACACAGTCCTACATGCTGGGAGGGTAACTGTTCCTGGTTGACAGCTCAATGCACTGGGGTGGGCTACACAGTCCTACATGCTGGGGGTAACTGCTCCTGTTTTACAGTTCAATGCACTGGGTTGGTGTACACAGTCTTAGGCGGTAGGAGGGTAAATGCTCCAGATGCACAGATCAGTGCATTGGGGTTGGGAACACGGTCCTACATTCTGGGGAGGTAACTGCTCCAGGGTTACAGATCATTGCACTGGGGTGGGGTACACAGTCGTACATTCTTGGTGGGGAATTGTTCCTGGTTTACAGATCAATGCAGAGAGGTAATGTACACAATCCGAAATGCTGAGAGGTAACTGCTGCTCGTTTTCAGATCAATGCACTGGGGTGTTGTATAAAGCCCTTCAAGCTGGGAGGGTAACTGCTCCTGGTTTTCAGATCAATGCACTGGGGTAGTCTACACAGTCCTTCATGCTGGGAGAGCAACTGCTCCTGGGTTACAGATCATTGCACTGTGGTAATGTATGCAGACCTACATGCTGGGAGGGTAACTGCTACTGTTTTTCAGATCAATGCCCTGGGGTGTTGTACACAGTCCTTCATGCTGGGAGTGTAACTGTTCCTGGTTTACAGATCAATGCACTCGGGTGGTGTACACAGTCCTACATGCTGGGTGGGTAACTTTTCCTGGTTTACAGATCAATGCACTGGAATGGTACATGCAGTCCGACATGCTGGGAGGGTAACTGTTCCTGGTTTGCAGATCATTGCACTGGGGTAATGTATGAAAACCTACATGCTGGGAGGGGAAGTGCTACTGTTTTTCAGATCACTGCACCTGGGTGTTGTACATCGTCCTTCATGCTGGGAGGGTAACTGTTCCTGGTTTACAGATCAATGCACTGGGGTCGTGTTCACAGTCCTACATGCTGGGAGGGTAGCTGCTACTGGGTTACAGATCAATGCACTGTGATGGTGTACACAGTCCTTCATTCTGGGACGCTAACTACTCCTGGTTTACAGGTCAATGCACTGGGGTGGTGTAAACAGACCCTACACGCTGGGAGGGTAACTGCTCCTGGATTACAGATCAATGCACTGGGGTGCTGTACACACTCCTACATGATGGGAGGGTAACTGCTCCTGGTTTACAGATCAATGCACTGGGTTGTGTACACAGTCCGACATGCTGGGATGGTAACTGCTCCTGGATTACAGATCAATGCACTGGGGTGGGGTACACAGTCCGACATGCTTGGAAGATATCTGCTGCTGGTTTACAAATCAATGCACTGTGGTGGGGTACACAGTCCTACATGGTGGGTGGAGTAACTGCTCCTAATTTACAGTTCAATGCACTGGGGTGGTGTGCACAGTCCTACATGCGGGGAGGGTAACTGCTCCTGGATTACAGATCAATGCACTGGGGTGAAGTACACAGTCCTACATGCTGGGTGGAGTAACTGCTTCTAGTTTACAGATCAATGCACTCGGGTGGTGTGCACAGTCCTACACGCGGGGAGGGTGTAACTTCCCCTGGTTAACAGAGCAATGCACTGGGGTGGGGTACACAGTCCTACATGCTGGGAGTGTATCTATTTCAGGTTTTAAGATCAATGCACTGCGTTGTTGTGCACAGTCCTACATGCAGGGCGGGTAACTGCTCCTGGTTTATAGATCAATGCACTGTTATGGGGTACATAGTCCTACATGCTGGGATGGTAACTATTCCAGGTTGACAGATCAATACACTGGGGTGGTGTAAACAGACCCTACACGCTGGGAGGGTAACTGCTCCTGGATTACAGATCAATGCACTGGGGTGGTGTACACAGTCCGACATGCTGGGCGGGTAACTGCTGCTGGTTTTCAGATCAATGCATTGGGGTGTTGTCGACAGTCCTGCAAGCTGGGAGGTTAACTGCTCATAGGTTAGAGATCAAGGCACTGGGGTGGGGTACACTGTCCATCACGCTGCGAGGGTAACTGCTCCTGGTTTACAGGTCAATGCACAGGGGTGGTGTACACAGGCCTACATGCTGGGAGGGTAACTGCTCCTGATTTACAGATCAAAACACTGGGGTGGTGTACACAGTCCGACATGCTGGGAGGGTAACTGCTCCTGGTTTACAGATCAATGCACGGGGGTGGTGTATACAGTCCTACATGCTGAGGGATAACTGCTCCTGGTTTACAGTTCGATGCACTGGGTTGGGTGTACAGTCCTAGGCGGTAGGAGGGTAAATGCTCCAGGAGTACAGATCAATGCAGTGGGATGGGGAACACAATGCTATATGCTGGGTGGGTAACTGCTTTTGGCTGAGAGATCAATGCACTGGGGTGTGTACACGAACTTACATTATTGGTGGGGAACTGTTCCTGGTTTACAGATCAATGCACTGGGAAGGTGTATGCAGTCCTACATGCAGGGAGGGTAGCTGCTCCTGGTTTACAGGTCAATGCACTGGGATGGTGTACACAGTCCTACATGCTGCGAGGGTAACTGCTCCTGGATTACAGATCAATGCACTGGGGTGGTGTACACAGTCCTACATGCTGGGAGGATGACTGCGTCTGGTTTACAGATCATTGCACTGGGGTAGTGTATGCAGACCTACATGCTGGGAGGGTAAATGCTACTCTTTTTCAGATCACAGCATTGTGGTTTTGTACACAGTCCTTCATACTGGGAGGGTAACTGTTCCTGGTTTATAGATCAATGCATTGTGATGGTGTACACAGTCCTACATGCTGGGTGGGTAGCTGCTGCTGGGTTACAGATCAATGTACTGTGATGGTGTACACAGTCCTACAAGCTGGGACGCGAACTCCTCCTTGTTTACAGATCAATGCACTGGGGTGGTGTACACAGTCCTACATGCTGGGAGGTTAACTGTTCCTGGTTGACAGCTTAATGCACTGGGGTTGGTCTACACAGTCCTACATGCTGGGGGATAACTGCTCCTGGTTTACAGTTCAATGCACTGGGTTGGGGAATACAGTCCTAGGCGGTAGGAGGGTAACTGCTCCTGGTGTACAGATCAATGCACTGGGGTGGTGTACACAGTCCTACATGCTGGGAGGGTGACTGCGCCTGGTTTACAGATCATTGCACTGGGGTAGTGTATGCAGACCTACATGCTGGGAGTGTAAATGCTACTCTTTTTCAGATCACAGCATTGTGGTTTTGTACACAGTCCTTCATGCTGGGAGGGTAAATGTTCCTGGTTTACAGATCAATACACTGGGGTGCTGTACTCAGTCCTACATGCTGGGACGCGAACTCCTCCTTGTTTACAGATCAATGCACTGTGATGGTGTACACAGTCCTACATGCTGGGACGCGAACTCCTCCTTGTTTACAGATCAATGCACTGGGGTGGTGTACACAGTCCTACATGCTGGGAGGGTAACTGTTCCTGGTTGACAGCTTAATGCACTGGGGTTGGTCTACACAGTCCTACATGCTGGGGGATAACTGCTCCTGGTTTACAGTTCAATGCACTGGGTTGGGTATACAGTCCTAGGCGGTAGGAGGGTAAATACTCCAGGAGTACAGATCAATGCAGTGGGATGGGGAACACAGTCCTAAATGCTGGGTGGCTAACTGCTTTTGGCTGAGAGATCAATGCACTGGGGTGGTGTACACCGTCTTACATTATTGGTGGTGAACTGTTCCTGGTTTACAGATCAATGCACTGGGAAGGTGTATGCAGTCCTACATGCTGGGAGGGTAACTGCTCCTGGTTTACAGGTCAATGCACTGGGATGGTGTACATAGTCCTACATACTGCGAGGGTAACTGCTCCTGGTGTACAGGTCAATGCACTGGGGTGGTGTACACAGTCCTACATGCATGGGAGGGTGACTCCGCCTGGTTTACAGATCATTGCACTGGGGTAGTGTATGCAGTCCTACATGCTGGGAGTGTAAATGCTACTCTTTTTCAGATCACAGCACTGTGGTGTTGTACACAGTCCTTCATGCTTGGAGGGTAACTGTTCATGGTTTTCAGATCAATGCACTGGGGTGGTGTACTCAGTCCTACATGCTGGGAGGGTAGCTGCTGCTGGGTTACAGATCAATGCACTGTGATGGTGTACACAGTCCTACATGCTGGGAGGGTAGCTGCTGCTGGGTTACAGATCAATGCACTGTGATGGTGTACACAGTCCTACATGCTGGGACGCGAACTGCTCCTGGTTTACAGATCAATGCACTTTGTAGTTGTCCACAGTCCTACATGCTGGGACGCGAACTGCTCCTGGTTTACAAGTGAATGCACTGGGGTTGTGTACACAGTCCTATGTGCTGGGAGGGTAACTGCTCCTGGTTTACAGTTCAATGTACTGGGGAGTTTTACACAATCCTACATGCTGGAATGGTAGCTGCTCCTGGTTTGCAGATGAATGCACTGGGATGGTGGACACAGTCCTACATTCTTGGTGGGGAACTCTTCCTGGTTTACAAATCAATGCACCTGGGTGGTGTACACAATCCGACATACTGGGAGTATAACTACTCCTGGTTTACAGATCAATGCATTGTGGTGGTGTACACAGTCCGACATGCTGGGAGTGTAACTGCTGCTGGCATTCACATCAATGCACTGGGGTGGGGTACATAGTCCTACATGCTAGGAGGATACCTGTTCCTGCTTTACAGATCAATGCACTGGGATGGAGTACACAGTTCTACAAGCTGGGAGGGTAAATGTTCCTGGTTTACAGATCAATGCAGTGGGGTGGAGTACACAGTCCTACATGCTGGGAGTGTAGCTGCTGCTGGGCTACAGATCAATGCATTGAGATGGTGTGCACAGTCCTACATGCTGTAAGGGTAACTGCTCCTGGTTTACTGATCAAGGCACTGGGGTGGGGTATACAGTCATAAATGCTTGGTGGATACCTGCTCCTCGTTTACAGTAAAATGCACTGAAGTGGTGTACATAGTCCTACATGCTGGGAGGGTAACTGCTCAAGGTTTACAGATCAATGCACCGTTGTGGTGTACGCAGCCCCACATGATGGGGTGGTTCCTGGTCCTGGTTTGCAGATCAATGCACTGGGTTGTGTACATTGCTCTAAATGCTGGGGGGGCTGCTGCTGCTGGGTTACAGATCAATGCACAGTTGTGGTGTACATAGTCCTACATGTTGTGTGGGTAACAGCTCCTGGTTTACAGATCAATGCACTGGGATGGTGTACACAGCCCTACATGCTGGGAGGGTAACTGCTCCTGGTTTGCAGATCAAAGGACTGGGGTGGGTTAGACAATCTTAGACTCTGGGAGGGTAACTGTTCCTGGTTTATAGATCAATGGACTGGGGTGGGTGAGACAATCTTAGACTCTGGGAGGGTAACTGCTTCTGGTTTACAGATCAATGCACTAGCGTGGTGTACACAGTCCTAGATGCTGGGAGAGTAACTGATCCTAGTTTACAGATCAATGCACGTGGAGGTGTAAATAGACCTACATGCTGGGAAGGTAGCTGATCCTGGTTTACACATCAATGCACTGGGGTGGTGTACACAGTCCTACGTGCGGGGAGGGTAACTGCTCCTGGATTACAGATCAATGCACTGGGGAGGTGTACACAGTCCTATATGCTGGGAAAGTAACTGCTGTTGGGTTACAGATCTATGCACTGTGGTGGTGTGCACTGTCCTACATGCTGTGAGGGTAACTGTTCCTGGTTTAAAGATCAGTGCACTGGGGTGGGGTACACAGTCCTAAAGGCGAGGAGGGTAACTGCTCCTGGTTTACAGATCAATGCACTCCGTTGGTGTACACAGTCCGAAAGGCTGGGATGGTAAGTTCTCCTGGTTTACAGATCAATGCACTGAGGTGGTGTACTCAGTCCTTCCTGCTGGGAGTGTAACTGCTCCTGGTTTACAGTTCAATGCACTTGGGTGGGGTACACAGTCCTAAATGCTCGGAGGGTACCTGCTCCTGGTTTACAGAGAAATGCATTGATATCGTGTACATCGTCCTACATGCTGGGAGGGTAACTGCTCACGGGTTACATATCAATACACTGGGGTGTTGCACAAAACCCTACTTGCTGAGAGTGTAACTGCTTCTGGTTTACAGATGACTGCACTGGGGTGGTGTACACAGTCCTACATGATGTGAGGGTAACTGCTTCTCGTTTGCAGATGAATGCACTGGGATGGTGTACACCGTCCTACATGCTGGGAGGGTAACTGCTCCTGGTTCACAGATCAATGCACTGGGGTGGGGTACCCAGTCATACATGCTGGGAGGGGAACTGCTCCTGGTTCACAGATCAATGCACTGGGGTGGGGTACCCAGTCATACATGCTGGGAGGGGAACTACTACTGGTTTACAGATCAATGCACTCCGTTGGTGTACATAGTCCTAAAGGCTGGGATGGTAAGTGCTCCTGGTTTACAGATCAATGCACTGAGGTGGCGTACACAGTCCTTCCTGCTGGGAGTGTAACTGCTCCTGGATTACAGTTCAATTCACTGGGGTGGGGTACACAGTCCTAAATGCTTGGAGCGTACCTGCTCCTGGTTTACAGAGAAATGCATTGATATGGTGTACATAGTCCTACATGCTGGGAGGGTAACTGCTCAAGGGTTACATATCAATACACTGGGGTGTTGCACAAAATCCTACATGCTGGGAGTGTAACTGCTCCTGGTTTACAGATGACTGCACTGTGGTGGTGTACACAGTCCTAAATGATGTGAGGATAACTGCTTCTCGTTTGCAGATGAATGCACTGGAGTGGTGTACACCGTCCTACATGCTGGGAGGGTAACTGCTCCTGGTTTACAGATCAATGCAATGGGGTGGGGTACACAGTCCTTCATGCTGGGGGGCTCACTTCTCTTGCTTTACAGATCAATGCACTGGGGTGGTGTACACCGTCCTACATGCTGGGACGGTAACTTCTCCTTGTTTACAGACCAATGTACTGTCGTGGGGTACACAGTCCAACATGCTGCTCGGGTAACCACTCCTGCTTTAAAGATCAATGCACTGGGTGGGGGTACACAATCCTACTTTCCAGCCGGTTAACTGCTCCTGGTTTACAGATCAATGCACTGGGGTGGAGTGCCTCGTCCTACATGCAGAGGAGGTAACTGCTCCAGGTGTACAGATCAATGCACTGAGGTGATGTACACATCTGTATGTGCTGGGAGGGTAGCTGCTGTTGGGTTATAGATCAATGCACTGGGGTATAGTACATAGTCCTACATACTGGGAGAGTAACTGCTCCTGGGTTACAGATCAATTCACTGGGGTGGTGTACACAGTCCTACCTGCTGGGGGTTAACTGCTCCTGGTTTCCAAATCAATGCACTGGGGTGGTGTACAGAGTCCTTCATGCTGGGAGGGTAACTGCTCCTCTTTTACGGATTAATTCATGGTGATTACTGCACAGTTCGCTGTGCTGGTCAGAGTAACCGGTTGAGGTTCATCGATAATGCAATGGTGTCGTTTGTGCTGCTCCACATACTGGATGGATAATTCTTTCAGGTTCACACATTAGTGCACTGCTGAATTCTTCACAGCTCCCAGTGCTGGACAGATATCTAGTCTGGGTTTATCGATCAATGCACTTCCGTGGGCTACACAGCTCCCCGTATTCCTGTGTAGCAGTTTTGGAATGCTTATGTTCCCTTCCATTTCCTGTGTAAGCGGTCTGAGAGATTAAAACATCTGCTCCAATCGCTGAGTAACAGACTCCAATGGCCGAATGGCCTCATTCTATTCCTGTGTTATACTCTTGATGGGCTGAATAGCCTGTTTCAGTATCCGTGCAGTTGTGAATGGTGCTGAATATTTTGAAACCATCAGTGAATAGCCCACTTCTGACTTTATGATGGAGGGAAGGCCATTGATGCTGCAGCTGCTGCTAGCCCACAGTGCCTCATGGATGGCCAGTTTCCATGTGCTCAGTCCTTTAGAAGTCTGTCCTACTTCACAGGAGGAGAAAGTGAGGTCTGCAGATGCTGGAGATCAAAGTTGAAACTTTATTGCTGGAACAGCACAGCAGGTCAGGCAGCATCCAGGGAACAGGAGATTCGACGTTTCGGGCACAGGCCCTTCTTCAGGAATCATTCCTGAAGAAGGGCCTGTGCCCGAAACGTCGAATCTCCTGTTCCCTGGATGCTGCCTGACCTGCTGTGCTGTTCCAGCAATAAAGTTTCAACCTACTTCACAGGAGGGAGTGCCACATCACACAGTGAGCAGTCCGCCTAATATGATTTATCTCTCCATCCCGGAGTCTCTCAGCCTCATTCATGATGAAGGTTTGCTGCCCGAAACGGTGATTTTCCTGCTCCTCGGATGCTGCCTGACCGGCTGTGCTTTTCCAGGAACACACTAATCTTGACTTTGTCAAATATGAGGCTGAGACTTTCCCTCCACCAGGACTGTGTGCTGGCTGCTCCGACAGACACTGTCAGCAACAGATCCATCTGGGACAAGGAGTTTCGTGAGAATGTTTCCCCTAAGTCTGGCTGTTGTGTATTGAAGCCTGTCCTGCTCCGGCATCGGCGGGCCTGTGAGGACACTCCTGGTGATGGACATTGAAGTCCCACACCCAGAGGACGGTCTGCGTCCTTGTCAGCTTCAGTTTTTCCTCTGATTTGTTTTCAACATCGAGGGGAAGTGAGTTATCACCGAGGGGAGGGGTGGGGGGCAGGAGATAACCATGCTCAGGCGATTTCTTTAACCATGATCTGTTACCATGAGATTTCCTGGGTTCTGGAATCAATGTTGGGGAATTGCAGGGTAATTCCTTCCTGAATGTATCCCAGGGTGTCCCCACCGCTGGTGGGTCTGTCCTGCCGGTGGGACAGAATATCCCCAGGGATGGTGATGGGGCTTCATGAAACACTCTGGGTGACACGGTGGCACAGTGGTGAGCACTGTTGCCTCACAGCGCCAGAGACCCGGGTTCAATTCCCGCCTCAGGTGACTGACTGTGTGGAGTTTGCACATTCTCAACGTGTCTGAGTGGGTTTCCTCCGGGTGCTCTGGTTTCCTCCCACAATCCAAAATAAATGTGCAGGTTAGGTGAATTGGCCATGGGAAATTGTCCGTAGTGTTCAGTGAAGGGGTAAATGTAGGTGAATGGGTTTGGGTGGGTTGTGCTTCGGCGGGTCAGTGTGACTTGTCGGGCAAAAGGGTCTGTTTCCACACTGTAAGTAATCAAATCTAAGCTAAATTGCCCATCAGGCCTGATCCGGTGAGTATGACGGTGTCGGACTGTTTCCTGACTCGGAGTGTGGTGCTAGAAAAGCACAGCAGGTCAGGCAGCATCCGAGGAGCAGGGGAATGAACGTTTCAGGCATAATCCCTTCATCAGGAATGAGGCTTGTGGGCTGGGAGCTTAGAGATTCATGGGAGGGGGCTGGGCAGGAGCTGGGGCTGGGTGGGGGGGAAAGGAACTGGGCTGGTGCAGGAGCTGGGGCTGGGGTGAAAGGAGCTGTGAATGTGATCAGGAGACGGAGATGGGGGAGAGGTGATATGTCAGAGAGGAGGGTGGGGTGGATGGTGGGGAAGTCATGGAGAGGTCAAGGAGTTCTCGGGAACATTCCGTTCCCGACATTCTATAACTGACATTCCCCGGAACGTTCTGTCCCTGACATTCTGTAACTGACATTCCCCGGAACGTACTGTCCCTGACATTGTTTGTGAACGGCCGGACGTCAGTGAATTGAACAAACGATAATATCCCGAGGGAAGAGATCCCTTCCAGGGAGAAGGAGGCACTGTTCCGAAGGCCCCTCAGGCAGTTAAAAGGGGGAATACGTTTTCCCTGCGTTTACATTTCTTCCACAATTTAGACGAAAATACAGGAATTCCCAAACTCCGTTTGTCTTCAGGAAACTGGGAGAGAATCCTTCAGGACAGCGACGTTTCCACCCTCCGTATTAGGATCTGGGAAGGAGTGACCTGTGTCTGCTCTCGAGTGATCGAGTGTGTGGGAATGTTCTAGAAACCATCTGTCCTGATGGATGTGTCTCTGTGTGTTTGGGGAGGGAGGGTTTCTTGTGGTTTATGTCACATTTTTGTCAGTAATTCCAACCTTACCATTTGTTATTCCAGCTCCAATTATTTTAATAAATCCCTGAATACAGGGACACATTTGAAAATCTCACTGGGTCCCCGATCAAACGTGTCCCTTTGCCTCCAGGCTGATGGATAATGGGTTTGTTTTCCTTCCTCACAGTTAACATAGTGACCATCTACGTCCTGCTTTATAAAGATTGTGGATTGTCTCCCTGTGTCAGACGTTACCTGGGGGCCATGGCAGCGGCGGATCTCCTGGTCATTATCCTCGACCTGATCCTGAGACACATTCCCATTGTTTATTGGGAACAGTTTTATTTCCTGAGGGTCTCCGTCCCCGTGTGTAATATCCACGCTGTCCTGCTTTATGCAGCCACTGACTGCTCTGTCTGGTTCACCGTCACTTTCACCTTTGATCGGTTTGTGGCTATTTGTTGCCAGAAGCTGAAAAGTAAATATTGCAGTGAGAAAACGGCGGCTGTGGTTCTGGGAGCAGTGACTGTGCTGAGCTGTTTAAAGAACATTTCCTGGTATTTTATGTTCACGGCTTGGTATGACCTGGGGAACCTCCCCTGGTTTTTTGATGTAACAAACGCTGTTCTATTCTCCATTGTCTGGGTCACGATCGAGTTCCTCCACAACATTCTAACCCCGTGTGTCCCATTTCTCCTGATTCTGCTGCTCAATGTTCTCACCGTCAGACACATTTTAGTGACCAGCAGAGCCCGCAGGAGACTCCGCGCTCACACCAATGGGGACGCTCAGTCTGACACTGAAATGAGAAACCGAAAAAAATCCATCATTTTACTGTTTGTCATCTCGGCCAATTTCATCCTGTTATGGTCAACATTAATGCTGTATTCTATATGGTACCGGATGGATGATATTGGGTATACCCCTGTGTATCTGCATGCCTTTGTGCAGGAATTGGGCTTCATGCTGCAGCTCCTCAGTTGCTGCACAAACACCGCGATTTATGCCGTGACCCAGACTAAGTTCAGGCAGCAGCTGAAGAATGTGCTGAAATATCCCTTCACCCAAATCCATCCTTCCATCAAATTCCCTCATTAATCAATCCATCCGGGATTTTCTCTTTTCAGTTCAGTGTTTCGGCGATGGAGCAGAATGTCACTATGGTAACAGACTGAGGGTAGCGCTGGTTTGTCCATCCTTATCCCACAGGGGGGTTACAGGGACACATTTCAATATTTCTCACAACTCAGGGGCCAGTGAGAAAAGGCACCATCCCACTGACTGTATCCATCACTTCCACTTGTAAACAATAAAAATGTTGACTAAAGCATGCCGAGCAGCAGAGTGACCGATGTTGTTGTGTGTCTTTGTGTTGGAGAAACTGAGCTGGAGAGAGACAGACTCAATAACAAGTCCTAGTCCACAGGGAAGGGGAGGGCACCGCGCCCTGAGCTCAGGAGCTGGGATTAACTTCCTCTGTCCTTACTTTCACCTCTGGGTCTCCCACTGCAACTTGGCTCTCAGCAGAATTCACCTTACTCCCTTTGTCACTCTCTCTCTCCGTATATCCCTCCCACTCTCACACTGCACTGCTATTTCTCTCTCCTTTTCCCATTTACACACTCAATTCCACTGTCGTTGCCTTCCCCAATCTCATTCACTCTCTCTCCATCTTGCGATCATAACCTCGCAATGCTACCATCTTCCTCGAATCCTTCAGTGCTGGGGGAACAGAAGAGGGTTGTCGATCCTCAGGCCGATGTTAGGGAACAGAGATTGGGACGCCATATCAGGCCATTGCCAGGGCAACATTATGGAGCTTGGGCCAAATGCCATTGCTCCGGGACATAGTGGGTGTGAGAACATGAGCCATTACTGGGTAACAGGTGGAGTGGCACCGTAGGCTGTGGCTGAGACTGGTATAACAGGATATCACAAACAGAACACATTGTGTGGGACATAAAACATAGAACATAGAAGAATACAGCGCAGTACAGGCCCTTCGGCCCTCGATGTTGCGCCGATCCAAGCCCACCTAACGTACACTAGCCCACTATCATCCATATGCCTATCCAATGCCCGCTTAAATGCCCATAATGTCTGTTACTCAGGGAATAGAATGCGGATGGGGTCAAAGGCCATTTAGAGGGGATCAACTGGGTCGGTGTTCACAGGCAGGAGCTCAGTTAAGGTGTGAGAGGCGTGTGATGGTGGGAGACTGCGTGGGCATGTGAGTGTGATGGTGGGGGAGTGTGCGAGGGAGTGAACGTGATGGTGGGGGAATGTGTGAGGGAGTGAGTGCGATGCTGAGCGACTGTGTAGGTGAGTGAACGTGACGGTAGGGGAGTGTGTGGGAGAATGGGGGATTATGTGGGGGTGAGCGTGAAGGTGAGGGTGGTGTGGTGCAGTGTGTTGGGGTGAGCGCGAAGGTGAGGGTGGTGTGGTGCAGTGTGTGGGGGTGAGCGTGATGGTGGGGATTGTGTGGGGCAGTGTGTGTGTGTTCTGGAGTGTGTGGGGCTGAGGATGACGGTGAGGGTGGTGTGGGGCAGTGTGTGTGAGAGTGGTGGCGTTTGTGGGGCTGAGGATGACGGTGAGGGTGGTGTGGGGCAGGGTGTGTGATGGTGTTGGAGTGTGTGGGGCTGAGGATGACGGTGAGGGTGGTGTGGGGCAGTGTGTGTGATGGTGTTGGAGTGTGTGGGGTGAGCGTGATGGTGGAAGTCGTGTGGGGCATTGTGTGACGTAGTGAGTGTGAGGGGGTCAGGGTGTTGGTGATGGAGTGAGTGTGAGGGGGTCAGGGTGTTGGTGATGGAGTGAGTGTGAGAGGGTCAGGGTAACGGTGATGGAGTGAGCGTGAGGGGATCAGTGTGACGGTGATTGAGTGAGTGTGAGGGGGTCAGGGTGTTTGTGATGGAATGAGTGTGAGGGGGTCAGGGCGGTGGGGATGGAGTGAGTGTGATGAGATGAGTGTGATGGTGATGGAGTGAGGGTGAAGGAAACAGGGTGAGGATGATGGAGTGAGAGTGAGGGGGTCAGGGTGAGGATGATGGAGTGAGAGTGAGGGGATGAGTGTGACGGTGAAGGAGTGAGAGTGAGGGGATCAGCGTTAGGGTGATGTAGTGAGTGTGACGGGGTCAGTTTGACGGTGATGGAGTGAGTGTGACGGGGTCAGTTTGACGGTGATGGAATGAGTGTGACGGGGTCAGTTTGACGGTGAAGGAGTGAGTGTGTGGGGGTCAGTGTGACAGGGATGGAGTGAGTGTGAGGGCGTCAGGGTGATTGTTATGGAGTGAGTGTGAAGGGGTCATGGTGACAGAGAAGTTGTGAGTGTGAGGGGGTCAGCGTGATGATGATGGAGTGAGTGTGAGGTGGTCAAGATGACGGTGAGTGAGTGAGGGTAAAAGAGTGTCAGCGTGATGGTGATGGCGTGAGTGTTTGGGGGTCAGTGTGACGTTGATGGAGTGAGTATGTGGGAGTCAGGGTAACAGTCATGGAGTGACTGTTGGTGTTGTCAGGGTGACGGTGATGGAGTAAGTGTGAGGGGGTCAGGGTGATGGTCATGGAGTGACTGTGAGGGAGTCAGGGTGATAGTGATGGTGATGGAGTGATTGTGATTGTGTCAGGTTGACAGTGATAGAGTGAGTGTGAGGGGGTCAGTTTGACGGTGATGAAGTGAGTCTGAGAGAGTCAGTGTGACCGTTATGGGAGTGAGAGTGAGGGGATCAGAGTGACGATGATGGAGTGAGTGTGAGGGGGTCAGTGTGACGGTGATGCAGTGAGTGTGAGGGGTTCAGGTTGACGGTGATGGAGTGAGTGTGAGGGGGTCAGAGTGATTGTAATGGAGTGAGTGTGAGGGGGTCAGGGTGACGATGATGGAGTGAGTGTGAGGGGGTCAGTGTGACGGTGATGCAGTGAGTGTGAGGGGTTCAGGTTGACGGTGATGGAGTGAGTGTGAGGGGGTCAGAGTGATTGTAATGGAGTGAGTGTGAGGGGGTCAGGGTGACGGTGAAGGAGTGAGTGTGAGTGGGTCAGTGTGACTGTGATGGAGTGAGTGTGAGGACGTCAGTGTGACGGGGATGGAGTGAGTGTGAGGGCGACAGGGTGATGGTTATGGAGTGAGTGGGAGGGGGTCAGGGTGACGGTGAAGTTGTGAGTGTGAGAGGGTCAGGGTGAAGGTGATGGAGTGAGTGTGAGGGTGTCAGGATCACGGTAATGGAGTGAGTGTGAGGGGGTCAGAGTGATGGTGATGGAGTGAGTGTGAGGGGGTCAGTATGACGGTGATGGAGTGAGTGTGAGGGGACCAGGGTGACGGTGATGGAGTGAGTGTGAGGGGGTCAGTGTGACGGTGAAGTTGTGAGTGTGAGGGGGTCAGGATGACAGTGAAGTTGTGAGTGTGACTGGGATAGGGTGACCGCGAAGGAGTGAGTGTGAGGGTGTCAAGATGTCGGAGAAGGAGTGAGTGTGAGCGGGTCAGGGCGATGGTGATGGAGTGAGTGTGAGGGGGTCAAGATGACGGTGAGTTAGTGAGTGTGAGAGTGTCAGGATGATGGTGATGGCATGAGTGTTTGGGGGTCAGGGTGACGGTGATGGAGTGAGTGTGAGGAGATCAGGTTGACTGTGATGGAAAGATTGTGAGGGGGTCAGGAGGGTGGTGATGGGGTCAAAGTGATGGAGAAGGAGTGAGTGTGAGCGGGTCAGTGTGACGGTGATGGAGTGAGAACGAGGGGATCAGGGCGACGATGATGGAGTGAATGGGAGGGTCAGTTTGACGGTGATGGAGTGAATGTGAGGGGGTCAGTGTGACGGTGATGGAGTGAGTGTGAGGGGGACAATATGACGGAGATTTAGTGAGTGTGAAGGACCAGTTTGATCATGATGGAGTGAGTGTGAGCGGGTCAGGTTAACGGTGATTCAGTGAGTGTGAGGGGGTCAGGGTGACGGTGATGGAGTGAATGTGAGTGGGTCAGGGTGACGGTGAAGGAGTGAGTGTGAGGGGGTCAGTTTTACAGTGATGGAGTGAGTGTGAGGGGGTCAAAGTGACGGTGAAGGAGTGAGATTCAGGGGGTCAGAGTGAAGGTGATGGAGTGAGAGTGAGGGTTTCAGTATGACGGTGATGGAATGAGTGTGAGGGAGTCAGGGTGACAGTGATGGAGTTAGTGTGAGGGGGTCAGGGTGACGGTGATGGAGTGAGTGTGAGACGGTCAGTTGGACGGTGATGGAGTGAGTGTGAGGGAATCAGGGTGACGGTGATGGAGTGAGTGTGAGGGGATCACTGTGACGGTGATGGAGCGAGTGTGAGGGGATCACTGTGACGGCGATAGAGTGAGTGTGAGGGGGTCAGGGTGACAATGATAGAGTGGGTGTGAGGGGGTCAGTGTGATGGTGATGAAGTGAGTGTGAGGGAGTCAAGGTGACGGTGATGGAGTGAGTGTGAGGGTGTCAGGATGACAGTGATGGAGTGAGTGTGTGGCGGTAAGCGTGAAAGTGATGGAGTGAGTGTGAAGGGGTCTTGGTGACGGTGTTGGAATGATTGTGAGAGGTTAAGGGTGACGGTGATGGAGTGAGTGTGAGGGGGTTAGTGTGACCGTGAAGGAGTGAATGTGAGGTTGACCGTTTGATGGTCATGTAGTGAGTTTGAGGGGATTAGTGTGATGGTGATGGATGAGCGTGAGGAGGTCAGTGTGATTCTGTTGGAGTGAGTGTGAGAGGGTCACTGTGACGGTGATGGAGTGAGTGTGAGGAAGTCAGTGTGATGGTGATGAAGTGAGTGTGAGGGGGTTAGGGCGACGGTGATGGAGCGAAAGTGAGGATGTCAGGGTTTCAGTGATGGAGTGAGTGTGTGGCGGTAAGCGTGAAGGTGATCAAGTGGGTGTGAAGGGGTCTTGGTGATGGAATATTGAGAGAGTTTAAGGGTGACGGTGATGGAGTGAGTGTGAGGGGGTCAGGGTGACTGTGATGGACTGAGTGTGAGGGGATCAGTGTGACAGTGAAGGAGTGAGTGTGAGGGTGTCAGGGTGACGGTGATGGAGTGAGTGTGAGGGGGTCAGGGTGACTGTGATGGACTGAGTGTGAGCGGATCAGTGTGACAGTGAAGGAGTGAGTGTGAGGATGACCTATTGACGGTCGTGGTGTGAGTGTGAGGGGGTCAGTGTGACTGTGATGGAGTGAGTGTGAGGGGTTCCGGATGAAGGTGATGGAGTGAGTGTGAGGGGGTCAGGTTGACGGTGATGGAGTGAGTGTGAGTGGGTCAGGGTGACTGTGATGGAGTGAGTGTGAGGGGGTCAGGGTGACAGTGATGGAGTGACTGTGAGGGGGTCAGGTTGACGGTGATGGCCGAGTGTTCGGGTGTCAGTGTGATGGTGATGGAGTGAGTATGAGGCGG